>NC_080545.1:90232983-90539650 GCF_028640845.1 Ahaetulla prasina
TTACCCACTAAGCCACTGCGTCCCTATGCAGCAATTGGTACTTTGCAAAACAAAACCTTTGTCTTCAAGAAATAAATCTTTTAAAAAAATCTCTAGAGCAGGGGTCTCCAACCTTGGCAACTTTAAGCCTGGCTGACTTCAACCCCCAGAATTCCCCAGCCAGCTTATAAGAAGCACCTTTTAAGACTGAATCAATCGCGCTATTTGTAAAAGAGAGGGAAAACAATCAGGGGTCCATATTGCAGGATTGCTGTAATCTCCCATTCTCTCAGACTTCATACATTAAATACATACATACATACATAAATACAGACATACATACATTGGGCCTCTGTGGCTCAGACTGGTAAAACAGTCTGTTATTAACAGCAGCTTCTTGCAATTACTGCAGATTCAAGCCCCACCAGCCCAAGGTTGACTCAGCCTTCCATCCTTTATAAGGTAGGTAAAATGAGGACCCAGATTGTTGGGGGCAATAAGTTGACTTTGTATATAATATACAAATGGATGAAGACTATTGCTTGACATAGTGTAAGCCAACCTGAGTCTTCGGAGAAGGGTGGGATATAAATGCAAATTTTTTAAAAAAATTAACGTCTCTCCCAAAGTGTCTATGAAAATTCTCAGTCATCCAAGTCATAAGTTGTCCCAAAGGTGCTTTTTTTTCAAGAGGCAACTGGACTTTCTTGGTTTTTCTTTGAAGACGTTTCACTTCTCATCCAAGAAGCTTTGACTGGATGGTGGGGAATGGAAGTATTTATAATCCTTGCAGCCAGCTGGTCATCTGCATTCTTTTAGAGAGTAGTTGAAGCGATCTGGTGGTTTACCTGTGTCCTCAGAGTCACCTGAGTACAAGTAGTCTTCAACTTACAACAGTTCACTTAGTGACCGTTCAAAGTTACAACGGCATTACAAAAGGACCTTATGACAGATTTTCAAACTTAACGATCATTGCCGCATCCCCCTGGTCACGTGATCAAAATTCAGATGCTTGACAACTGACTCACATTTATGACGGTTGCAGTGTCCCAGGGTCACACGATCCCCTTTTGCAACCTTCTGATCAGCAAAGTCAATTGGGAAACCAGATTCACTTAACAAACGGTGTTACTAATTTAACCACCGCAGCGATTCACTTAACCAATGTGGGCAAGAAAAGTCGTAAAACGAGGCAAAACTCTCTTAACACACATCTCACTTAGCATCACAAATTTTGGGCTCAATTGTGGTCATAAGTTGAGGACTACCTGTTGTGCAAATGGATGCGGAGCCTTTTTGGAACTGCTGAAAGGACCATGGTGTAGATCAGGGGTCTTCAACCTTGGCAACTTTAAGATTTATGGACTTCAACTCCCAGAATTCCTCAGCCAGCTTTGCTGGGAGAATTCGGGGAGTTGAAGCCCACAAGTCTTAAAGTTGCCAAGGTTGAAGACCCCTGCTGTAGATGATGGAGATAGATGATGCCATATCTCTCCCCCTCTGCTGAGAGAGAGCTGTTCAGGCAACTCTGACAACACTGATAAACCTCCAGGGAGGAGGAGAATATAGGAGAACCAACCCATCAGGACAAGATTCAGCAGTCCATCTGTATTTAAAAGACAAAGGCCATTCTTTCAAAGACAGCAAAGTGCACATTTTGGACACTGCTGGTTTGAAAGAGGGGTCAAAGGGGCCATTATGTCAAAATTGAACAGCCCCCTCTGAACAGAGGGGGAGGGATACGACATCATCTACCTCCAGTCTACAACACTGTCCTTTCAGCAGTTCCAAAAAGGCTCCCCACCCATTTGCACCACTCAGGTAACACTGAGGACACAGATAAACCCCCAGGTGGCCTCAACAACCCTCTAAAAAGGATGCAAATGACCAGCTGTCTGCAAGAAGTATAAACCCTTCCATTCCCCACCATCCAGTCCAAGCTGAAGAAGCTTCTTGGACGAGAAGCAAAACTTCTTCAAAGAAAAAACTCCATAATAAAATAATAATTAAAAAAACCACCTCCATAACTGTTTGGTTTGGTTCTGCAACCCAACAAGACAAACACAGACTTCAGAGGATAATTAGAACTGCAGAAAAAACAATGGCTACCAACTTGCCTTCCATTGAGGACCTGTATACTGCATGAGTCAAAAAGAGGGCTGTGAAAATATCTACAGACCCCTCACATCCTGGACACAGTTTCAACTGCTACCCACAAAACAACGCTATAGAGCACGGCACACCAAGACAAATAGAATAGAATAGAATAGAATAGAATAGAATAGAATAGAATAGAATAGAATAGAATAGAATAGAATTCTCTATTGGCCAAGTGTGATTGGACACACAAGGAATTTGTGTTTGGTGCATAGGCTCTCAGTGTACATAAAAGAAAAGATACCTTCATCAAGGTACATTTACAACACAAATGATGGTCATAGGGTACAAATAAGCAATCAGGAAACAATCAATATCAATATAAATCGTAAGGATACCAGCAACAAAGTTACAGTCATACAGTCCTAAGTGGAAGGAGACACAACTAGAACTAGAAACAAGGACAGTTTTTTTCCCACCAACGCCCTCAGTCTGCTAAACAAGTAATTCCCTCAACACTGTCAAACTATTTACTAAGACTGTATTACTATTTATTTATTTATTTATTTATTTATTATTTAAATTTGTATACTGCCCTTCTCCCGAAGGACCCAGGGCGGTTCACAGCCAGATAAAATAGACAATAATATTACAATATAAATACTATTAAAATACAATTAAAAAACTTATTCAATTGGCCGAAATTAAAATTTAGAATAAATGATAAAAAAAACCCATTAAAAAACCCACAAATTATTCTTTTATTATTCTATTATTCTTCTCTTCCTACCTATTACCCATCTCCTTCCACTTACGACTATAACCGTGTTGCTTGTATCTTTCAAATTATATTGTTTTTACTTGTTTCCTAGTACGATTTGATAGCTTATTAGTAACTTCCGACTATCACTAAATGTTGTATCTTTTTATTCTTGATGAATGTATTTTATTCTCCTTATGTACACTGAGAGCATATGCACCAAAGACAAATTCCTTGTGTGTCCAATCACGCTTGGCCAATAAAGAATTCTATTCTATTCTATTCTATTCTATTCTATTCTATTCTATTCTATTCTATTCTATTCAAAAGAAAAGAAAGTCCTGTTGTCTCTTGAATAGGAAACAAAGCACCTCTGGCTCCCTCCCAGAGCAGCCCTTCCCCTTCCCCTTCCCCTTCCCCTTCCCCTTCCCCAAATGAGGAGACGAACCTCTCCCTCCGGCTTTTCTCCCCTTCTGCCGCGTTCAAGCAATTCCAGCCGGCATCTTGGCCCCGCCCCTTCGGCTCTCCTTTCTCCCTCCGTCCCGCCCTTTCCGGCCTGTCTTAGCCAATCCGCCGCGGCGCGCGCCTTCCCTCCTCGCCTGGCGCTTTTTACCTCTCGGCCACCTCAGCTCAGCCGAAGCTCCGCCCCCACCCTGACGGCCGGAGGAAGGAAGCGGAATAAAGCCGGCGCTGATTGGCTGGCCGCTCTCGCCCCAATGGGATGGCGTTTTGGATCGCGGCGGCAGAGCGGGCGCCTCGGCGGCAGGAGGAGGCGGAGGCGGGTCGCCAGCCGAAAGCCGGGTAGTCTGAGGGGGCTGCGTGTTTCCGGAGGACGTGGCGAACGGGCTCCTGAGGCGGCTCCTGCTCTTTCTCTTCGGTTCTTTGTCCGGCTGGCGCGGCGGCTGTTACCGACATCATGATTTCCCTCACGGATACGCAGAGTGGGTGAATTGAGGGGAGGGGACGGGACGGGGGGGAGGGGACGGCGGCCAAATAGGAGGTTTCTGTTGTAATGATTATTGGCATTATCCTCCCCATTTGCAGCCTCCTTTCTAGTTTTTTATCCTTGTTCTGTTCCACGATCCCGTCATTGCTCTCCAACGTTGATTGTTAATATTAATCATTTTAATCGCCTGGATTGGGGCTTTGAATGGGAGATACCCCCCACCCTCGGGAAATACCCCGTCTGGAAGGTTCCTCTTTCTTCACCTAATATAAATACTATAAATATTAAAATAGGCTAAAATGAATGGCCAAAGGCAGCAGCGGAAAAAGCTGCATGGATGCGACCAGGCAATTAATTCAGCAAGAGTTGAGCAGGGCTTCAGGGTGTGTGTGTGTATATATATATGTATGTATATAATTTGCTGCTACTACTACTATTTCACAACCTCTGACACAGTATGATTCCTACCACTGTTTTTGTACCCTTGTCCTGTTACATGTATATATAAAAAAAGGGGAGGTAGTAGTGGTTTTCATATGAAAAAAAAATTGTATATTTTATATGACCATCAGACATGCTCTAATTGCAGAGTGCCTGCACCCTGAGGACCCTCCAGCTGTGTTGGATTTTAATAGGTGGATTTAGGATGTGAAAACCCAAATACACTTGGCAGTCAGTGGATTAAAGAAGGAAAGCTGGCGTAAAATCACCCAAGCTAAACTATCAGGAAAATTAGAATTATTTAAGATGGAACATGTTCTCTTGCCACACGTTGGTTCAAAATAATCTGCTGTGTACTTGAGCTTCATTGTTTGCCTGCAGACATTTTATTACCCAACTATGTAACTATGAGTGCTAGTGAGTGTAGGGTTTGCTTTATTTTTAAGGAAAACAGAGTGAAAACCACCCCTTACCAACCCCCTGGCGGGGTAAGCTACAGCAAACCCCCACACACAGACACACACACACAGAAACACTCATGATGTTACATAGTTGGGTAATGAAACATCTGTAACCCAAACTCAGAGCATCAAGGACTCCATTGCTCAACCCTGAGCCAAATATATTCTCTTCTATTGGAAAATAATCCGAACATCAGTGTTGGAATACTTGGATTTTTTTGTATAATTCAAGAGTTGAATGATATGCAGCTTTGTTTTAAAATCCATTAAAATATTTGCGTTTAGCAGAGGAGGGATGCTAAATTGTTTGGCAAGGTGTAAAGGAAGCAATTTCCCACCTCTGCCAACCAGTTATTTTGCCCGTGTGAAATAACTTCCCACCTGTGGCTATGAAGTGAAGTGCTTAAATACAGTACTGCATTAAGGCACAGGCTATCATTTATTGCACATTTAAGTATTTGGTGTTATGGAGATTTTAATAAGGGAAGAATGGGTTTTTGCTTCCATAAATGTTATAGTCTAAACATAAAAGAAAGCTGGACCAATATGTGGCAGACGGAGTGATCAATGGCTAATTGTCATGACTATACTACATCTAAAAGACTAGGATTTGGTAAATAACTTGTGAGAAGCAGCAATAAAATAGTTTATCTTACACCTGTTCTTTTTGTGAGCACTCCAGGAATGCTTACACTAATGTGTTGAATTCTTTTGGCTATATTTGAGTAAATGCTCACAGAATTGATACTTTTATGATAAGCAGTCTTATATAGAAGCAGCCTTTTTTGTGTAGTGTATGATAACTCATACCCCAGTTGGATAAATTAGTGCTGCTTTGATTAAGTCATCTAAAATAAAATGATTTCATTGTTACTCATAAAAGTTGCACAAGAAAACGTTCGGCATGTTTACACAAGTAACGTAAATGTGAATATTATGCAATGTCATGGAACATAAAGAAGTAAATTCATAATTGTGAGAATCAATTTAGTGCCAAATGTATTACAACTTTTAAAGCAAAACTTTAAAAAAGTTATACAGAAATCGGTTACAAGCTGGGAACCTTTAAGCTGTTTATGTTGAAGGCATCATTATCTATATCTTGCCTCATAGTAGTTGACCTTCTTTGGAGCTCCATCCTCCTGTACTGTCCGCAGGGAACAGTTAATTCTAGGTACAGCACAACTTTGCTGTTCACTCTCTTTTCTCTCTTACTATTGTGTTACTGTCAGAAATCTGATATCTTTTTATGTCCTCAATTTGAATCTGTCAAAAAGTCTAAGTCATACTTAAAGCATAAATATGTTTTATTTCTCTGTTGATTTGCAAAAATATTCCAGAGTTATGAAACAGTCCAGTTTGTTTAGTTTCTGTTGTCCAAAAGTGTCCTTGGATATACATAGCTTAAAACAATAACTTGTATATTCTTTGAAAATCAACAGTTCCTGAACTTTAAATTCAAGTTTGAAGTTCACAAAGGAGAGAAAATGAATCTGGCTGCATTTCTCTACTAAATACTGAAATAAAGCTTCCTTTCCTTAGCAGCCTACTTACTCAGTTTCTATGCTGGTTGCAAAAGAGAGGTAGATTGCTTTGTTCCTCTTCCAGCTGTTTGTTTGCGCTCTCACTTGCCTGTATGTATTTGCCTATTAAACATTTCCTGGTCATCGTATTAATTCTTAAAAATAAATTTGATGTTCTTTATAACAATTTACTCTGCTTAAGGCTGCTGTCTGAAAAATTAAAATAATTTATAAATACTGTGGGGTCCTTGGTGCTCTCTGAGTCTGGCTATTTTCTCGCAGATGTCTCATTACCTAACTAGATAACATGATCAGTGCTAGAAGGGAGTAGGGTTTTCTCTCTATTTATGTACTGGTGGTTTGCCATGTCGGTGGGAGTATTTTTGGTGGGTCCTTGATTATGTTATTGTTTACTGTTAGTTTGTCTAAGTTGGCAGTTCCTTGATTGGGTTTTGTTTACTGCTTCCTTGAGCTACAAATTTTAAAATGTTTCAAGAAGGAATACAAAGTTTATCTTATTTTGTACTATTAATACATCAATAAAGTAATATAGCATGGTTATTTTAATTGTAAGGTTTTTAGATAAGGAATTGCAATGCTGGAATAGGTGAACCAGATCTGCATCTAAATCAAAATACATTTTTAAAGCAGAGATTTAATGTTAGAGTAAAACTGATGTTTCAGTTTATTTGGTAAAAAACTAATTTTTTACATTTTGTTAATCATGGTCTATCCTTTTTAAAAATAGTCTTCATGGAGGAAATATAAATAGATTATTTTAAAAAGTCTCTAAACTGAGTAGAAAAATGATTGCATGTTCATAATGTGCAGTTATGGATATTATCCTATGGCCAACAATTACATTGTGCCTTTGCAAAATATTTGAAAGAAATATTCTCAAAAGATGCATTAGTGTAAAACAAAGTTTACTTTTTTATAGCACCCATGTCTTTGTAGGGCTTAAAGGGCTGCTTTGAACAGTGACAGCTGACTCTACAATATATTTCCAGTTGTCTGTGCATGCACAGAAAAGGCGTCTGCTAAGATTACTGGAGAAGCGAATTGGCAGGGATGGCATTGTTTATAAATGCAATAAATAATTTGAGGGAGAATGTGTTAATTGAATTTAATACTTCCTCATGAATTCTGCTTTGAATGGGAATTCTGGATCTCAGCACCACAAAGTGTTGGGACTTTGTTTATATTAGACAATTAGCAAATGTTTTAGAAACCTTGTAGGTAAGCCGCCTGTGGGAGACAAAAAGGGGAAAAGGCCAGTTGTGGCTGCAAATGTGATAGCTCAGGGCTGTCAAACTCGCGGCCCCGTGGGCCAGATGCGTCCCGCGCTGGCCACGCCCGGTTTAGCGAAGGGGAAAAACTTCCCAATAGTCACAGGATGCTGCCGTGATGATGCATGTTTGACACCCCTGTGATAGCTGAATCTATAGATCAGCACTGTATCAAATACTGGCTATTTTTAGAGACAAAAGTGTCAGTAATCAAAATAAAAATATTCTTATAAATGTGCCTTCAAAATAACATGTTTCTATCTCAAAAGAGGGCAAGTGTCAAGGTTTTTTTTTTAAAAAAAGTTGGAGCCAATTTAAAATTAACCTTGGCTAATGTTATAACTGTGTGTAAGGTTTCAATGGTTATTTTCTTTTCTTGCTAACACTGAGTAATTAATACTCTTCTTTTTTGTCTTGCAGAAATTGGGATGGGTCTTACAGGTTTTGGAGTATTTTTTCTTTTCTTTGGAATGATCCTATTTTTCGACAAAGCACTTTTAGCTATTGGAAATGTAAGTAGTTTTGCATGAATAACATTTACACAGAAATAAGATTTTTGAAAGTGCCTATGTTTAACACAGGCAATTCATGTAATTCCCCTCTGGCCAAATTCACACAACGGTCTAGACACAAATGAGATTGGATAGCCGGAGGTTCAGCAAGTTGTAAAAACTGGTACGTAGAGGAGCCAGACCATTGTTGTTGTTTTAAACGTTTAGTTGTGTCTGACACTTGACAGCTTTATAGGCAAGTGCTTTCTATGCTATCCTGTCAAGCACAGTTTTTTTTGCAATTGTTGGATGTTTACTTTATATCAAATTTGATGTTATCAAGCCAGCGTGTTCTTTGCTTGCCCCGTCGTCTTGTTTCAAAAAAGCATTCCTAGCATCATTGCCTTCCCCAATGAATTTGCACACATGACATGGCCAAAATAAATCAGGTGTAGTCTTATAATTTTAGCTTCTAGTGATATCTCTGGTTTTATATGATTTAACACCTCTCTGTTTGTTACACTCTCTCTCCATGGTATGCTCAATAATTTACGCCAGCACCACAATTCAGAGGCATCAATTCTCCTTTGATATAGATTGCCAGACCATTATATTATAAAATTTTAATATAGTTTACAGGTAATCCTCGACTTATGACCACAATTGAGCCCAAAATTTCTGTTGAGAAGTAAATTTTGTCCCATATCACAACTATTCTTGCCACTGTTGTTAAGTGAATCACTGCAGTTGTTGAATTAAGGGCTGGCTTTCCCGTTGACTTTGCTTGTCAGAAGATTGCAAAAGATGATCACATACATGACCCCGGGACATTGCAACTGTTGTAAATACATGGTAGTTGCTAAATGTCTAGATTTTGATCACATGACATGGGGATGCTCACACTATCCTAAGTGTGAAAAATGGTCATAAGTCACTTTTTTCAGTCCTGTTGAAACTTCAGATGGTCAGTAAACAAATGGTTGTAAGTCAAGGACTCCCTGTACTTGTTTGGTTACAATCTGTTAGTTGGACAGAAATTGTGTTTTGCTAATGTAGGGTTAGTGTTCAATGTGTTGTGTTAATCTAGACTTCTGTTTTAACAATGTTAAAATACAGCAGTGTGGGAAATGTCACCAAGTGAGATATTCATTCCTTAAATAATACACTTATTGCTAGTTGTGTATAAAAATTATTCTGGAGATGAAAGATTCTATTTTTACAATGGTAAGTTTTGCGCATCCCTATTTATTACCATATTTAATCCTTAGGAGCATAGGCATGAAAGTCAGCTGGCTGACTTTGGGCCAGTCCCTCTCTCTCAGCCCAAACCACCTCACAGGATGGTTGTTATGGAGAAAATAGGAGAAGGAAGGAGTATTACGTATGTTCATTGCCTTAAGTTATTTATAAACGTAATATAGTTGGGAGAAAAATAAATGTTCCTCTCTAAATCTATCATATTACTAATACCCCTAAGTGTTTATACTGAAAATTATTTACCTCCCTCTGCAAACAGTTGTATTTTTTGATTGTGCCAACATTATAAAAGATACCTTTAAGACATTCCTGTTTCCTCCAATAGCAAATTGTTGGTATAGATGTTTGGAGAACATTTATATTGAATCTGAGTATTTTCTCTCTGAATATTTCCTATATTCAAATACATTTTGTTTTCATTTTTGCAGGTTTTATTTGTGGCTGGCCTGGCTTTCGTAATTGGTTTAGAAAGAACTTTCAGATTCTTTTTCCAGAAACACAAAGTGAAAGCCACAGGTTTTTTCTTGGGCGGTGTATTTATAGTTCTTATTGGCTGGCCTCTGATAGGAATGGTCTTTGAAATTTATGGCTTCTTCCTCTTATTCAGGTAAGGTCTTCTTGAAAATTTGTATTTTTATTTAATTATATATCAAATGTGTTAACCACCCATTTCCCTCACAGGGAGACCATTTAATTTTGATTCCAAGTATGCTTTTGGTTGGCTGTCACTGAGGAGTTACCAAATCCTGCTCGAGGAGTTTATAGATATTCGTGATTTCAGATATGTGAAGACAGTGCTTGAAATCTCATTTAGAAAAATATGTAGCTACTAGCGATGATGAAACATCTAAGACAAGAAAAAGAAAAAATAGATAGAAATGTGGAAGAGAACAAGCTTTTTATTAGCAATCATTTCTCGTACAGAGTTGAATTTCATGGTAAGAACAAGTTGTTTCTTTCCTCTTGCACTGTTGGCAATATGTGCAAGGAAAAAAAAGGAGTAGTTCCCTACACTGCTGGCTTGTGAATTCTGCCACATAATCCCAGGTAAATGTATTTTACTACCCAAAAGAAAATTTGCATGGAAGTAACTATTCGTTTATTAGACATAAAGGCTACCTCCATCTATATAACTGGGCAGCTTTCAAAATGCAAGAATAAACACAATAAAACTACATAATACCTTGTCCAACAGAGTGCCTGGAGATAATCAACATTTCATGAAACAATCAAAGCATCCCATAAGGGGCTTACTGCTCATTGTAACCCAGGTGTGGGACGGAGCCAGGTTTTAAGGGCTCATTTAAACAGGGTCAGAAGTGGGTCAGGCCTAAGAATCTCAGGTGGTGTTCCAAGGACAGGTACCATGACACAGAAAGATTACTTCCTGGGTCCCACAAGAGATCAGTGGATTTAGAGCAGGGGTCTCCAACCTTGGCAACTTTAAGACTTGTGGACTTTAACTCCCAGAGTTCCTCAGGGCTGAGGAATTCTGGGAGTTGAAGTCCACAAGTCTTAAAGTTGCCAAGGTTGGAGACCCTTGATGAATGCCGACTCTGTCAAACCAGATAGGCAGAAACTACCAGAGAAAGATAACCAGCTTCTGTAGAAATCTGTTTAGTTGCTAGGTTGATGGCAAATAGTTTGAAAGCTATAAATCTTCAATGTGAATGATACTTCTGATTATTTAATAATCGCTTGCAGGTTTGTGTGTTCGCTTTTCTTTTGCAGATCTTTCTGCTTGTCTTACTTGGGGCTAAAAGTTCCCATGCCATGATCAAATCCTTCCTTAGCAGAGCTTGAAAGGATTACTAAACAGTTCAGGTGGGGAGATTGCTTTAATGTAGACTACTCTCTGAGCTTAGTGAAGTCCAGGGAAGTGAGGTTTGCACTAGAAAGTCAAATATAAATACATCAGTCTCTTCCACTGAATTTTAATTCCACTACCTCTTAAAATAAACGGTAGCTTTCTCCTAAAACAAAAAGATGCTTAGGACTGAATTCAGACAGCATTCATTCGGTAGCCGAATATTGTATTTCCTACAGATTATGAACCAACAAGCCTGTGCGGTATATTAATTTTACAGCTATTTGTATAATTTGAGAACTACTCAAGTCATGATTTCTCAAATGACACCAGGTTAGAATTTACCAGATTATTTGTGAGATGATGTCTCTACTGAAGAACATAGCATTAGAATAGAATTTTTTTTTTATTGGCCAAGTGTGATTGGACACACAAGGAATTTGTCTTGGTGCATATGCTCTCAGTGTACATACCTTCATCAAGGTACAACACAACATTTAATGATAGTCATAGGGTACAAATTTAACACTTAATGATACAATACTTAGTGATAGTCATAGGCTACAATTAAGCAATCAGGAAACAATATCAGTATGAATTGTAAGGATACAAGCAACAAAGTTACAGTCATAAGTGGAAGAAGATGGGTGATGGAAACGGTGAGAAGATTAATAGTAGTGCAGATTTAGTAAATAGTTTGACAATGTTGAGGGAATTATTTGTTCAGCAGAGTGATGGCGTTCGGGGAAAAACTGTTCTGAGGGTAGGAGTTGAAACAGTATGTCCAGGATGTGAGGGGTCTCTAAATATTTTCACAGCCCTCTTTTTGATTTGTGCAATGGATTTCCTCAATGGAAGGCAGGTTGGTAGCCATTGTTTTTTCTGCAGTTCTAATTATCCAACTAACAATTAGATTATTCTAATAATACTTATTCTATTAATTAATAATTCATTATAATTATTCTAATTATCAGTCATCATCCAACTCCCAGGTTTCAAGTTTGAAAACAGACAGGCAGATCCCTTAGTTTAGAATATAGAATTGCTTGTTCCTTTTTGGTTTTTTCCTGCCTCCATGCTTCACCTCTGGTTTCTTTTCCTTTAATGATAAACTGAAAGATAAAATGAAAAGCATTTTGGAGTAAGTGTGGCTCATGGCAATTGTGTGATCCCAAGAGAATACATATTTGAATTAAGGCGGTGTTACCATGCTAAGACTGATTGTGGGTAAGACTTTGGATATGAAGCCACAGCACATCCTTAATGTAGTTATCTGAGCATAATGTGGGTTGTGTTTGAATTCTGAACATTTATTCATACTTGCAATTAATGCACGATGATAGCAGATTCTAAGTGTGAACACGGATGTGTAGATTTGTTTCTGAGTTCATAAACATTACAATACAGGTTGATTGCAACAAAGCTGTTACATTTGTTCATTCCTTAATCTTTGTTAATGAGGAACTATAGCAGATGTATAGGCTCACCTTGGGTCACATTATTAAAGTTACTTCTTAACTTTGTTAAATTTTACCATTCCTAGCCTTGTAGGTTCATTGTAGTCACATGACAGTAGTTTCATTAATTGTACAGTGCAAATCCGAATTACCAGAGAGATTATTTTAGCCATATAAAAGTTTAAATAATCATCAAATGATCAATAAGCTTCTTAAATTCAAAAATTCCTACCGTTTTACTATACATTGTAATTCAAGCAGTTTAATAATAAAAATAGTAAAACCTTCCGCTCTGAGGACTGTTACAATGAATGAGTGAGTGAGAGTGTAAATGAATGAATGAATGAATGAAGTAAATAGTAATTTGTAGTACCTTAAGACACGTATAAATATAAGAATATTTAAGAATACATAGATTCCCTTTGAATACTAAGCTCCATGCTAAAGTTTAAATAAGCATTCTAATGTTTTTGCAATTCTTATCGAGGTTGTTGCCATGTATATTTTCTGCTCCAGTTATCAATCTTTAGTTAACAAAAAAAATTCTATCTCACATGACATACTGAGGCATCTCATTGTTTGGCTTATGGGAAAGACATATGCTTAAAGGCAGTTTGTTGTGAAGTAGTGTCTTAACCCCAGTTTGTTTCAATAATACCTTAATTGTAGTTTAGGATATCACCTCGATGCAAAATAAGAACTGGCTAATAGCCATGAGCCCTCTAGGGTTACAAAATGCTCATAGTGGCATTTCATCTGTTCCCCAGCTGATTTTCTCTCACGTTCAAGTACACACACACACCCTCACAGAAAGTATGCAGCATACAGATTTTCAAAGCCAAAACAGCTGGAGGAAGGGGGATCATTTCCCAACTGCCTGGGCAATGATTCATGATTCTTTTTTCTACAGTACCAGTATATTTTTGGGGCTCCTTTTAAACTGCTCATTTCAATAACTTAACCTTCGCAACCCTCTTCTAAAATTCCATTTAATTCCTTGAAATGTTTCCAGTTTTCTGTGCTAGAAAAGTGGTTTTCCTTGTAAGGTGGAAATGGAGAGAATTTGCATTTAGCAGTAAGCTATAGCACTTAAAACTTATATAGCACTTCACTGTGCTTTACTGCCCTCTCTAAGAAGTTTACAGAGTCAGCATACGGCCTCCAACAATCTGGGTCCTCATTTTACTGACCTCGGAAGGATGGAAGACCGAGTCAACCTTGAGCTGGTGAGACTCGAACAGCTGGCAGCTGGCAGTCAGCAGAATTAGTTTGCAGTACTGTATTCTAACCACTGCGCCACCATGGCTCACTGATGATTTAGGTACTTATAGCAGTACTAACAGAAGTAGATTTACTTGCCCATCTAGGGTCCTCTTAAACGTGCGATACTGTGATGTCAAGGAAGACATTGGTAGAACTCCAGTTATAGGGGGGAGGTGCTTTCTGATTTTTGGGACCAAGGATTATAACCTGTTATGTTCAGCAAGGCCCTTTGATCCTCTTAGTACTTAACCAGCCCATTTTACAAGTCCCTAAGTTTGTATCTATAAAAATTGTGTGTGGATTTTCAGAATAATAGTATTCACACAACCATACTGTCCTAATAAATTATTTAAGCAATCTCCTTCCCAAAGCTGTACTCAACAGTGGCTTCTTAGTTACATATCATGTAACTGGTCCTGTCCATAATGTTTAAATGTTTCTATTACCCTGTGAGAAGCAAGAAAACTAATTAGGAAACTGGTACGTCTGTACAGGTAGTCCTCACTTTCTGACCATAGTAAGAGCAGTAACTTTGTTGCTAAACACTGCACTGTGACATCATGTGATGGCACCGACTTATGACATCAGTTCCTGTTGCAATCATTAAGTGAATCACCATAGGATGATGTCACATGACCATAACTTGTGACTTCCTGCCAGCTTCCCTATTGACTTTGCTTGTTGGATGCCAGCTGTGAAAGTCACAAATGGTGATCACATGACCACAGGACGACCATTGTAAACATGTACCGGTTGCCAAGCATCCAGATTGCAGTCATGTGATCAAAGGGACGCTGCGATGTCCACAACCGGACAACTCCATTGCACATTTGAATGGTCACTGAAGGAATAGTCAGTAAGCAAGGACTACCTTTATCACTAAATACTTGAAATATGTAAAGACTTAGAGATGGGTACACTCTTCATTCCGAAAGGGGAGAATATATATGATACAAGGAATTACATATTTCTTCGTACAAAAAATAAGCAACTTTTTAAAAAAAATCTTAGGAATGTGTAAAGGTAGCCTATTTGGAAAAGTCTTCTAATCTTGTAATGTATTTTTTTTTCCCAAAGGGGCTTTTTCCCTGTGGTGATCGGTTTTATTAGAAGAGTGCCAGTTCTGGGGTATCTGTTGAATTTACCTGGTATAAGCTCAGTAAGTATTAAATAATTTCACATAATACACAGCAAGTTCTGTTTTCCTTCTGTTTCTTGGATTCCATTTAAAGAACCTGGACCAGTATGTACAGAGATGTGCATTCAAAATAGGGGTCACCAAATGCTTATATTTGCCTTCAGGTAACAATGATAAGAGGATTCAAAATTAACTCCGTGTCAGGATAAGCCAGTCTTCCCTATCCTTATATTCTCCAGA
Source organism: Ahaetulla prasina (assembly GCF_028640845.1). Classification (NCBI taxonomy): domain Eukaryota; kingdom Metazoa; phylum Chordata; class Lepidosauria; order Squamata; family Colubridae; genus Ahaetulla; species Ahaetulla prasina. Next base: position 90,248,133 of record NC_080545.1, read on the forward strand.
TTTTTTTGACATCATCTCCCCATGTTTCAGGTCAGAAGAGACATAATTTTACCCTATTTTTTTTTTCTTCTCTACTTGAATTTGATTTAGGACAGTTTTCATACAATCACTCACGGGGTGTTTTTAGTTACCTTGTAGCTTATCCAGCAAATTGAGTTTAAAGTTAAAAGCTGGTTTGGCATAGAAATGGAGTGGTCCTTTAGTTTCGAGAATACATTGTTGATATGCATAAATTGTCATGTCACACAAAAGCCCCCATCAGATTTACTCAAGTCTCTTTGTCAGTATAAATCTCAGGTTTGTGAAAAACTGATTACCTCCTTTAAACATTTCTGAATTTTTGCCTTTTTCCCCCATTGATTGTTGTCAGCGATTCATGTAAGTCTTCCTGGCATATAAAGGAAGTCTGAACGAACAAATAACACAAATAAAAATCTAAAATGGGCAAATACTTCTTGACAACACTGTAGCTACCATTTATGAAGCTTAATATAAAAACATTATTTTTCCCAAACTTAACAAATAGGTACTACACTCTCTCCTCATTTAGTGACTGCATTCTGTTCCAGTAACTTGTTTGTTAAATGAAATGGTTGATAAGTGAATATGTGACCCAGAGAGAGAGAGAGAGAGATGGTACAAAAATCCCTGGTTACCATTATGTAATTCAGATAAAGTTTTCTCCTTCAGTGTCTTGTGCTTGACATTTTTATTGCCCCCTTGCAGAGTGGAGAGATTGCTTAAACTGTCTCTTCTTGAGCTGCTTTTCTCTTCCCTAAACATGTGTTAACCTCCAGTTAAGAGACTCAGCTCAGTGACCTTAATTAATTGATTAAGAAACCCCCTCCCCTTTGTAGTGCTGCTTGAAACTGACCAGACCTTAATCAGTTTTTCACACTGAAGGTTTTTGTTGTCAGGTGCCCCAAATTTGGAGGGCATTGTTCAGAAATTGAATTTTTGGCCACCCTGTATTACGGCCATCTTTGCAACTGGTCACTAATTGAGGGCTATCTGTAATGATTTTCCAATTCCAGTTTGAAGCGACAACCTAACATTTTCTAAAACCATTGTGGCCTATGAATGAGAAGGTGTTCTGTTTCCCTTCCCCCAATACTCCCAGCAAAGAGTCAGTCAGAGGCCTCCTTTTCTGATTTATTTACATATATATAAATGTCCTGGCTACGTCTACCCACGGGCCTGCCAAGTTTCTGGAGATAACAAGGAAACTACAGATAAGGCCAGAATTACTCACGAATATATTCTTCCCTCCGTTGATACAGATTGCCCACCCAAATTCATTACTTTGTCCAAGACAAAAAACCAGGAAGTCCCGCCTCCTATTTATAGTCTCTGCAGATGTCACTGCATGACAATTATGACTTGGCTTTGTCCCAACTCTTCCGCTGCTGCGCACGACGATCAAGTCTACGTAACCTTGCATCACTCCAAAACTGTTCTTGGGGCGTTGCCAAATCAGAAGGAGGCTCCATGGAATCAGGCTTTGCCGGCCCCTCCTCCTCCCTTTGAGTGGGTGCCAGGGAGGGAAAGGGCTCAAGAGAAGCAGGGCTGGCCAGGTCTTCTCCCTCACTTTCTGAATCATCTGAGTCCAGGAGTCCGGGTCCAGGAACCTGGGTCACAACAGAAGGACTGTTAGGAGAGAGCAAGAGAGAATTGTTTCTTTTAAGATTGCTAAGGGTCTGTTTTCCTTGAAATGGGCTTGTTAGGTGCGTTAATCCCCCTCTCCGCCCCCCACCATTTAGAGGGGTGCTTGAGAACTAACTTGTGTGTACGAAGGCTTTCAGAAAAGGTTTCACTCTAGGAAAGTTGTTTGAGGCAGCTGAGAAAACAATCGAGTAACAGCAAAGGCTTATCCACATACCATTTTATTTTGAGCATTCTTTTTTCTTATTTTGTGCACCAAGACTGTCAGGAGCAGTAAATTAAACCAAGCAAATATAACGGATTTATTGTTCATGGTTCGTTAAAAGGAGACCGTTCAACTATCACCTCGGCTATCACCTCGGCTCACCTGTTGCTTTTGCTGGCATCTCACACCCTAATTTGGGTATAATGGTCTCTGGAGATACAGAATAAGGATGGGGAATCTCCCCAGCTAAAATATGCTCCAGGCAGCTTTTCAGATAATAGCAAGTTGACATTGTCGAATATTGCTGAGGTGAAATCGAACTGCCGGAGGGGGGGGAGTTTCCAGAAGGGAATATGGGCATCTGGCAGACCTCACCAGGCGGATCCAAGACTGCCTATTGCCCGTGTCCATCTTTACAATGGTCAATGCTCATAAAATAACATGGTGGCATCCTTCTGGATGTCGACACATTTCTTTGCAGCTGTGATTATTCTCTATCTCTAATTTTGCATTTCTGAACATGTTTAATATTAAGCATGCAGTGACTGGCATTTGTTCAAGGTGCATTATAAATTGAGAATTCTAAATAGGATACATATAGCCACAGATGTTGTTTTCAGGATACAGCTGCAATTACACTTAGGCTAGGAGAAGCATGCTGCCCTTTCCTCTGCCTGACAGCGTGCCACGCCAAAGATTGGCACATTTTGCTTTATTGCTGCAAGAGCCTCTAAGCCCCACGTGCTGCCTCTAATTTCCAAGGCATCAATATGTCTAATGGATTAAAAAACGTAGTTAATAAAGCTGGGTTTTCTTCTTATATTAAATCTACTTAAATAACTCTGTTCATAATTTGGCTTGACATCTTGCTTATTGCTTTCCTGTATCAATATCATTTATAAACTGGACTTTATGGAGTTAAATCCTTTTGGAAAAGTTAATTCTTCATGTTTTCTTCAAAGCCTGCGTAGGTTCAGGAGACAATTCCCAGTAATGGTTAGTTGAAAATATCATTTTCAGTCTATTAATGCATGAATGGCTGATTATTTTTCAAAACAATATTCTTTTCTCCCCCCTTTGGGTTATTGAGCTAACGGTTTTTATACTTGCATTATTTCTGATTTTTTTATTTATTTTCATTCTGTTGCATCTTCATGTTGCTCTGTGTTAACATAAAAACATACCATGGCTAAATGCGGTTGTAATGCAAACGGTCTTACTTTGTGTAAACTACATAAGGCCTTGGTTAGTATTGTTTGAATAAGATTATACTACACCCAGTCACTCACTTAAAATGCAAGTGTTGAAGTAGCATCAATGTGTTCCATTCTTAATGAATGTATTTAAATTATGATTTTTTTTTCCCTACCCCAATTCCACCTTCCCTTCTGTCTCCTTTGCCCACAGCTTGTAGATAAAGCTGGAGAAAGCAACAACATGGTATAATGATTGACAAAGGTCCCGAAGACTGGTTCTAAATTTATATTATTTATAAAACCTTCATGAAGATTGGTCAGTCCAGCACAACGATTTTGTTGTATACAAAGGCAACATTTGTAATGGTCTTTGAAGTAAGTTTCCAATTTACACCATAGTATACAGTAAACCTATTTAATATATAAAAAAAGAAAACCGGAAGCAAATTTGCAACCTAAGACTTGGCATTGACATACCAGGAATGCTGTGAACTCAACTGGCGAAAAAGTCACGGAATGTTAGAACTCTTCAAGACTTCTTCATATTTTTGGAGTACAAGCTAAATACAGCAAACTCTCCATGGAATTAACAGTGCCTGTCATTTTTACCTCCTTACGTCGGAAGGTGTAATAGAGTGATCATGGGTCAGTTGGTAAGGCGTGGCCCTTCTCTCTCCCTGCCTGCCAATTTTCTTACTTCCTCCCCTTTTCTGGAAGGGGAAAAAAAAAATATTCTCCCGACTGTTTCTTCTATTGAAAGCGAGACAGCTTCCTTACGCTTGATTTACACGGCGTTTAAAAGGAATTCTCATTTTTATCAGTAACAGAAGACTTCATCACACAGTTCAGCTGTATAAATCTCTCTGTAAATAGACGCTGAAATAAAACTTTGTAGGAAAATGTTTCCAGCCAAATGTAAATTTTCATTACCTACATCTTTTACCTTTGGAATATGCAAAAAATAATCATCATCAAATTTTTTTTTTGTACGGAATTGTACAAAACTGTGTTAAACCATTCCTGGGTTCGTTATATGTTTGGTTTGGCAGGGAGTGGGGAAACCAATTTTACACTCCTTTCTACTGGTTCTCTTTATCCCCATTACCGGTAAGTGTGGGAAGCAAGAAGTAACCTTTTTCTCATTGAATAAACTATGTGCGCATAATTTGTAGCTCCTGAAGTGAGTTGCTTTGCTCCATGATGTTCACACAGTTTATGAAACAGGAGTTGCCTAGCTCGCAAATTTGTGCAAGGGCATTTCAATCCCGAATCCTGTTCTTAAATTGGTTATTGATAGCCAACATATAGAGTCCTAAAGCATGAAGCATCATGTTTGGTTTACTGGCAATATCTCAGATCCAGGAGCTCGATTTGAAGGACTGAGCTTAAGCGTCCCACTCTTATTCCAAGGGAGCATGTTACGAAGCTAACTTATTGTGTAAATAACCTTTTTCTAACCATCAAACAAATCAGCCAGTTTGCTGGGAAGTCTTGGGAAATCATATTGATAGCCTTGATCAAGTGGCACATTAATTCGTTATACTTTGACTATGAGAAACAATTCCTATTGTTTACAAATGGCAAGATTTGGAACTTTTATGGACATTTAACTGAACTGGCAAATGAGGAAATGTGAATGACTTAAACCATAGGAAAATCACATTGTTCCTTTTTCGGACCCTTCTTGCAGTGGCTCTTGATCATAAATTTATCCTGACATTACTTTAGTCGAAGCAAGCAAGTTAATGCAAAAGCTATTGATTTCTTTAAATCTGAATGGTTCAAACAGCCAGACAAATACCTTGGAGTGAATAAAGACTAGTTACTAATACCCAAGGATGGGAACTATTTTGTTATTTAAAAAGCGCACTAAGTGATTCTTTAAAAGAACTTTCTGATGAGACGAATCGATTTTGTAAAGCATTTTACAAAATCATTTTTGAATTGGCGCTTCAAGGGACAGTTCTGCGTGAGCTTTCCCGTTGTAGAGGAGTTAACAAGCAAATATTCCATTATGGATCATTCTGATCCCAAAATAGAGCACTCCAATTTTGAAACAAATGGTCCTTGTGTTTGGGTGTAATCTGATACCAAATGGGACTGCTATGATGTTTGGACCGCTTCCAAAAACATTCAGAACATCCTGTTCCAGACTTACAGTATTATATGATGGAACAATTGACACGCTCCTGACCATTTCTTTGATTTCATCTTGGGAGAGAAGTATCCCTTAAGAAAGGATGTTCCCCTTCCCCCCCCCCAAAAAAAAACAGAGTTCCCCAACCTTTCTGGCTCTGTTGACTGATGGGGGTGGGTGGGTGTCCGTAAGAGCAGCAGGCAAGCACGTGGACGTGCACAGCTCAATTTGCACAAGTGGCTGGCAAGCACGCCTGCCGCTCGCACAAATGGAACATGTGCACCCATGTTTCCTGCGGCTCACGTGAGGTGCCCATGTGCACACTTGCCCATCACTTCCACAGCCCGGTTCTGGATGACTCGGGGCCGGGTAGTGGGCCATGGCCTGGGGTTTAGGGAGCCCTGCTCTAGGCAGTTTAGTTGTTTTCAGTCTTAAAATAGATGTAACTGATCTAATTGTCCCTACAACACTGGTAACATGGGGTGTTGTTTTATATTGCAGACTCTGTCTCTAATTACTTTAAATGGAATCCTGTTGAGTTGAGTAGGCCATGGTCAAAACATAAACTTTAAACACGTTTGCTATGTATGCTATAATTCCTATTTGATACTTTGGCTGTAGAAAAGAATTTTTAACTGACTCTCATATTTTAAACCATTTCAGTTGCAGTTTGTGGGCTGGGAGAGGTGCTTAAGATTTGGAGCAATGCACATGTCCTTAGAGCCATAAATTTGGGTTTCATCAGATGTTTTGCAACCTCAGGAGTCTTTCCAGGTTATCTTCCTTAGATTTTACAATGAGTCTCATCTGAGTATTGAGTCTCCAACAACACACTACCAAGTAAGAAGGGTTCCTAACACAATAGGAATAAAAATCTTCCTATTTCTGTTTCTTTTCCATGTTGTGAAGGTAGCAGAGGAAAACATTGCTTCCAGTCATATCGGGGCATAATCTCATCAAAACATCATCAGACCCCCCATCGTTTAATTCATCATACCCATGTGACATTCGTAATTTACATAAATGTAAATTTGGTTAAGTAGCAAACATAGTGTCATGGTGCTCTAGAAAGTAAAGCGAAGACAATTTGCTGCTTTACACTGGCCACTTTGGATGACGTCCTTTCACTTTTCTGAGATTCACATTAAAATTCAAAAGACTTTTTTTAAAAATATCAGGGTAGTTTTTAAGTCAGCAGAGTGCAATCTAATACCACTGCTGTTCCATTGCCTTGCCAGACCCTCTTAGAAAACCCTCTAAAGTTGCTTATTGAACCAATGGAAGGTTGTAAGTGGTAGTATATTTCTCTTTCACAAAAAGAAGGATCCAGAGAATTTGATTTGATTTAAACTAGTTTGCTGTGTTGTACGGTTTAAAACATGCTATTATGTTTACGTTCAGGCAGCCAGGGAGCAACTTCTAAGATCCTACCCTTTAGCAGTCACAAAATTAGTTTTTACAAAATTGGCATCGCGAGAGAAGATGACCAAACGATTCTTTTAACCTTAAGGCTGTCTTATATTTGTATACTTGGGAATCATTGTGTTTGCGCTACATTGAGGCTCATTTCCAAGGATAAACATACCTAGAACTGAGCCTCATATGTTGTAATCATTTGCAGAAATAATATCTTCTGTAACAAATAAGATCTCCCCATTTAAGTGTAATTCTTGATTGCTTGAAAAAAAAATCACATAAAGGATCTTGTTTCGGAGAATATTGTAAATATACTTGTCATACCTTGAATAAATGGGTACTTTTTCTACGTAATAATCGCCAGTCGTGTCTTTACCTGGGTATTAAAATGCAGTATTTTTCCCACTATCTAGGAAAAGAAATCTATTAAGCTATATATACCAGTGGTACCTTGATACTCATCATAAAATGGTTCTGGGAGGCGCAATGAGTACCAAAAATGATGAGTACCAAACAACGTTTCCCCATAAGGAATAATGTAGTGAATCACAAGGCAGCTGACACCGACAGGTTCTAGTTTGGGTGTTGAGTACCAAACAAACTGAGTAACGGGACAAAATTTTCACAACCAAATACATTTGAGTATCAATTTTGATGAATTTCAAAGCAGTTGAGTACCAAGGTACCCCTGTAGGTTTAGAGGGGGTACTTTATCCAGTTTCCTTCTTTATAATGAGGTAGGAAGGCGTGATGGACAAGAACAGAGAAATCTGGGGTCTAGTTTTATCTACGTCAAGGGTCTCCAACCTTGGCAGCTTTACGACTTGTGGACTTCAACTCCCAGAATTCCTCAGCCAGTGCATGCTGGCTGAGGAATTCTGGGAGTTGAAGTCCAAAAGTCGTAAAGTTGCCAAGGTTGGAGATCCCTGGTCTAAGTGACTTTGGGCCAGTCCCCAGTCTCAGCCCCTAAGTAAGGAGACAAAGAAAAACCATTTCAAAAATATTATCTAGAAAGCTTCATGGACTTGCTCTGTAATTACCAGGAGTCGGGACTGATTGTAAAACAAACCAAAGCAAAAAAATAATCACAGAAATGGTTAAATCAAAATCAAACCATATTTTCGGATAGCATGTCTGTAACCTAATCATCGGAATCTGCACATCTCTCTCCATTTATGTTAACTATACAAAAGGACTTGCTAGGATCAGCACATTAACATGAGTAGGCTGGAGCATTTAGTTGGCCTGTTAGTGTTTTACTGACATTGGCCGCCCTTGCGCCTTAACAAAATACACATTTGTGTCCCTGATTCCTTTTTTTTGAGGGGGGGGGGAATCATGTTATTAAAGGTGTTGTGAAGTTCTTTCCCCCCCACATACACACACATATAGCTAGATGTTAAAAATCCTGATCCAGATAGAATAGATTATGAATGGAGGGAGGCAAACTCACAAGAAAGTCATGCAGGTGAACATGAATTCATATCTACTTGGTCACAAAATTATATGATTCATTTTGCTTGCGAAAAATAATTACCTATCATTAAGATCTCTCACCATTACAACGAACAAGTCCTAAACAATTTGGATCTCCCAAGACTGCAGAAAGTAGCTCAGGCCAGGGGTTTTCAAACTTGGCAACTTTAAAACTTGTGGACTTTTAAGTCTCAGAATTCAAGCTGGCTGTGGAATTCTGGGAGTTGAAGACCACAAGTCTTAAAAGTTGCCAAGTTTGGAGATCCCTGGCTTAAGCCTTAAAAACTCAACCTTCACTCCTGAATCCAGGCAGCGCCATGAAAAGCTATAAAGTATCTACCGTATTTTTCACCCCAAAAAAGGGTGAAAATCTGGGTGCATCTTATACTCCAAATGTAGCCCCGCCCAGCTTCTCAAACTGAGATTTCAGAGGCTGAAAAAAGCATCAGAAATGAAGCTTCAGAAAAGAAGCCTCCAAACAGCTTCAGAAAAAAAGCTTTGAAACAGAGCTTCAGATGCTTTTTTTCTGAAGCTGTTTCGGAGGCTTTCAGAGGCAGAAAAAAAGGCAAAAAAAAGCAAGGCACAAAGCTCACAACCAAGGAATCTGTTGCTAAAATTCTTCTCTGGGAACAGCTGATTGGGGGTATTTCCGGAGGCCAATCCACCTGCCAATCAGCTTTTTTCTTATTTTCTTCCCCAAAAACTAAGATGCGTCTTATACTCCGATGCGTCTTATACTCCGAAAAATACAGTATTGCCAAAGTTCTTAAATGCCTGTTGGGGACTATTTCCTTTATAAGGCTGTTAGATCTCCAGTTGTCATTGCCCCAAATGAGCACAGGGGGCCAAAATCCATTCATTAACCTACACTATTCATTGCTTTATGACTTCATAATTTCCTTCTTCCCCGTTAATTATGTGGCAGTTTTGGAAGGAGTCCAAAATTTTATCAGGCTACTTACAGCACTAGGATTCCAGGATGCTCAGTTTTGCTTTAAACCTAGGGATTAGAAGGATGCTAATGTGTCTCTCTTGCCTGATCCATCAACCAATTCCCTTCCCAATTGTCTCCTCTTCCCTTTTGCCTCTTGGTTGTCGCACAGGCAGTTTTGTTCAGAGGGTGGTGTGTTAAAAATCCAGAGAGATAACAAGTTGTATGTTTGCTTATTATTACCCTACTCTTAAAACTATAAACCTACTTAGCACAGTATCTGACCCCCTGTGCCATTCTGAGTCTATCCTGCAGGATTTCTTTACAAAATTCTGAAGCACAATTGTTTAAAAAAACAAGAGAGAGCAAATACAAGGATGGAAAAGGAAGGTAAAGATCAGGGGTTCCCAATATTTGAGGGGCTGCCACAGAGAGGAAGGGGTCAAGCTATTTTCCAAAGCACCTGTAGGCCAGACAAGGAATAATGGATGGAAACTGAATAAGGAGAGATTTAACCTGGAAATAAGGAGAAATTTTCTGACAGTGAGAACAATCACCAGTGGAACAGCTTGCCTTTGGAAGTTGTGGGAGCTTCATCATTGGAGGCTTTCAAGAAGAGATTGGACTGCCATTTGTCAGAAATGGTGTAGGGCAGGGGTCTCCAACCTTGACAACTTTTAAGAGTTGTGGACTTCAACTCCCAGAGTCAGCAAAGCTGGCTGAGGAATTCTGGGAGTTGAAGTCCACAAGTCTTAAAGTTGCCAAGGTTGGAGACCCCTTGTATAGGGTCTCCTGCTTGGGCGGGGGTTTGGACTAGATCAGTGGTGGGTTGCTCCCAGTTCTGTCAGGTTCTTTAGAACTAGTAATAAAACCAGCAGGAGGCTCCACCCACCCACCCAGACATCATAATTGACGATCTGCGCATGCATACGCACTCCCGTTGCGGACCGGTAGTAAAGGAAAGTAGAACCCAACCCTGGACTAGATGACCTGCAAGGTCCCTTCCAACTCTGTTAATCTGTAAACCTTTGTTACACCTCTTAAAAATAATTATATGCACATAATTATACATATACACTATAATTTTGAAACTTCTAAACCCAAGGTTTTGTATACCCTGGAATATCGTCTCGTCCGCCCTGTTGGGAACTCCTGATATAGATGGAATTAAATGTAGAGTTTTTTAAGACCGGTTCTGGAAGACTTGACTGAGTTGCTTTTCTTCTGACTGAAGGAAGTGGTTTTCGAATTGCCCGTCTGGAGCAGCAAAAAGAGAACAATGGATGTAAGCAATGACTGCAAGAATTATCTGCAGTAAATAGCCCTTCAAATAAAATAAAAAATCTCTATTTCGGATGATTTATTCCTTATATGCCCTCTACAGAAATAATTTATGCTGCGAGTAGAACTGATTAGAGTTCAAGAAACAGCTTTGGAATTGATGCAGTTTGCTCAGTGAATGCCTATGAAGTGTTTACTGCCTCGGGTGAAATCCAGCAGGTTCTGACAAGTTCTAGAGCTTTGCTGGCTGAGGTATTCTGGGAGTTGAAGTCCACAAGTCTTAAAGTTGCCAAGGTTGGAGACCCCTGTTCTAGAGAACTGGTAGCGGAAATTTTGAGTAGTTCAGAGAACCGGTAGCGGAAATTTTGAGTAGTTCGGAGAACTGGCAAATACCACCTCTGGCTGGTCCCAGAGTGGGGAGGGAATGGAGATTTTGCAATATCCTTCTCCTGCCACACCCACCAAGCCACACCACACCCACCAAGCCACGCCCACAGAACCAGTAGTAAAAAAATTTGGATCTCAACACTGTACTGCCTGAAATATGAGTGTTAAGTATCACTGTAATTTCAAACACTGAAAATATCCCAGTTTCATCAAAAAACGGAAGTGTTAAAAAAAATATTCCTTACTGTGGCTTGCCATAATGTCAATATTTATTTATTTATTTGCTAAATTTATTTGTCATCTATCTCAGCATGGGGCTACCCTGAGCAGCTTACAACAGTCAAACGGAACAAATTGATAAAATATAAACATCTGGTTTGTTTGATGCTGAGTTGACATCTTGTTATTATCTTACTAATGGAAACCAATATATGAAAAGTCACACGTGAAAGGAAGCCTAGTAAACCAGTATTTATTTATTTTATTTATTTTATTCGATATTTATACCGCCCTTCTCCCGAAGGTCTCAGGGCGGTGTACAGCCAAATAAAAATCCACAATATACACATTAAAACAAGATTAAAACAAAACATATTACAGGGTGGCTGAAATTTAAAACAATTTAACAAACCTTAAAATATAAATAACCCCAATTAAAATTTAATAAAACTTTTAAGCCAGTCCCGCTTGAATAAATAGGTGTGTTTTCAGCTCACGGCGAAAAGTCTGAAGATCAGGCACTTGACGTAAACCAGGGAGAAGTTCGTTCCAGAGCGTAGGAGCTCCGACAGAGAAGGCCCTGCCCCTGGGGGCCGCCAGCCGACATTGTTTGGCGGACGGCACCCTGAGAAGGCCCTCTCTGAGCATACGGGTCGGTGGGAGGCATAAGTATGTTCTACTAGTCAAATGTTTTCTCTTTAAGTCCTTTGCATTTGAAGACTTTCTGCATTTGGATATATCTTTAATGATAACAGCTTTGTTACAGATGTTGTATTAAAACACACACACGTAATATCTCAACCAGATGTCTATGGAGATTCTCAGTCATCCAGATCATGGCTGTCTCAAAGATGTTTTTTTTTTTCAGCTGAAGAAGCTTCTTGGATGAGAAGCGAAACATCTTCAAAGGAAAACCAAAAAGTCCAGCTGCCTCTTGAAGAAGAAAAAAAAAAACACCTTTGGGACAAATCTCAACCAGATATTTAATTTATGAACCGTGATTTATGGTTAATGTGTCAACCAAGGCAATAGTGCTGTAGTCAATAAACTAAGATTAAATTATCGCTTAATAGAATATACAAACCCAGCCAGCTTAATACATCTTTCTTGGCCTGTAAAGGCCATCTTCTCTACTTCACAAATAATATTTATTTGATTTATATAGCCATCCACCTTAGGCAGCATAACCTTGGGTGGCCCCCAAACAATAAAAAGCTTAAAATTCAATACACTTTATGGTTCTACATGACTGGCTAAGCCAAGATTTACAGCAGTAGCTTAGCTGCAGGGGCTGAGTTCACAAAACAATGAAACGTAACACAATGCTGTTCATAACAGCATGGTATACAAGAGTCCTCTACTTGGATTAAAGGTCTGTATAAAAGTGACTGGGCTTGTTTTCTTCTGGGTTTTGATTGATTTTCCACTACAGTCTACAGAAGGGTCTCCAAATTGGCAACTTAAAGACTTTTGCACCGCAACTCCCAGAATTCCTTGAGCCAGCATAGCTAGCTCAAGAATTCTGGGAATTGAAGTCCACAAGTTTAAGTTTGAAGACCCCTGACCTATAGCCTTGAGATTCCCTAGAGTAGAACTGTCAAATTCCCAGCCCACAGGCCAGATGCGTCATGTGTTGGCCATGCTCATGCCCAGGTTAACGAATGGGGGGAGGGATCCTGATACATCACGTGACGCCTCCGTGACAATGTGAGTTTGACATCCGTGCACTAGAGGTTCTCCATCCAGCTAACCAGCCAAATAGACACAGATATAGACATAGAATTCTTTAATGGCCAAGTGTGATTAGACACACAAGGAATTTGCATATGCTCTCAGTATACATAAAAACACAAGATACATTTGTCAAGGATCTTAATGATAATTAAGGTTTGATTCTGCAACCCAACAAGACAGACACAGACTTCAGAGGATCATTAGAACTGCAGAAAAAACAATGGCTACCAACCTGCCTTCCATTGAGGACCTGTATACTGCACGAGTCAAAAAGGAGACTGTGAAAATATTTACAGACCCCTCACATCCTGGACATAAACTGTTTCAACTCCTACCCTCAAAATGACGCTATAGAGCACTGCACACCAGAACAACTAGACACAAGGACAGTTTTTTCCTGAACGCCATCACTCTGCTAAACAAATAATTCCCTCAACACTGTCAAACTATTTACTAAATCTGCACTGCTATTAATCTTCTCATAGTTCCCATCACCCATCTCCTTCCACTTATGACTGTAACTTTGTTGCTTGTATCCTTACGATTTATACTGACATTGATTGTTTCCTGATTGCTTATTTGTAGCCTATGACTATCATTAAGTGTTGTATCATTATTAAATTTGTACCCTATGACTATCATTAAGTGTTGTACCTTAATAAATGTATCTTTTCTTTTTATGTACACTGAGAGCGTATGCACCAAGACAAATTCCTTGTGTGTCCAATCACACTTGGCCAATAAAAATTCTATTCTATTCTATTATTGGGTACAAATAGCAATCAAATCATACTATGAAACAATATAAATCGTAAGGATACAAGCAACAAAGTTACAGTCATGCAGTCATAAGTGGGAGGAGATGGGTGATAGGAACGATAAGAAGATTAATAGTAATAGTAATGCATACTTAGTGAATAGTTTCAGTGTTGAGGGAATTATTTGTTTAGCAGAGTGATGGCGTTTGGGAAAAAATGCAACCCTCTTTCCCTTCCTAGTCTAAACAAGGTGAGACAGACTGTTGGAACCCACACAATAAACCAAATAATAGTTTAACATGATGCCCAGATTCTTCAAGCATGATGAAAACTTCTGGTTCCTTTTCCTGAACCAACAAATGAAGACATTGATGGGTTTGAATCTAGGGCCTGTGTTTTGTTATTCTGGGTTACTGGGCTGTGTGAAGGTAAGTAGTCGACGATTCTTACCCCCACCTTCTGAAATGATGCTCCGTGGTGAGAAATCTTGTGAACTATTCTCGCCCCAAAACTAGTCTAGCCAGTTCAGTTACTGAATGCTATTTTTGTAGAGCTGGTTGGCAAATAGTTCTGAGCATCATCATCATTCACTGCTGACTTATTATTTGAACATTTCCATGGTAACCTTCACTCTCTGCCTTCTGATCTCATAAAGACTTATTTGCATCTTCCTTTCCGCTCTGTTAAGACATGAGGATGATGATCAAAAGACACTGATGGAAGAAGAAAGACGCAGCAGAGCTGGATTTGGCTCGACGACGTCAATCGGTTCAGGCTGCTTTGCTAAATTGGAATGTTTGTACCACTTCAAATACTGCAGCATCTCAGAGTTCAAAGGGGAGTTTCTGGAATTGCAAACGCATCAATATCTGAAATGTTTTTATCCTAGGTCAAGATCTGGATACAGTGTGGTAGAATGGTTTGGGACGTGGAGCTTCAATGTTGCCACATTGGAGCTGAGGTATAGGGTTAGGGTTAGGGAGTGAGATAGTTGGGGTTCTGTAGCCAAAACAAAATATTTTCTCTTGGGAACCAAGAACATTCTCACACCTGGTTGGAAGAAGGCGGAGTGATGTCACCTGGCAACCAGACCGCGCCGTGATTGGACCATGAAGCATGATTGTTTTGAGAAAGTGACAAATTTTTTTCATTAGGTGAAAACTGTGGGAGTCTTCAGAGTCGGTTTTCACCAGATCTGTGCCAATGTGATATCCATACCGTATATATAAAAGCCAAATACCACTCACTCATCACAAAACCTCCAGAACGGTAAAGCCTACAAACTTGAAATTTGTCACGTATGTTCCTCTTGCCTTCTAGGTGCTCACTAAGAAAGGATTTTTTGAAATGACCATCAGATCATTAGTATTTCATATGCAGTATTAAATTCACACGTTCTGATGCTCAGGAGTTAGACATTCTACTCCCCCTCCCCAACTGCCAGTTGCCTTACATTAACATGCTCTGATGCTACAGTGTTTGTATAACATTAACATTGTCTGCATTAAGTTTCAGGCTTTAAGTGTCAATTTATCGAGCCCGAGCACTTAAGTTTTGTAGCAAAGCACAGGCATCCAGCTAGTATCCAATAAAGCAATTCTTTGAGGAATCTACCTGCCTCAGAGTTTTGCTTGCTATGTGTTTATTACTTGGAACCCTGACAAGGCCACAATCAACTATGGAAACCCACTGATGATTTTGGGCCAGTCAAATCCTCTTGACCCAACCATTCTTTTCCATAATTGGGAAATGCTCTTTAAGCCACCTTAAGCTCCCAGGAGAAAGGCGAGGTATAAATCTTAACAAGAACTAAATGGTTAAAAAATATGGGGGTCCTGGATGCTTTCTGAGCTTGGTTGTTTTCTTACAGATGTTGGTTGTTTTCTTACAGATGTTTAGGTCTAGCATTGGTGATGTTACCTAGTCTGGCTAATGAAACGTCTCCGAGAAAACACCCAAGCTCAGAGAACACCAAGGACCTTACCCTTCAAACTTGAAGTACAAATATTCTCTTCTGATGGATTAAATGAAATAACTAAATTTAAAACAATAGAAAATAAGAGCACGCAATGTAATTTTATTCAAATAATCAAAACAACCAATGTTAAACAGAGGTTGCTTTAGACTAAAATTCAAATAACGTTCAGCTATAAATAATAATGTATTATGTTTTTTTAAGGAAGGAAACCGGTGCACCACTGTCATGGCTGAGATTACAGATGGCCACAAATTGTGCATGATTTTGCAACAACCTTGAAGACAAAATTGAATGAATGATATGGATTTGTCTCCAAGAGACTAGAGCCGTGATGGTGAACCACCACAGGTGGCACGCGGAGCCATATCTGTGGGCACGTGAGCCGTTGCCCTAGCTCAGCTCCAGTGCGCATGCGTGCGCCAGCCAACTGATTTTCCCACACTGCCCCTCCCCTCCCAGGAGTCTCCACGTTTTTATTTATTTTATTTTATTTATTTGTCACAACAATATATATAAGCATAAGCATGAAATAACTATATGATATATAAGCATATATATAAGCATTAGCATGTAATAACTATACGAAATTGGATACAATCAAAGGGAACATTAGGACAGGAACGGTAGGCACGCTGGTGCTCTTATGCATGCCCCTTACAGACCTCTTAGGAATGGGGTGAGGTCAATAGTAGACAGTTTTTGGTTAAAGCTTTGGGGATTTTGGGAAGAGACCACAGAGTCAGGTAGTGCATTCCAGGCATTAACAACTCTGTTACTGAAGTCATATTTTCTGCAATCAAGATTAGAGCGGTTCACATTAAGCTTAAATGTATTGTGTGCTCATGTATTGTTGTGATTGAAGCTGAAGTAGTCTTCAACAGGACGGATATTGTAACAGATGATTCTATGAGTTAAATTCAGGTCATGTTGAAAGCGGCGGAGTTCTAAATTTTCTAAACCCAGGATTTCAAGTCTGGTGGCATCAGGTATTTTGTTCTAATCAAAGGAGTGGAGAACCCTTCTTGTAAAATATTTCTGGACACACTCAATTGTATTAATGTATTGTATTAATTGTATTAATTAACGTGCCCTGTTTTGGATGCCAGGTAAGTACAGAGCTAGCGTGGAGGCTCTGGGAGGGCATTTTTGGCCTCTGGGGATGGTGGGAAGGCCGTTTTTGCATTTCCCAGGCTTCGGGAAAGCTTCTGTAGCCTGGGGAGGGCAAAAAACGGGTCTGCCGGGCCCACTGGAAGTTGGGAAATGGGTCGTTTCTGGCCTCTGGGGAGAGGGGTAGGGGAGGTCCTTTTCACCCTCCCCAGGCTCCAGAGGGTTTCTTGGAGCCTGGGGAAGGTGAAAAACGGGCCTAACCTGGGCCCACCGGAAGTCAATAAGCAGGCCTTTTCCAGCCCCCGGAGGCTTCAAGTAGGCCTGCTAGGCCCAAAACACGGCATGGGTATGTCATGTGCGCAGGCGCAGGAAGGCGGGGTGCAGGGAGACATTGAATTATGGGTGTGGGCAGGCACACGCATAACCACCACCACCCCCGCGCGCTCCTCCCGCTTTTGGCACGCAACGGCAAAAAAGCTTAGCCATCACTGGATTAGAATTTCAAGGGAGTCCTATTGTGGACTAAGCCAGTTTGGCCTAATGGTTAAGGCATTAGGCTAGAAACCAGGAGATTGTGAGTTCTAATCCCACTTTAACCATGAAAACTAGCTGGGTCACCAGTCATTCTCAGCCCAACTCCTTACAGGATTGTTGTGCAAAAAGAAGGAGTATTAGGTACGTTTTACTGCCCTCAGTTGTTTGCAAAAATAATAACAAAGGCAAGCTATAAAATCAATAAGTAAATGAACAAGGCATTACAGGTAGTCCTCGAGTTATGACCACAACTGACTCCAGAATGGATGTTGCTAAGTGAAACATTTGTTAAGTGAGTTGGCCCCATGTTACGAGTTTTCTTGTTAAGTGAATCATTGCGCTATTTGTGAAGTTAGCAACATGGTTGTTAAGTGGATCTGGATTCCCCCTTGACTTTGCTTGGCAGAAGGTCGCAAAAGCTGATCACACGATCCCGGGACACTGCAACCGTCATAAATATGAACCGCTTGCCAAGCATCTGAATTTTGATCACGTTGACCATGGGGATGCTGCAACAGTCGTAAGTATGAAAAACAGTCATAAGTCATTTTTTTCAGTGCCATTGTAAGTTTGAACAATCACTAAATGAACTGTTATAAACCGAGGACTACCTCTATATCAGGGGTCTCCAACCTTGGCCACTTTAAGACTTGTGGACTTCAACTCCCAGAGTTCCTCAGCCAGCAAACCTGGCTGAGGAATTTTGGGAGTCAAAGTCCACAAGTCTTAAAGTTGCCAAGATTGGAGACCCCTGCTCTATATGATCAGTTGATGCAATGAACATGAGTTTGTGTAAACTCCAGGAGGCAGTGGAGGACAGGGGGGCCTGAGGTGCTATAGTCCATGCGGTCACAAAGAGTCGGACATTACTTAGCGACTGAATGACAACATGATCATTTGGCGCTTAGAAAACTATATATAATCTGTTTCAGTTTTGACTTAGCAATAGTCAAGTCCATAGTTAGCCAAAGCAAGAGTTCATCATAATGGATGAACTTTGGGTACACTTCTCAGCCTACGATCTCTAAGAAGAACAAACCCCCTTTATTTGTTTGAGTATATATCCATCTCTGATGCAAAGTGAAGATGGAGCACCGACACAGTTTTAGGAGTTTGATTTAAAAGAAAAAAGTTGTAATCAATTTAAAAAATTGATTATGCATCATCAAGTCAGCATTGATCCTTAGCGAGAATCCCAAAGGTGCATTTTTTCAAGAGGCAACTGGACTTTCTGGTTTTTCTTTGAAGATATTTCACTTCTCATCCAAGAAGCTTCTTCAGCTCTGACTGGATGGTGGGGAATGGAAGGATTTATACTGATCATTTGCATTATTTTGGAGAGTCGTTGAGGTCATCTGGAGGTTTATCTGTATAGTCAGGGTCACCTGAATAGCACTCTCTCAACAGAGGAGGACGGATGTGACATTTATCTCCAGTCTACCACCCAGTCCTTTCACCTGTTTCAAGAAGGCTCCATACCCATTTGCACCACTCAGGTGACCCTGAAGACACAGATAAACCTCCAGGTGTCCTCAACAACTCTCTAAAAGAATGCAAATGACCCAGCTCCCTGCAAGGAATATAAATCCTCCCATTCCCCACCATCCAGACAGAGCTGAAGAAGCTTCTTGGATGGGAAGTGAAATGTCTTCTAGAGAAAAAATACAGAAAGTCCAGTTGTCTCTTGAAAAAGCACCTTTGGGACAACCATGACCTGGATGACTGATACTCTTTCCACCCAACCTCTTCAAAATGTCCCAACGGAACATCTTGGCTGCCGACCTGGCCGTGTCTTCCCCCAGGCCCGGTGATTAGATCATCCTGGCAGCCGCGGGAGAGGTTTTTTGCCCTCTCGGAGCTCGCGGCTGCCGAGAACGGGGCCGGGGGGGGTGAGCGGTGAATGGCGGCGGCCATTTTTACGGCGCACTGCCTGGATGGGGCGGCGCCTCGGCCTAGTACCGCCGCGGCAGTTGTTTCCCGGCACTTTTGCTGGCAACAAGGATGCCCTCCGGTCTATCATGGAGGGCAGCAGTGACAGAATCGGCGGAGGGACTTGTGCTTCCATACAGCACCATAGGGAACAATATCATTACCTGAATGATCCTGATCTTTAGGAGACAGGATAAGGCAGTCCAAATATTCAGACTAAATTTATCTATCTTCTGACCTAAGGCAAAACACAACCAATCTGGTTGTAAACTCAACCTGTTTGTGTGAACGCGGCTGATGCGGTCTGTGCGGCAAACCACAGAATAGAATAGAATAGGATAGGATAGGATAGGATAGGATAGGATAGGATAGGATAGGATAGGATAGAATTCTTTATTGGCCAAGTGTGACTGGACACACCAGGAATTTGTCTGGTGCATAAGCTCTCATTGTACATAAAGAAAAATCAAATACATCCCTCAAGAATCATAAGATACAACACTTAGTGATAGTCATAGATTACTAATAAGCAATCAAATTGTACTAGGAAACAAAACAAAATAAATAGTAAAGACACAAGCAACATGGTTATAGTTATAAGTGGGAAGAGGTAAGTGCTAGGAAGGATGAGAAGAATAATAGTAATACAGACTTAGTAAATCGTTTGACAGTGTTGTGGGAATTTGTTGTTTAGCAGAGTGATGGCATTCGGGGAAAAAGCTTTTCCTTGTGTCTAGTTGTTAGAATTCTTTATTGGCCAAGTGTGATTGGACACACAAGAAATTTATTTATACAATAGAACGTGTCCAGAAATATTTTACAAGAAGAGTTCTCCGCTCCTCTGAAAGCAACAAAATACCTTATAACACCAGACTTGAAATCCTGGGATTAGAAAATTTAGAACTCCGCCGACTCTGACATGACCTTTGTTTAACACACAAAATCATCTATTGCAATATCCTTCCTGTAAAAGACTACTTCAGCTTCAATCGCAATAATACAAGAGCAAACAATAGATTCAAACTTAATGTCAATCGCTTCAAACTTGGTTCTAGAAAGTATGACTTCTGTAACAGAGTTGTTAATGCTTGGAACTCACTACCTGACTATAGTCTCAACTCAAAACTTCAACCAAAAACTGTCTACTATTGACCTCATCCCATTCCTAAGAGGACTATAAGGGGCGTGCATAAGAGCACAAAAGTGCCTACCGTTCCTGGCCTATTGTTCCCTTTCATTATATCTAATTAATATAGTTGATGCATACTTTTGCTCATATATATGTTCTTTTCTTTTATGATGTGTTGTTGTTTTATGTTCATGTTTACGTATACTGTTGTGACAAAAATAAATAAATAAATTGTCTTTGGTGCATATGCTGTCAGTGTACATAAAGAGACAAGTTAAATTCATCAAGAATCATCAGGTACAACACTCAATGATAGTCATAGGGTACAAATAAGCAATCAAATCATATTGGGAAACAATCAATACAAATCATAAGGATACAAGCAACAAAGTTACACTCATACAGTAATAAGTGGGAAAAGATAGATACTAGGAAGGAAGAGAAGAATAATAGTAATACAGTCTTAGTAAATCATTTGCCAGTGTTCTGGGAATTAGTTGTTTAGCAGAGTGATGGTATTTGGGGGGAAAACTGTTCTTGTGTCTAGTTCTGGTGTGCAGTGCCCTACAGCATCATTTTGAGGGTAGAAGTTGAAACAATTTATGTCCAGGATGCTGTATCATAACATAAAAGGCGAGCGAGAAGCAAGATTGATGGCATCCTCGATTTAGAATAGAACAGAATAGAATAAAATAGAATAGAATTCTTTATTGGCCAAGTGTGATTGGCCACACAAGGAATTTGTCTTTGGTGCATATGCTGTCAGTGTACATAAAGAGACAAGTTAAATTCATCAAGAATCATCAGGTACAACACTCAATGATAGTCATAGGGTACAAATAAGCAATCAAATCATATTGGGAAACAATCAATACAAATCATAAGGATACAAGCAACAAAGTTACACTCATACAGTCATAAGTGGGAAGAGATAGATACTAGGAAGGAAGAGAAGAATAATAGTAGAAATAATAAGAATAGAATAGAATAGAATAGAATAGAATAGAATAGAATAGAATAGAATAGAATAGAATAGAATAGAATAGAATAGAATTTTTTTATTGGCCAGGTGTGATTGGACACACAAGGAATTTATCTTGGTGCAGATGCTCTCAGTGTACATAAAAGAAAAGATACCTTCATCAAGGTACAACACTTACAACACTCAATGATAGTCATAGGGTACAAAGTTAACACTTAACGATAGTCATGATTTTAGTAACTTAAAATCGACTAAAAACCACCATCGGTTTCTTCTCTCCATCCGTGCGTGCGTTGGTGCATAAAGCCAGGTTCGAATCCCGCTCAAATTGCAACCTCTCCTCTTCTTCCCTCCCAGTCGGGAGTCGGCTTGTCAAAACCGGAGAACGCTCGAATTTCCTCTCCGCCGTTTCTCCTTCGCCTGCACCCTCGCTTTGCAACAGCCGACCAATGAGGTCGCGCCTTCGCCTTCCGAAAGTTCGTTTTCTTTTTTTCTTTTTTTCCTCTTTTTTTCTCTTTTTTTTTGGGGTGGGGGGGTGTTTCTTCCCCCGCCCCTTTTGCTGCCCCTAGCGGCACTTCGGAGGAAAACGCCGCTTCTTCCTGCCTGCCTGCCTGCCTGCCTGCCTGCCTGCCAGTGATGCAATCCGAGCCTGGGTTGCTGTGCTCTCCGCGCTGCGAGGAAGCGGCTTCATTCGCGGCGGCTGCAACGTGTCGGATCCACGGCTGCTGCCTTCGCTCCGGTCCGCCAAGGCTGCTGAGGAGCCCAGTGGAGGAGGAGGAGGAAGAGAAGGAGGAGGACTGCCTCCGCCAGCTGCGGCTGTGCAACCGTGTAGAGATCCCTCAAGAAGAAGAGAAGAAGAAGAAGAAGAAAAAGAGATCTCTCCCCCCCCCAAAATCTCTCCTCGCCTGCTTGGAGAAATCGGAGTGGATTTTGCTGTCAAGATGAAGGTATTGTAAGAATTGCGAAGTGTGTGTGTGTTTGGAGGGGGGGAAAAACACTGGTGAGAGATGCTGACAGCGTTGCAAACTGCTAGCCGGTGCAAGCGATCTGCCCCCCCCCCCATTCACAAAACAGGGGAAGCCAAGCAAGCTCCCCTTGCAAATAATAACAATTTAAAAAAAAAAAAAGAAGAACGCAACTCGCCGTAGTTTGGATGCCTCTTGGAGAAAGGCATCGTTGCTACGTTCTGCGCGCTTCGATAGCATCCCCAGAGAGGAAGGTTGACAAGACAAGAATAAAAATAGAAAAAAACAAAAAAGGTTGCTGTCAATCATTGGATTTTCCCCCTCCCCGCCGCCTTTCCTATAGTGGACTTGGGGGGTGCGTTATTGTTTCCTAAAAAAAAAAAAAAAAAGCGGGGGGGGGGGGACGGACAAAATGTAGGTTTTGGATGGATTGAGCAGAGTTTTTATTCCATATGGTGGGCAAGAGACACCCAATATCTGTGTGTTTCCATAGGCACCTTTGTGGGTTTTTAGGGGCTGCTTGCTCACCCACCCTTTTTCCCTTTTAATGTAGCCAGCAAAAAAAAACAAAAAACGCTGCAGGGTAAAAAGCATCAAGGAGAGCAATTCTTGGGGGGATTTTATTTATTTATTTATTCATTCATTCATTTATTTTGCAAGCATGGACACGGATTTCTGGGTTTTGCAGGTTTTTTTTGTTTTTTTGTTTTTTTGCATGGTCTTTGGGATGCAACATTGTAAGGGCTGGGGCGTTTATTTATAGCATTTTGCTTTGCAATCCATTTCCCAGTTCCAAATCAGGTCAAACGACAGCAACCGAGCCCCGCTGACAATGGGGGAAAACAAATCGGAGCGAATGGAAGATGGGGTTCCTCTTTTCTGTTAGGAGATGTTGCAAGAATTGGGGTTTTCCCCCCCCCCATACCCCAACCTTTCTTTTCTCTGGAAATGGAGTTTGGGGTTGTTGTTGTTTTTTTGAGTTGGAAAAAGAATGGTTCCAGCTGTTTATGTGGGTTTTTTCCTCCCCCTGCTTATTTCCTCTGTCAGCTCAGATGAACGTCTTCCAAGGAATCCTTGTTCGGATTATTGGATAACCTCTTGGAGATGTTTGCAGGAAAGTCCACCCTGGTAGTCTTATTTGCTAGCTAGACCCTAGAAAAGTTTGTGAGGAATTGCTAGGGAGAGTTCAGCCAAAGGAAGGCCAAGATCTCAGAGTTCTCGTATAACAGATGGCTAACGAAAAGGCAAGCAAGTGGTTCGTTTGCTGAAAACCCATGGCCAGATGGAATTCACCATTATTTTTTTTAAAAAATGTCTTTGACTCAGGTTACTGCAGTTGCTCCTCACCATTACCAGTTAACAAACCTAATATATTCCAGGCTGCCCACAGCTGTTTGACATTTATGAAGAGCCTAACCTCCCAATCCTGATTTATGCCTGATCCAAGGAATTTAAAAACTGCTAAATTCTTTGGAGGCTACTCAAGAGGGTAGGTAGGGGACAGCTGCCAACTAGATGTGATCCACATAGAAACGAAGAAAAGAGAGTAATAGAAGAAGAAGGAAAAAAAACCACCTCCTGGTAGTGGGGGAATGTCTCTGCTTGAGATTCTGATCCAGCTGTGCTGATACTGATACAGAGTTGGAAGGGACCCTGTAGATCATCTAGTCCAGCGGTTCTCAACCTGTGGGTCGGGACCCCGTTGGGGGTCGAATGACGATTTGCCAGGGGTCGCCTAAGACCATCGGAAATATGGGAAGTATACTTGCGAGTCGAAGAATCGCGCTCCAATGGTTGACTCCACAAGCCAGCTGCAGGCTCTTCAAATCGCTAGCCGAATTCGGCTTCAGGCGCGATGAATTAAAAAAGAGAGAAATCTTTGCTCTGATGTCTCTCTCTCAAGCCAGCTGCAATCACTCTCAATCGCTAGCCTAATCTGGCTTCAGGCGCGATAAACTTAATAGGGAAGGAGTCTCCACTTTAATGCCTCCGTCCTCAAGGCAATCGCAAGCAGTTCAGATCGCTAGCCAATACGGCTTCAGGTGCGATAAATTCAAAACGAAAATAATTTTATGGTTGGGGTCGCCACATTGTGGGGAATTGTATTAAAGGGGTTGCAGCACTATAAAGGTTGAGAACCACTGATCTAGTCCAACCCACTGCCCAAGCAGGAGACCCTTACACCATTTCTGACAAATGGCAGTCCAATCTCTTCTTGAAAGCCTCCAGTGATGAAGCTCCCACAACTTCCAAAGGCAAAGCTGTTCCATTGGTTGATTGTTCCCATTGTCAGAAATGTTCTCCTTATTTCTAGGTTGAATCTCTCCTTGTTCAGTTTCCGTCCATTATTCCTTGTCTAGCCTTCGGGTGCCTTGGAAAATAGCTTGACCCCCCCCCCTACTCTCTGTGGCAGCCCCTCAAATATCAGAACATTGCTATCATATCTCCCTTGGTCCTTCTCTTCACTAGACTAGCCATGCCCACTTCCTGCAAACTGTCCTTCATATGTTTTAGCCTCCAGTCCCCTAATCATCTTCCTTGCTCTTCTCTGCACTCTTTCTAAAGTCTCCACATCTTTTGTATAGTGTGGTGGCCAAAACTGGATGCTGTATTCCAGGTGTGGTCTTACTAAGGCTTTATAAAGAGGTATTACTACCTCCCTTGATCTTGATTGTAACCCTCTGTTAATGCAACTTTCAAGATTTATTTATCGGTAGTCCTCGACTTACGGCCATTTAGCGACTGTTTGAAGTTACGACGGCATTGAAAAAGGTGACTTATGGCCATTGCCGCATCCCCATAGTCACATGATCAAAATTTGGACGCTTAGCATGGGCCATGTATTTCTGACGGTCGCAGTATCCTGGGGTCATGCGATCACCTTTTGTGTCCTACCGACAAGCAAAGTCAATGGGGAAGCCAGGTTTGCTTAATGACCATGTTACTAACTGAACGGGATTGCAGGGATCGCTTTAACAATGGGGAAAAGAAAGGTGGTAAAATGGGGGTCAAAGCTCACTTAACAGCAACTGTCCTGCTTAACAGTATGGTCATTAAGTAGAGGACTGCCTGTACTTATTAAATGTGGAGACGGCCCATCTCACCCACCGAGCAACGCTGGGTGGCGTGCGATTCGAACCTGAAAAGATGGACGGCGGTTAATATATTTTATATATATTGTATACTGCACGAATCAAGAAGAGGGCCGTGAAAATATTTACAGATCCCTCACTTCCAGGACATAAACTGTTTCAACTCCTACCCTCAAAACGACGCTATAGAGCACTGCACACCAGAACAACTAGACACAAGAACAGTTTTTTCACGAAGGCCATCACTCTGCTAAATAATTCCCTCAACACTGTCAAACTATTTGCTAAATCTGCACTACTATTAATCTTCTCATCATTCCCATCACCCATCTCTTTCCACTTATGACTGTATGACTGTAACTTTGTTGCTGGCAATCCTTATGATTTATATTGATATATTGATCATCAATTGTGTTGTAAATGTTGTACCTTGATGAACGTATCTTTTCTTTTATGTACACTGAGGGCATATGCACCAAGACAAATTCCTTGTGTGTCCAATCACACTTGGCCAATAAAAAATTCTATTCCAAAAAAAATCTATTATAAATAAATGAATAAAAACCATGTCAATATTGTATTCCACTTGGAGGCGGTTAAAAGAAGCATGAAATCATTGCAGTGAAAAAAACAGGGTGAGGGTCTTCAAGGGGGTAAACAGCCCCCAGGGTTGCGTGCCGCTCTTCGGGGGCCCCAGTCAAATGGGCTGAGCCAGGGTCTTCTTACTTATTTATGTAGATGCACATTCTGCATGCTTTCCATTTTTCCCCCCCAACACCTCAGTCAATCGGCATTTGCAGCGTGCTTATATATTATTGGGTCATTTGGGGTCACTTTTTTCTTCGTTTAAGGTGCCCCTCCTCTCTTTCTAGCTGTCTGGAATTTCCCCCAAGCTTTTGCTGCTTTCTGGTTCGTGCTTTAGGGACTTTCCCCAAACTTCCTGTCTCACATCGTTAAATCTTGGTGTCAGTTGAGCTACATAAGCACTTCATGAATCGGCTCAGTGTTGGTTTTAGACGTGGGGCTAAGGCGCCGTTCATTGAAATGTTGTTTGTGGAACAACCATTGTGGGCTGGGTTTGGTCCATCTGCATAAATTGTCCACTGAGAAATAGAGTGGACGGGTCTAACTTACGAGAAACTTACGGGACCGTACTTACGGGACCGCCGTACTTATGGGACCGTACTTACGGGACCGCCTGCTTTTACCTTATGCCTCCCACTGACCTGTAGGCTCACACAGAGAGGGTCTTCTCAGGGTGCTGTCCGCCAAGCAATGCCGGCTGGCGGCCCCCAGGGGAAGGGCCTTCTCTGTAGGAGCTCCTATTCTTTGGAACGAACTTCCCCCTGGTTTGCGCCAATTACCCGACCTTCGGACCTTTCGCCGTGAGCTGAAAACGTATTTGTTTATTCAAGCGGGACTGGCTTAAATTTTTAATTCTAAATAATTTTAATCAGGGTTATTATTTATAAATTTTAAGGGTTTTAAATTTGATTGTTTTAATTCCGGCCATTTATGAATTATGCTCGTTTTAAGTTCTTGTTTTAATTGTATATTGTGCTGTTTTTTATGACTTGGCTGTGCACCGCCCTGAGTCCTTCGGGAGAAGGGCGGTATAAAAATTTAAATAAATAAATAAATAACATCGGGCGGAAGCAAATGGGAGCAAAGCATAGAAGAGGCTTCCTGCGATATGTATATTGTCCAACTTGTTTGACAATAGGAACTGAATGTTTTTCAGGGTGGGCATTGGATACGAGAAGCTAAGATGGATTGATGTATGGGTGGCAGGCCGAGACATGTTGAATGCATTTAATAATAATAATATAATAATAACAACAGAGTTGGAAGGGACCTTGGAGGCCTTCTAGTCCAACCCCTTGCCCAGGCAGGAAACCCCACACCATCTCAGACAGATGGTTATCCAACATTTTCTTAAAAATTTCCAGTGTTGGAGCATTCACAACTTCTGCAGGCAAGTCGTTCCATGATTTCTCCATGATGCTCAGCAGAAGTCTCTTTGCTTTCCATCAACAACTACCTGGCTTTTTTTTAAAAGTGTAGAGAACCACGGAAGAAAATTGGGGTTTACCTGAAAAGGGTAAACAGAGAGGCTGCAAATCTGGTTGTTTCAAAGCTTTTATAGTTTTGGGACGGTCCCCATGAAGATCCTTTGTCTTGTCCCAACTCTCCATTATTGCCAATAAAGGAAATTATCTGTAGCTCAGGGTTGAAATGAGGGGACCTTGATGCTCTCTGAGCTTGGTTGTTTTCTTGCAGACATTTCATTACCCAAGTGGGTAACATCTTCACTGCCAGTGATCAGTGCTAGCAATGATGATGCTAACTAGTTTGTGAACAAGGAGAGATTTAATCTGGAAATAAGGAGGAACTTCCTGACAGTGAGAACAATCAACCAATGGAACAGAAATTGCCTTCGGAAGTTGTAAGAGCTTCATCACTGGAAGCTTTCAAGAAGAGATTAGACTGCTATAACTTGTTGCTGGCAATCCTTATGATTTATATTGATATATTGACCATCAATTGTGTTATAAATGTTGTACCTTGATGAAGGTATCTTTTCTTTTATGTACACTGAGAGCATATGCACCAAGACAAATTTCTTGTGTGTCCAATCATACTTGGCCAATAAAATTTTATTCTATTCTATTCTATTCTATTCTATTCTATTCTATTCTATTCTATTCTATTCTATTCTATTCTATTCTATTCTATTCTGTTTGTCAGAAATCTTGTAGGGTCTCCAGTTTGGGTGTGGGGGTTGGACTAGATGACCTATAAGGTCCCATCCAACTCTGTTAATCTGACCCCTCCTCTCTATTATTGAGGCAGAGAAATCCCATCAAGTTTTGGAATGTGAAGAGGATTCTAGGATGTGGGTTCCAGACTTATTACAAGGCTGGTATAATGTCCTTGTTGATTTCCTTCCTCCTTCTCACTGTTGCATTCTCACTATCATCCAGGATGCATGATAGGTTCCAGTAAACCTTCAAAGTATACCTAAGAAGTGTTTATTGGAGTAATCCAGTCTAGATGGAATGAAGGCATGTATAGCTGTGGCCAAATCTGCCCTGGCCATGAAATGGATGCTGTCCTAACACATCCATCATTCTAACTCATCGGGGAGAGAATCAAATCAAGAAAACCTATGGTGGGTTAGACGACGTAAAGTGAGAATTAGGTTGTTTGAAGAAGACCACAACCAAGACATTCTGTCAGATATTTAGAACTATGCCGTCTTCGGTATGACCTAAACGTAGCTCATAAAATCATCTGCTACAAAGTCCTACCTGTCAATGACTACTTCAGCTTCAACCACAACAATACACGAGCACACAATAGATGCAAACTTAATGTGAACCGCTCCAAACTCGATTGCAGAAAATATGACTTCAGTAACAGAGTTGTTAATGCCTGGAATGCACTACCAGACTCTGTGGTCTCATCCCAAAACCCCCAAAACTTTAACCTAAGACTGTCTACTGTTGACCTCACCCCATTCCTAAGAGGTCTGTAAGGGGTGTGCATAAGTGCACCAGTGTGCCTACCGTCCCTGTCCTAATGTCCCCTTTAACTGTATTCATTTTATGTATTCAATTCATGCTTATACTTATATATATTATCTAATATGTACTCGACAAATAAATAAATAAATAAATAAATAAATAAATAAATAAATAAATAATATTTCTACTCATGACATATCTGGAGCATCCATAGATAAAAGCAAACCCAGCATAGGAACTTCTGTTTGCTTGCTTAGAATCAGAATACAGCTGGAAGGGACCTTGGAGGTCTTCTAGTCCAGCCCCCTGCTCAAGCAGGAGATCCTATTCCATTTCAGACAAGTGACGGTCCAATCTCTTCTTAAAAACCTCCAGTGATGAAGCACCCACAACTTCTGGAGGCAAGCTGTTCCACCGGTTAATTGTTCTCACTGGGAGGAAGTTTCTCCTTAATTCCAGGTTGTTTCTCTCCTTGATGAGTTCCCATCCATTGTTTCTCGTCTTGCCTTCTGGTGCTTTGGAAAACAGGTTGACCTCCCTCTTCTTTTGTGGCAACCTCTCAAATACTGGAATACCGCTAGCATGTCCCCCCTAGTCCTTTTTTTCTCTAGACTAGCCAAACCCAAATCCTGCAACCTTTCTTCGTATGTTTTAGTCTCCAGACCTTTAATCGTCATAGTTGCTTTTCACATTTGTGGTCGAAGAAGAGCAATTTCTTTGTTTAGATCAGTTAGATCAGGGTGAAATTTATGCCATCTCCAAACAATCTTTTTTTAAAAAAAAAATTATTTATTTTATAGACAAACAAATATACTGTCGTGTCCCACTCCTCCGCTGACGGCCGGGTCAGGGAAATCCGAATCAGGCGTGCCTCTGCAGCTCTGCCAAAGTCCTAGCAAAGTTCTCAAGGCAGGCAGGAGACCAGAAAGTGATTTCAGCAAGATAAGGTAGACTTTGCCTGACTCAGAGAATGCCAGAAAGCAGATCCTTTATATAGGCCATGGGGTGTGGCTCCATGACTCAGCACTTATCCCGGCCTGCCCCTCCCTTCCTTCTGTTGACGCCGCTTATCAATTCTCCTGAAGCGAGGATCACTCCAGTCTGCAGCTGTTGGTAATTGACCTTCCTCAGGCTCACATGCTGTGGGGGAGGGGGAGGGGTCTAGTTGCTCCGTTTGCCTGGGCATGGAGCCAGGGCTGGGGGCTGGAGGCGCTTCTTCTTCCTCAGCTTGTCTGGGCATGGAGCCAGGGCTGGGGCCGGGAGGCATGCTAGGACATTCCTCAGCGTTCGGAAGCAGATAAGAAGGCCCCGGCTGCGGGAAAAGCGGACGAGGCACAACATATACAATACATAATCATTCAGTGTATCATCTGAGTACATATTTTGTGTCTTCTTCTTGTTCCTCCAATATTAATCATTTCATAATATCATCGTTTCATTTATTGTAACATTTCTCCCACATTTCTTGCTTTGCTACTAATACATTTATCAATCTTGTCTCTCCTTTTTCTTCTTCCCTTATTTCATTACAACGGATGGCAACTGGCATGTCTTTATGACGGTTGCAAGCGTTCTCATATGATCCCCTTTTGCAACCCTCTGACAAGCAAAACCAATGGGGAAGCCAGATTCGCTTAAGAACCATATTACTAACTTAACAACTGCAGTGATTCACTGAGCAACGGTGGCAAGAAAGCTGGTAAAATGGGGCAAAACTCACTTAACACCTATCTTGCTTAGCAATGGAAATTTGGGGGTCAGTTGTGGAGTCGAGGACTATTTATACCTGTGATGGTGAACCTATGGGGCACCCGGAGCCATATTGGTGGGCACATGAGCTCAGCTCCGACACACATGTGCATGCCAGCCAGCTGATTTTCGGGCCTTCTGGGCCCAGCGGAAGTCAGGAAACACACTGTTTCTGGCCTCTGGAGGGCCTCTGTGGGGTGGGGTGGGGAAGGCCTGTTTTTCCCTCTTTCCAGGTTCCAGAGACTTTCTAGGAGCCTGGGGAGGGTGAAAACAGCCTTTTCCACCCCCTGGAGGCCCTCCGGAGGCCGGAAACAGCCTGTTTCCCAACTAGGGAAAGCGAAAAATGGGCCTATTGGGTCCACTGGGCCATCGTGTGCCAAAGCGGGGGAGTGCAGGGGGGTCATGTGCGCATATGCGTGGGGGCAGGGCGCAAAGAATTAGGGATGTGGGCATGTGCACGCGTGACCCCACCGCGCTCCCCCTGCTTTTGGCACATGATGGCAAAAAGGTTAGCCGTCGCTGACCTATACAATCACAAGACCCTCTGGAGGTGACAGGCCCCCTGATTAGATTGTAGCAGGCATATGGGAGGTGACAGCATTGACTGGCCCATTTATGACTCCATGTTGCCATAAACAGTCCATCAAAGATTAACCACTTGACAATAATGATGTTTATGTCAGGTGCATGAAATACAACAGCAAGGAGAACACTGCAATTATGCGCATGGGAAACCATAAGTAGCAGTAGCAAGAATGAGATCAAAGGGAAGATTACAATTAAGGATAAACATGGCTGCATTGTGCATTCCTGGTAAGAGGTCACTCATGTCCCATTCAGGATACTTCATTCCATTTCTCTCCAAACTGGTTTCCATTTCCGTTCCCAGTAAGCCAATTACCAAAGGAACTGTGGACAGGAACTCACCCGGCCCCAAGGCAACACTTGGGTCTCGAACACTTACCTCCAACCCAGCTTCCTAACCATGTAAGCCACCAGGGTCCTTTACCAGATGAGCTAATTCTACTTTATTATAAGGCTACATCAGTGGCTAAGATGCTGAGCTTGTCAACCAGAAGGTCAGCAGTTCAGCAGTTCGAATCCCAAGCACCGCGTAACGGGTGAGCTCCCGTTACTTGTCCCAGCTTCTGCCAACCTAGCAGCACATAAAAAAATGCAAGTAGAAAAGTAGGGACTGTTGTGTTTTTTTTAATATATGTTGGATGATCCATCCTCTTTTAATAAAGTAGGCATTCTTTACATCAGGGATGTCAAACTCAAGGCCCACAGGCCAGATCCAGTCCGTGGGGTGCTAAGATCTGGACCACAGGGCCATCCTGGAAACAGCGAAGGAGTGGCCCGTGGTGCCTCTGCCAGAAAAAAATGGAGCTTGGGAGGGCTGCGTGCACCCCCTCCAAGTTCCATTTTTACTGGCAGACGGTTGCAGGAGGCCATCATGGCCGAAAACTGAGCTTGGGGGGGCCACACTTGCCGCCCTCCCGAGCTCCAGCTCCGTTTTCAATGGCAAATGATTGCAGGAGGCCATTGTAGCCGAAAACAGACATCAAGCTGGCCACGCCCACCCTGTCTCCACCAAGGTCAAACGCAACCCTGATGGGGCCCTCAATAAAGTCGAGTTTCACACCCCTGCATTACATGATGACCAAATATATGTACAGGTAATCCTCAACTTTCAATCGCAATAGAGCCCAGAATTTCTGTGTCTAAGTGAAACGTTTGTCCAGTGAGTTTTGCCCCGTTTTATGACCTTTCTTGCTACAATTACGTGAATCACAGCAGCTGTTAAGTGCCTAACACGGTCATTAAGTGAATCTGGCTTGCCCATTGACTTTGTTTATCAGAAGGTCCCAAAAGGGGATCCCATGACCTTGGGACACTGCCACCGTCGTAAATGCAAGTCAGTTGCCGAGCGTCTGAATTTTGATCACGGTTGCAACGCTTGTAAGTCTGAAAAACAGTCATAAGTCACTTTTTTTCACTGCCGTTGTCACTTTGAATGGTCACCAAATGAACTATTGCAGGGGTCTCCAACCTTGGCAACTTTAAGACTCGTGGACTTCAACTTCCAGAGTTCCTCAGCCAGCAAAGCTATTGTAAGTCAAGGGCTACTATTGAACTATTGTAAGTCGAGGGCTACTTCTATTTGTAGCTTTGTTAGTTTATTGGGACATGCTCTCTTTTTTTTAAGGTCATTTGAAATGAAATTTTAATTTGTTCAAGATGGGGAAAACGGAATCTTCTCTAATCTTTTCCCAAGTACTAGTTTGAAAAAGCAGTTCGAATCTCTATGGTGAGGGTGAGCTCCCGTTTCTTGTCCCAGTTTCTGCCAACTTAGCAGTTCGAAAGCAAGTAAAAAATGCAAGTAGAAAAATAGGGACCACCTTTGGTGGGAAGCTAACGGCGTTCCGTGCACCTTTGGCGTTGAGTCATGCCGGCCACATGACCACGGAGACGTCTTCAGACAGCGCTGGTTCTTCAGCTTTGAAACAGAGATGAGCACTGCCCCCTAGAGTCGGGAACGACTAGCACTTATGTGAGAGGGGAACCTTTACCTTTACCTTAGTTTGAAAATGCTCCCCTATGCTGGGAAAAGAGAGTTCGGCCACACGGAACCTCTAACACTAGCATTGTGTCAGGTGTCATTTATGAAGGATCTAGAGAACCAGTAGGATGTTCACAAAAGACTAATCAGATTATTGGTTCTATGGCGAAAAATGAGAGAACAGTATAGAAGTAGTGTTGAAGGAAGGTGTAGCACTTGAGATCAAAAATAGAATATAAGAGCAATTTTCTAATGCTTGTGAGGGAAAAATGACTATAAGTTGAGGTGACATTTATTTATTTTATTTATTTATTTTGTCAAGTACGTATTAGATAATATATATAAGTATAAGCATGAATTGAATACATAAAATGAATACAATTAAAGGGAACATTAGGACAGGGACAGTAGGCACTCTGGTGCTCTTATGCACATCCCTTACAGACCTCTTAAGAATGGGGTGAGGTCAACAGGAGACAGTCTTAGGTTAAGGTTTTGGGGGTTTTGGGATGAGACCACAGAGTCTGGTAGTGCATTCCAGGCATTAACAACTCTGTTACTGAAGTCATATTTTCTGCAATCGAGTTTGGAGCGGTTCACATTAAGTTTGCATCTATTGTGTACTCGTGTATTGTTGTGGTTGAAGCTGAAGTAGTCATTGACAGGTAGGACATTGTAGCAGATGATTTTATGAGCTATGCTCAGGTCATACCGAAGGCGACGTAGTTCTAAATTTTCTAAACCCAGAATTTCAAGTCTGGTGGCATAAGGTATTTTGTGGCAAGCAGAGGAGTGGAGGACTCTTCTCGTGAAATATCTCTGGACTCTCTCAATTGTATTAATGTCCAATATACAGTATGTATATCCACTTATAATATAAGCCGGTTCGCACCGGTTCAGGTGAACCGGTAGCGGCAATCGCAGGTGGGCCTGCCCACCCACCCCGGCTCCAAGTCGTGCTATTTAGGCACATTTTCAAGGCCAGGCACATGCATGGAAGGTGTTCAAACGAGCAAAGCGAGCCTGCGCACATGCGGGCGGGGCGAACCGGTGGTAAAAGTAAGTGAAACCCACTCCTGAGTATAAGGTACAAGGACGCAGTTTCTGCTAGGAAAAAAAAGTCAGTGAGATGCTGTCATTCAGAATCTGCCCTCCAAGGTCAATTCTTAAATTTGCTGGACCTCATGAAGTACTATTTCCCATGGCAGTATTCCCAGAACATTTCATGGCCCTGTTGCGAAATCAGAATCCAGTTCACGCAGCCACAGTTTTTATTTATTTAGCGTGAGGCGTATCATGGCATATATATATTAACATTTCATCTAGATTAGTAGAAGCCAATAAAATGCAAATGTTAAAAAGATCTATGTTCAAAGGCTGATGTCTAGGCCAGAGGTCTCCAACCTTGGTAACTTTAAGACTTGTGGCTTTGCTGGCTGAGGAATTCTGGGACTTGAAGTCCACAAGTCTTAAAGTTACCAAGGTTGGAGACCTCTGGTCTAGGCCATCTGACTATTGAAGCGTAGCATCATTTCTATTTTAAAAAATCAGATACTGGGCCGATATATTCCCTCAGCTTACAGCTGGTCATGATGTAATCTATGACGGAGAACTCTGCAGTCATACTGAGGGGAGGATGCTATGCGCCATTTATACAGTGAGTCTTGGCAGATGCCATGTGAGGTGCGAATCCTATTCAGGATGGTCCATGGCTGACGTAGTTCAAAGCCTGGCACCTTTTTTTGTGGGGTCATTTATATATCTTCCTAAGGAGTGGATGCAGTGGCTTAGAGGCGGAGCTCTCGCCTCACAATCAGAAGGCTGTGAGTTCAATCCTAGGTAGAGGCAGATATTTCTCTCTCTGGGCTCAATGAGAATATATCTGCTGCGAACTCTACATTGGCGACAAGGAAGGGCATCCGGCCAGTAAACACTCAGCTCCATTCAGTTCCTCTGACTTCACCCCACAAGGGATTAACGAGGTCATTAAAGGGGGTGGGGGAATTATATGTCTTCTTAAGACTGGGCCTTCAACGACCCATTTGGCATTCCATTGGGAATCATCGTTAAAATTGTTGGGCAGATGTTGTACAAGTGACAGTGGGGGTTTCCTGGGCTTGAAACTGCCTGCTGATAAATGAGAAAGGTCAGCATGCATCGGTAGGAGTGACTTATTCACACTATTTCCTGCATTCTCTCACTAGCGGATCTTGCCTTCGTAAAACTGGCGGTGTTATATGGCTCAGAGCAAGATATATGGCAGCCACAGTATGGGCAGAACATAGCAAAAGAGATTGATTCCAGGATGGCAAAGTGAGGGAGATGAATCTATTCTCTCCCATTATTTATCCAATCCATAGCTTTTAATTGATGGAGGAGTATATATTAAGAGACGCTGGATCAGGAGATGAGCATGGTTTTAAAATTGGAGGGAGATAAGTTGAGCGATGTGCTCCATGACTTTGTCCATAAATGAGGACCACAATATAAGTAAGTAGGATTTCCCCATTTAAAATCAAATTTTGAAGACAGAGTTAGCGAAGGTCTCCTCAACCCCTACTCCCAGTTTCATTTGGATGTTGATGGAAGATCTAGCTGAACCTTTGATTTGTTGAAACAGGGCAAGGTATTCTTAGGAGAAACATCTCAAGCTAGGTCTCAAAGGTGCTTTTTCAGGAGTCAACTGGACTTTCTTGTTTTTTTTCCTTTTGAAGACGTTTCGCTTCTCATCCAAGAAACTTCTTCAGATCTGACTGGATGGTGGGGAATGGAAGGATTTATACTCCTTGCAGACAGTTGGGCATTTGCATTCTTTTAGAGAGTCGTTGAGGCCATCTGGAGGTTTATCTATATATTCAGGGTCACCTGAGCAGCGCTCTCTCAACAGAGGGGGAGGGATATGACATCTATCTCCAGTCTACAACACAATCCTTTCAGCTGTTTCAAGAAGGCTCCGTACACATTTTCACTACTCAGGTGACCCTGAGGACACAGACAAACCTCCAAGCAGCCTCAAGGACTCTCTAAAAGAATGCAAATGACCTGCCGCCTGCAAGGAGTATAAATCCTCCCATTCCCCACCATCCAGACAGGATAGTGGGGAATGTCAGAGCTGAAGAAGCTTCCTGGATGAGAAGTGAAACGTCTTCAAAAGAAAAAAACCAAGAAAGTCCAGTTGACTCCTGAAAAAGCACCTTTGGGGCAACCATGACCTGGATGAAAGAGAATCTCTACAGGCTAAGTGCTATTTGGCAGTGGAACTAAGTAGCTGTAAAAATCCTCGAGTTATGATCATTATGAAGTTTGGCCATCACGGTTCTAACTCATGATGACAGAAGTTCTTACAAGGTCTCCAGTCCCCCTTCCTCCAATAATAAACAGGAACATGATCCTAGAAAATAGGAGCACAGCTGTCAACCTGCAGGAACGGCTATGGCAAGAAACAAACCCAAAGCGGAAAAAAGCCGTTGCTTTATTTATCTGAGCAAAATCTCCCCTGCCTTTTCAGCCAACGTACTGTTCTAAATTGAATTTTATCTACGTTCCAATTTCCCTTGCAATTGATTGCTTTCACTCGTCACATATCTATTAAGAATCTAGGTTACCGGGTTTGAATGAAGGGCACTCATCCAATAAACCATTTTACTGGTAGAGATTAAATTAATGTTTTCCTAAGGGTTTCTGTAAGTATTGCCATATGCTGCCAAACAGTGAAATAAATTAGCTTTGTTTATTAAATGATCAAGGCTCGCTGCTGCTGTTTTAAACTCAAGATTTTCCTCTTTTGTGACATTAAAGAATATAGTACAGTAGTTTACACTGTGTCGTAAACCAATCCTGGTGCATCCATTTCTTGAAATAGACCTGCAGAGTTTTGATGTTTTCCTTCCTTCCTTCCTTCCTTCCCTCTCTTTCCTTCCTTCCTTCCCTCCCTCTTTCCTTCCTTCCTTCCTTCCCTCTCTTTCTTTCCTTCCTTCCTTCCTTCCTTCCCTCCCTCTCTTTCCTTCCTTCCTTCCCTCTCTTTCCTTCCTTCCCTCCTTCCCTCCCTCCCTCCCTCTCTTTCCTTCCTTCCTTCCCTCTCTTTCCTTCCTTCCCTCTCTTTCCTTCCTTCCTTCCCTCTCTTTCCTTCCTTCCCTCTCTTTCCTTCCTTCCCTCTCTTTCCTTCCTTCCTTCCTTCCTTCCTTCCTTCCTTCCTCCCTCCCTCCCTCCCTCCCTCCCTCCCTCCCTCCTTGGAATAAGCCTTGGTTTTTTTTCTTATGTAACATTTCTTCTAGTATTTGAGAAATGCTATTCTGTTTCTACTCAGTCTTGTGTTTTCAGGACCGAAGGTAGCCATTTTTCTCAGCGCCCTCTTGTAAGGTCTTTTGTTCTGACCAAGGTTGTCAATATGAAACCCTCTTGGGTGCATTTGTAAAGATGTCTTGTAGGTATCAATTGCCTTCTGCTGCACTAGAAGCAAGTACCATTGTTCAAGATCATCTTTCGTAGGCATTGATTACCTTTTGCTACACTAAAGGGAAGTATGATTTGGACTGGAGGGGCTACAGCTTGCCCTTGCATCATGCCCATATCTATGTCACGCTCTGATGGTTGTGGTCTTCTTCTCCCGGCAGTCTGCTTTATCATTAGGAAAAATGTGGCTATATAAGAGAATGAATTGAACTGTCAGGTATCCCGGTGACCGGTTTGGATCAGTGACAGCTCTCCATCACCAGCTTCTTAACCATTCACATTTAATTTGCTTGGTTGCATAAGCTGCCCAGACTGGAATGCCCATCAATCTGCTCTGACCCCCTGCTGGTATGTGACCGCTTTGTTGCAAATTACACACATCATTGTTTTGTTTTCTTGGGCAATTACTGATGATATCTTTTGTGCTCGGAGAATTTTTATGTTCGGGTCCAGTTCCACCTGGAAATATCTGGATCTTCTCTATGGGTAGTTTCTTCATTGCAGGGTAGTCCTTGACTCACGACCACGATTGTGCGCAACATTTCTGTTGCTCAGCCAAACAGTGGTTGTGTGATGTTGCTCCACTTTATGACCTTTCTTGCCACAGTTGTTAAGCGAATCACTGCAGTTGTTCAGTTAGGAATATGGGGGTTAAATGAATCTGGCTTCCTTATTGACATTGCTTGCCAGAAAATCACTGCAACCATCATAAATATAGCCAAGTGTTGAATTTTGATCATGGGACCATTGCATGAGGATACTGCGATGGTTATTATTATTATTTTTTTGGAATTTATATCCCGCCCTTCTCCGAAGACTCAGGGCGGCTTACATTGTGTAAGGCAATAGTCTCATCCATTTGTATATTATATACAAAGTCAACTTGTATTGCCCCCCCAACAATCTGGGTCCTCATTTTACCTACCTTATAAAGGATGGAAGGCTGAGTCAACCTTGGGCCTGGTGGGACTCGAACCTGCAGTAATTGTAATTGCAGGCAGCTGTGTTAATAACAGACTGCATTAGCCTGTTGAGCCACAACAGTTATACGTGTGAAAAACAATCGTAAGACACGTTTTCAGTGCAGTTGCAACTTCATATGGTCACTTGTTAACTTGAGGACTTCCTGTACCAAGTCCTAGTGTCTTCTAAAACAGAGGTCTCCAACCTTGGCAACTTTAAGACCTGTGGACTTCAATTCCTAGAATTCCTCAGCCAGCTTTGCTCTGCTGGCTGAGGAATTCTGGGAATTGAAGTCCACAGGTCTTAAAGTTGCCAAGGTTGGAGACCCCTGTTCTAAAATCACCCAACTATCATTGTGCCAAGATAACAGTTGCGACCCGCAGCTCTGCCCGTAAGAGATGTGGTTGTTAAATAACGACACCGCATGACCACGACTTACTATTTCACTGCCAGCTTCTTCATTGGCTCTGCTT
Source organism: Ahaetulla prasina (assembly GCF_028640845.1). NCBI lineage: Eukaryota > Metazoa > Chordata > Lepidosauria > Squamata > Colubridae > Ahaetulla > Ahaetulla prasina. The sequence goes on from NC_080545.1 coordinate 90,286,978, forward strand.
GTTGGAAATCATATGTTGTGTACAAACAGCCAACGCAGTCCTAAGCTGCATAAACAGAGGGATAGAATCAAGATCACGTGAAGTGTTAATGACACTTGATAATGCCTCGGTAAGGCCACACTTGGAATACAGCATCCAGTTTTGGTCGCCATGATGTAAAAATGATGTGGAGACTCTAGAAAGGGTGCAGAGAAGAGCAACAAAGATGGTTAGGGGACTGGAGGCTAAAACATATGAAGAATGGTTGCAGGAACTGGGTATGTAATTTGATGAAAAGAAGGATTAGGGGAGACATGATCGCAGTCTTCCAATATCTCAGGGACTGCCACAAAGAAGAGGGGGTCAAGCTAGTCTCCAAAGCATCTAAAGGCAGGACAAGAAACTAATCAAGGAGAGACGCAACCTAGAAGTAAGGAGAAATTTCCTGGCAGTTAGAACAATTAATCAGTGGAACAAGTTGCTTCCAGAAGTTGTGAATGCTCCAACACTGGAAGTTTTTAAGAAGATGTTGGATAACCATTTGTCTGAAGTGGTGTAGGGTTTCTTGCCCAAGCAGGGGGTTGGACTAGAAGACCTCCAAGGTCCCTTCCAATTCTGTTATTCTATTTCTATTTCTAAATGATTTAGACTAGCCCTCAATGGAGATATTTCAATAAAGGACTGGAGGCTAAAACATATGAAGAACGGTTGCTGGAATTGGGCATGTCTAGTTTAATGAAAAGAAGGAGTAGGGGTGACTCGGTAGCAGAGTTCCAATATCTAAGAGGCTGCCACAAAGAAGAGGGAGTCAAACTATTCTCCAAAGTACCTGAGGGCAGGATAAGAAGCAACAGATGGACACTAAACAAGGAGAGAAGCAACCTAGAATTAAGCAGAAATTTCTTGAAGGTTCGAACAATTAATCAGTGGAAAAACTTGCTTCCGGAGGTTGTGAATACTCCAACACTGGAAATTTTTAAGAAGAAATTGGACAACCATTTGTCTGAAACGGTATAAGGCTTCCTGCCTGAGCAGGGAGTTGGACTAGAAGACCTCTGAGGTCCCTTCCTGCTCGTCATTCTATTCTTCTGTTCTGTCAAACGGTGTTTTTTTGTAAACTCCAACCAGTTGCAGGTCCTCCATCTGTGTTTAATGGAATCCTTTGTTTGCCGTGCAGGCACAAAGAGAGAATTATCTGTGTACAGGAAACGGGATTTATACATTGTCACCCCTGGCAAACAATGCGATAGTTAAACTATGGAATGAAAACTAGATCTGACATCTGAGTCAGTAGAAGCTCTGTTCTCCGGATCACAAGAGGGAAAGTGGTTTATCTGGCCATTCAGTTCTTTTTCCTACCTCCCCTGTCCCCAGCAGCCACAAAGGAAGTGACTCTAGGAGGAAGAGATGGGGGTCGCTCCGAGAACCCACAAAGGGCGAGGCTGTCTAGTTTTGGAAAAGAAGCCCCATAACTGTTGTTTGAACAGAAATGGACAGTCCCTTTCTTTTGACTCCAGTCAAAAAGAAAAGAATAGTCTTTAGTGCAGAGGGGTCTCCAGCCTTGGCAACTTGAAGAAGACTTGTGGACTTTGACTCCCAGAGTTCCTCAGCCAGAACTCTGGGAGTTAGAAGTCCACAAGTCTTCAAGTTGCCAAGGTTGGAGACCCCTGCAATTTAGTGTGTACAGAACAAAAGTTGTTAGCGATGGTCAGGGATGGGCTCCAAAAATTTTAGCAAGGGGTTCTCTGCCCAGTTGCTGGATAGTTGTGGCCACGGTGGGTGTGGTCTACTCCACCTCCTGCATCACAGTTGGGGGCATTGTTTTTGCTCTCCCCAGGCTCCAGAGTGTTTCCTCGAGCCTCTGGGAGGGCAAAAATGGCCTCCCCAGGCTCTGGAGGCCCTCTGGAGGTTGGAAACAGGGCCGTTTCTGGCCTTCCCGGACTTCTAGTATATTATATTTCCTGAACTGAGAAATGGAGAAACATGTTTTTAAAGGCAGAAAGCAGTCTTTCTTAACAGCAGACGCCAGCAGTTAAGGAGATAAGGACCTTATTGAAAGAGGACGCCAACTCTCTAGATGGCTGTATTCATAAGCAAAACAAATACCGCAGGCTAAAATCCATTCAAGACAGGTTATTTCGAAACTCCTTGCAGCAAAGTTTGACAGCTAACAAAAGCAGGAATGGTAGGATTAGTACAGCAGCCACCCTCACCCAAGGTCCAGCACAGGAAGAAAGCTATTAGCCACAATAGGAATTCCCAACACCCTTTCAAAACACAAGCCCCTTCATTGCACAACGCCCCCCACCCCCCCAGCAGCATTTCAGGACCTGTATAAAAATCCTGGCACTCATCTAGCTAATTGTTCGGCTGACCCAGAATTGCACGCTGTCTTTGTGTGTGGTTCTGCTTCATCAATAAATCAACTTTCCAGTCAGCCTCCATGTTGTTTCCAGCATCTTTCTCCCAGCTTGGAAGTGAACCAGATAGTTTTTCCTTCCAAAACTGGGCTCATACCAATTGCTCAGTCGTAGACTAACCGAATGGCCTGATTTGTGCAATTAACTGAGCCACAAGAAACTTGCCAAGGTTTAAAAAACGAAATAACTAACCACGGTTAAAATGCCATCGATAGGATTTAGCCGACCTGCTCCAGTGTGTTAATCTCTTCCCCCTTATCCTCCTCTAGGCACACAGTCAGTCGGCATGTGAAGTGGATCAAAGTAATAATAATAATAATAATAATAATAATAATAATAATAATAATAATAATAATAATAATAATAATAATAGTAGTAGTAGTAGTAGTAGTAGTAGTAGTAGTAGTAGTAGTAGTAGTAGTTGTGTTTGTGGAGAATTTACAAGGAAGGGAAGACACCAAAAAGCCAGAGAAATGCAAAATTATCTAGAGAGTATTAAGAAGGACATGTAAGGAAGCTTTTAAGAAGAGATTGCATAGCCATTTGTGCCAAATGGTATAAGCCAAGTCTCCTGCTTGAGCAAGGGGTTGGACTAGAACAGGGGTCTCCAACCTTAGCAACTTTAAGCCTGGAGGACTTCAACTCCCAGAATTCCAAAGAGCCAAAGCTGGCTGAGGAACTCTGGGGGTTGAAGTCCACAAACCTTAAAGTTACAAAGATGAGACGAAGTACTACTAACTCGAAACCCACTAATTAACAGGGCACTCTTAAATGATTTCAGTTTAAGAAGTTATGACTAAAAGGTTGGATATCCAGAGCCAATACTGGCTGGTGGACAACTTCCACTGTGGTTTTGAAATCTTGACATTTATTTCCCCATTATACGTTGTTGGACGACTTTTATGATTCTGGGAGTTGAAATCCTGCAGGTTTAAAGTTGCCAAGATTGGAGACTCCTGGACTAGAAGACGTCCAAGGTCCCCTTCCAACTCTGTTCTTCTGTAATACTTCTGTAGTTCTGTAATTCAAGGATTATACATGAGCACAGAGATTGTCCACTGATTGTCTGGAATCCCATCGCTCTTCCCTGGAGCAATGAGAAACCTAGTCCAAATTCTTTTTAGTCTTACATAATCGATACAAAATACAAAAACAAAGAAAACAATACTTAGCCTAACGTTCCCTCCTGAGGCTTATGGCCATATTGTAATTTGATCTCATTCAGCGACGGGTTTCACATTATGTAACTACTGGTTCACCCCGTGCATGCCTGGTTGCTTTGTGCACGCACACTCCTGGTTTGCCTGCACACGTGCCCAGCTTGCGTGCACGTGTGCCTGGTTCATGCATGCACATGCCTTCCGCATTTGTGCCCGGCTTTCCGTACATGTGCTTTGCTCACGCACGGGCCTTCCGCGCATGCCCCAGGCCTCAAAAACGTGCCTAAATAGAATGGCATAGAGCTGGGGCGGGCGGGGGTGTCCACCTGCGATTTCCGCTACCAGTTCGGGTGAACCGGTTCGAACCGGCTGAATATCAGCTCTGATCTGGTTGCAATATGGAACACTGAATTTCCTGCCTCATCTACCCGGTATGTGATCTTGTATAATTACTCTTCCAATCCTAAATTACAGGGGAGGACATGTATTGCTCTGATAAGAAATAGTCCCCACCCAATTAATCCTGAAACCCTTCATCTGCAAACAACAATCTCTTCTTCTTTTTTCTCCCCCCTTCTTCTTCTGTTACTTTCCAGACTGGATGTGCTTTAACTATTCTGGGAAATCATTCAGATGCTTTGAAAGATTTAGGATTTGCCTAATTCTATAATCCATTCTTGCCATTATTAACCAAATGGGGTAGAAGAAGAAGAAGAAGAAGAAGAAGAAGAAGAAGAAGAAGAAGAAGAAGAAGAAGAAGAAGAAGAAGAAGAAGAAGAAGAAGAAGGGAGGGACGATGAAGCAATGCATTTATTGTCTTTGGATGGTGCTCTGTGCCAGGGTTAACCTGAGCAGGTAGCACATCGGAACATTTGTTTCCTGACAAATATTCTGTCCCCCCCCCCCTCTCCTTCCCTCCCCATCCGTCACAAAAGAGACAGGCAAAATAAAGGCTTTTCCTATCCTTGGGAATTATGCTGATTTTCAGGAGGTCTTTGTGTCCTTATAACATGGTGAGCAGAGGTGGGATTCACATAATTTACCTACCGATTCACCCAGCACTGAAAATGTGAGCGGATGAGCCCAGCCTCAAAAACGTCCCTAAACAGGACAGCATAGAGCTGGGGAATGGGGGGTGGGTGGGGTGATTTCCGCTACTGGTTCCCCCAAACTGGTCCAAACTGGCTGAATGCCACCTCTGGTGGTGAGGCTTTGACAGCCGAGCTGAACAACCCTGGACTTCCTTTCAGCTCTATGGCAGTAGCATTTGATGGCAGATTTTGCTCTACAATTTACAGAGTGAGCGCTTTTCGATGAACAGGAACTCTGTCTGGCATTCTTCTTTGCCCCCTATAATTGCTATGGACCGGACATTCCCTACCCTTTGCCTAAATATAAAATCTCAGGAAATCGAATCTACATACTTTAGACTCTCCAATAAAAGAGAATATCCGGCCCAAGAACCAAGAATGACACATAGAGTTATTTCCAAGTAGTTACTTTATGGTTGTGGTCAAGCACAAGTAATCAGAAATCCAGGCAGCTGAAATGGGTAAAAAGATTTATGGTAAGCTTAAGTTCTCTACACGAATCTGAACTACTAACAGTTAAAGCAAATTGGCGGTAGATAAGGGTCAATGGAATTCAAGGTGGGCTGGACTTGGATCTCTTGTGGATGGGAAGGGACTCGAGGCAGATGATGAGTCGGTTCGACCCCTTCCTTGGGCTCAGCCTAGTCATCTCCTACAGTTGTTTGCCTACAGACAGGATCTTGCCAGACTAAAGCAACTATCTGCATAACTATAGAACCCTGATGGCGACCCTATGGCACACATGCCAGAAGTGGCACGCAGTGCCCTCTCTAATGGCACACAAGCCATCACCCTAGTTCAACTGTGCTGCGCATATGCAGGAGCCTCCCACCTCCAGCTGATCTTTGGGTTTCTGCCACGCATGCGCGTGGGGCATGCGGGGTGGGCACATGCGCATGCACGGGGTGCATGTGGGGGCACACGCACATGTGAGGGGGGCGGGACACATGCAGGGGCGCACACACATGCACAATGGGGCGTGGCATGCATGGGGGCTGTGCATGCACGGGGGGAATGTGGGGGGGCTGCATGCGCATTGCATTTTGGGGGTTCGGGCATGCGTGCACTTTGGGCACTCGGTCCAGAAAAAGTTAGCCATCATTACTATAGAATATACTCTGTGAACTGCTAGGGAGCTACTGTCTTAGCTCTTTTCCTGCCCACCAGACATTCCAAGCTCTGCTGCCTCTTTTCCTTCTGGGAGGCAGCCCCTCCCTCCTTCCGAATTTACATTCCACCAGAATAGCTCAGGATTGAATTCTGGAGTCCTTGGTTTTCTCTGAACTCAGTTGTTTATTTTTTTATTTATTTTTTTATTTATTTTTGTCACAACAATATATGTAGGTATCATACAAAAAAGATTATATAGTATATAAACATATATATGAGTAAATATTAGGAGGTATAAGTGTATATATATATATATACAGGAAGAAAAAAAGAAAAACAATAGGACAGGAACGGTAGGCATATTTGTGCGTTTATGCACGCCCCTTATGGTCCTCTTAGGAATGGGGTGAGGTCAATAGTAGAAAGTTTTAGGATAAAGTTTTTAGGATTATGGGAAGAGACCACAGAGTCAGGTAAAGTGTTCCAAGCACTGATGATTCTGTTACAGAAGTCATATTTTCTGCAATCTAGATTAAAGCGGTTGACATTAAGTTTAAATCTATTGGTTGCTCTTGTATTATTGCAATTAAAGCTGAAGTAGTCTTTGACAGGAAGGACATTACAATAGCTGATTCTATGAGTTAAACTTAGGTCTTGTCGAAGGCGACGGAGTTCCAAGTTTTCTAAGCCTAGGATTTCAAGTCTGGCGGGATAAAGTATTTTGTTGTTTATAGAGGAGCGGAGAACTCTTCTTGTGAAATATTTCTGGACACGTTCAATTGTATTGATGTCAGAGATGTGGTGAGGGTTCCAAACAGGCGAGCTGTATTCTAGAATTGGTCTAGCAAATGTTTTATATGCTCTGGTTAGTAGTGTAGTGTTTTTGGAAAAGAAGCTACACAAGATTAGGTTTACAACTCTTAGAGCCTTTTTTGCTATGTAGTTGCAGTGGGCTTTGGCACTTAGATCATTTGACATGAAAACTCCAAGGTTTGCTTGCAGATATTTCATTACTCCACTAGATAACATTATCAATACTGGTGATGTGGGCTTTCTTCCCTGTTTATATACAGTAGCTTGCCCTGAAAGGGTTGGCTGGGGTGGGGTTTTATATTTATAAGGTAAAAGTTCCCCTCGCACATATGTGCTAGTCGTTCCCAACTCTAGGGAGATGAGGGTGCTCATCTCCATTTCAAAGCCGAAGAGCCAGCACTGTCTGAAGACGTCTCTGTGGTCATGTGGCCGGCATGACTAAACACCAAAAGCGCACAGAACGCTGTTCCCTTCCCACCAAAGGTGGTCCCTATTTTTCTACTTGCATTTTTTATGTGCTTTCGAACTGCTAGGTTGGCAGAAGCTGGGACAAGTCACGGGAGCTCACCCCATTACATGGCAGCACTAGGGATTCCAACCGCTGAACTGCCGACCTTTCAATCGACAAGCTCAGAATCTTAGCCACTGAGCCACCGTGTCCCCTTTATATTTATATAACACCCTAATCAAGGACCTACCAAAGAGAAAACCATATTCCCACCAACACTGGCAGGGCAAAATACTATGTATAAAGAGAGACAAAACCCCCATACTCACCGGCGCTGATGATATTATCTAGTCTGGTCATGAAAAGTCTGCAAACAACCATGATAGCTCAGGCTGGTAAGAAGCCTGTTATCAGAACACAGCAGCCTGCAATTACTGCAGGTTCAAGCCCGGCCCAAGGTTGACTCAGCCTTCCATCCTTTATAAGGTAGGTAAAATGAAGACCCAGATTGTTGGGGGGGCAATAAGTTGACTTTGTAAATATACAAATAGAATGAGACTATTGCCTTATACACTGTAAGCCGCCCTGAGTCTTCGGAGAAGGGCGGGATATAAATGTAAATAAAAAAAAAAAACCAAATGCAGAGAGCACTAAGGACTCCACTTTTATCCTCTCCTCTCTGAGCTGGCAGGAGCTTTTAATCCATCCAGTGCCGTAGTGTTTATTGTGGCACGCTCATTTGGAGTCCCCTTGTGTTATTATTTTGTCTGTCTCCTCGGCAGACTTCACGCCAGGGCTAAAGGAAAAAAAATATATCTGGGTCTCGCTTTGAAAAGAAGTCTGGATGAATCTTCCTTAGTCAAGTCTCCAGATCCCCTACCAGAAGGTCACGGAGAGTTACACAGCTTGTTCAGCCAGAGTTAAAAATAGGCTTGGGTGACTCATCTATTCAGCAAACATACAGTATCTGCTTGAGAATCTGTGGTGGATTATTATTCTAATTGTTATTATTATTAGAAGATAGAAATGCAACCCAGATGGTTTGATTGTTCTCTTTAGCTCCCTGTAGCTTCCGTTTTGAAGCTGAGATACTGCTATCGAGATCAAGGAAACTCTGTACTTGTGCTAAGCCACAATCTGTTTTAACCATTGTGAATAAGTAATAATGGCTAAATTTATATAACACACAAAGCCCAACCATAGGAACTACTATACATTAAAAAGGTAAAGGTTCTGCACATATATGCTAGTCGTTCCCGACTCTAGGGGGGATGCTCATCTCCGTTTCAAAGCTGAAGAGCCAGCGCTGTCCAAAGACGTCTTCATGGTCATGTGGTAAATGCCAAAGGCGCACAGAACGCTGTTACCTTCCCACCAAAGGTGGTCCCAATTTTTCTACTTGCATTTTTTTTTTACGTGCTTTCGAATTGCTAGGTTGGCAGAAGCTGGGACAAGTAACGGGAGCTCACCCCATTAGGCGGCACTAGGGATTCGAACCGTTGAACTGCCGACCTTTTGATCGACAAGCTCAGCGTCTTACCCACTGAGGCGCCACATCCTGTACATTATGAGGAGGCGATTCTTGGACTGCTAAAACTGTACAGGCAGTCCTCGATTTATAACCACAACCGAGTCCAAAAATTTATATTGCTAAGCAAGACATTTGTTAAGTAATTTTTGCCCCATTTTATGACCTTCCTTGCTAACAGTTCTTTTTTTTTCTTTTTTTTTATTCAAAAAGTTTTACAAAAAAAAATTTTCCCTTTCCCCCCAGCCCCCCTCCCCCCTCCCTTCACAAACCCCCCTCCCCCCTCCCCCCCTGAACAAACACAAGGTATAGTTAAAAATAAAACAAACATGCTAAAAAATTTTTCCCCCAAAACTATTATACCAATTTTCCCTCTCTAGCTCTGACTTCCTCCTTACATAACCAAAATCCTTCAAAAAAATTAACAATTAACAGTAATAAAATATATAAGTCAATAGAACAGATTAATCCTAAAGTATTTAAAACCAACTAATGCATAAAAATCTAATCCAATTCAGAGAATATCTCCATTATAGCTTCTATAAACCATATATCACCCCATTTCCCCCCCAAGTCTTTCTTACATAAGATCTTTCGAGAATATTCTATTTACAATTCAGTACAACACATTATATAATTTCAATACAGGAAATTACAATATCTATTCAACTTTAGTCCTTCCTCATCAAAATCCAATATAAATCCAAATATTTAGTCTTTTACGATAGATGTGAAACATATAATCAACCCATTTCTTCCAGATCTTTCTCACATATAGTCTTTCAGGAACGCTAATATTTTTATCTGTTCATATTTCAGAAAAAGCTTCTTTCAAGGATAACACTTTTGTCTCTTGCCATTTTTTTTGATGCATTAGTCTCTGTCTTTCCTTCATTACTCCTTTTGAAAAGTCAATCACAGTATTTCCTAATAGTTCCTTATGTCCAACAATCCACAAGTTACTGCCATATATTCCATCAGTCCGGGAAGAGAACTCTTGTAAAGCATTAACCTTGTGAATTTTTTCGGTTCGGGAGGCAGCCTCTTGTAACACAGATTCAGGCATTTCATCCAAACTTGCTAACAATTCTTAAGTGAATCACTGTGGTTGTTAAGCCAGGAACACAGTTGTTCATTGAATCCGGCTTTCCTATTGACATTGCTTGTCAGGAGGTCACAAAAAGTGAACAAATGACCCCCGAGACTTTGGAACTGTCATAAATATGAATCAATTGCCAAGTGCCCAAATTTTGATCACATGACCACAGGTAGAAATACAGTCATAAATCACTGTTTTTCAGTCATTGCAACTTCCAAAGTTGCTAAATGAACTGTTTAGGTTCTGGGCTACCTCCACTGCAATGCTGGGTGGTCAGGGTTGACTTTTCAGAGTTTGGTGAAGGAGTCGAAACAAGCTTGAGACCCAAAATGAGAATTTTGGGTTTTACCGATCAGACTGATATGTGTTTATAGAAATGGCTAATTTATAATTGCTATGGAAAAGCAAAAAGTTGTGGTTTGATGCAGTGGTGAAATCCAATTTTTTTCCACTTCCAGTTCTGTGGGCGTGGCTTGGTAAATATGGTGTGGCTTGGTGGGCGTGGATTGGTAGGTGTGGCAGGGGAAGGATATTGCAAAATCCCCATTCCCTCCCCACTCCTGGGGGAAGGATATTGCAAAATCTCCATTGCCACCCAACTCTGGGACCAGCCAGAGGTGGCATTTGCCAGTTCTCCGAACTGCTCAAAGTTTTCGCTACCAGTTTTCCAGAACCTTCAGAACCTGCTGGATTTCACCCCTGGTTTGATGTTATTGCCTTATTTTACATTTTTTTTCTGTTCCCCAGCCCTTCCTCACTGCTCCTTCGCCCCTTTTCCTCTCACTGTTTTCCTATTTTCTTTTGTATTTTGTATCTTATTTTATAACCTAATAAAAAAAATTTAAAAAGAAAGAAAAAAGAAAGAAAGAAACAAGCCTGAGAAAAGCTAGTTTGTTGAACTTGGGGTGTTTTAACACAACATGGTCAAATAATATCACTGATGCATCAATACTTGATTGGAAGACAAACAGAAATTTTACAGGGTGGATATCCTTAGCAATAGCAATAGTACTTAGACTTATATACTGCTTGACAGTGCTTTTACAGCCCTCCCTAAGCAGTTTACAGAGTCACCCTATTGGCCCCAACAATCTGGGTCCTCATTTGATCCACCTTGGAAGGCTGGAAGGCTGAGTCAACCCTGAGCCTGGTGAGATTCGAACTGCCAAATTGCAGGCAGCTGGCAGTCAGCAGAAGTAGCCTGCAGTACTACACTCTAACCACAGTGCCACCATGCCTCAAGGTTGCACTTTTGGAAGATGCGGACAGAAATTGAGAGAGAGCAATGAAACAGAATGATTGGGGCCTTATTATGCCTGTAACCAACCAAGTATTTCACACTATTTGCTGAAGTTCAAATAGAGAGGAGTTGTGTTTTTTAACCTTCTGACAAGCAAAGTCAATGGGGTAGCCAGATTCACTTAACAATCATGTTCAGTAGTGGGTTTCAATTTTGTCTGCTACCGTTTCGCTTGTGGGTGCGTGTGATGCATCTGTACATGCGCAGAGACATCCGGGCAGGTGGACAGAGCCTCCTGCTGCCACCGCTCCTGGTTCGCCCGAACCAGTGCGAACCAGTAGCAACCCACCACTGATCAGATGTGCTATGTTCCTTCTTGCTTCAAACGCTCTACCATCATCCCAGTGCCGAAGAAGCCCACCATCAAGGAACTGAATGACTACAGACCAGTTGCTCTAACATCTGTAGTCATGAAAACCTTTGAAAGGCTTGTGCTTTCCTACCTGAAAACCATCACGAATCCGCTCTTAGACCCCTTGCAATTTGCATACCGAGCAAATAGATCAACAGATGATGCTGTTAATATGGCTCTGCACTACATCCTACAACATCTTGAGTCTCCAAAGACCTATGCAAGGATCCTTTTTGTAGACTTTAGTTCAGCATTCAATACCATCATTCCAGACATTCTTCTAACTAAGCTAAACCAGCTACAGGTACCGGAACAGACTTGTAAGTGGATCACAAGCTTCCTAACAAACAGGAAGCAGCAGGTGAAGCTAAGCAAGATCACATCAAATACCTGTACAATTAGCACAGGGGCCCCACAAGGCTGTGTGCTCCCCACTCCTCTTCTCTCTGTATACCAATGACTGCATCTCCAATGATCCATTTGTTAAGCTACTGAAGTTCGCAGATGACACAACAGTGATTGGTCTCATTCGAGACAATGACGAATCCGCATATAGACGAGAGGTCGAACGACTAGCCTTGTGGTGCAACCAAAACAATCTGGAACTGAACACACTCAAAACCGTAGAAATGGTGGTAGACTTTAGGAAAACCCTTCCATACTTCCACCTCTCACAATACTTGACAACACAGTATCAACAGTAGAAACCTTCAAATTTCTGGGTTCTATCATATCGCAAGATCTCAAATGGACAGCTAACATCAAAACATCATTAAAAAAGGACAACAAAGAATGTTCTTTCTGCGCCAACTCAGTAAGCTCAAACTGCCCAAGGAGCTGCTGATCCAATTCTACAGAGGAATTATTGAGTCTGTCATTTGCACCTCTATAACTGTCTGGTTCGGTTCTGCAACCCAACAAGAAAAACACAGACTTCAGAGGATAATTAGAACTGCAGAAAAAATAATTGCTACCAACCTGCCTTCCATTGAGGACCTGTATACTGCACGAATCAAGAAGAGGGCCGTGAAAATATTTGCAGATCCTCGCATCCTGGACATAAACTGTTTCAACTCCTACCCTCAAAACGACGCTATAGAGCACTGCACACCAGAACAACTAGACACAAGAACAGTTTTTTCCCGAAGGCCATCACTCTGCTAAACAAATAATTCCCTCAACACTGTCAGACTATTTACTGAATCTGCACTACTATTAATCGTTTCATAGTTCCCATCACCAATCTCTTTCCACTTATGACTGTATGACTATAACTTGTTGCTGGCAATCCTTATGATTTATATTGATATATTGATCATCAATTGTGTTGTAAATGTTGTACCTTGATGAACGTATCTTTTCTTTTATGTACACTGAGAGCATATGCACCAAGACAAATTCCTTGTGTGTCCAATCACACTTGGCCAATAAAATTCTATTCTATTCTATTCTATTCTATTCTATTCTATTCTATTCTATTCTATTCTATTCTATTCTATTCTATTCTATTCTATCATGTTACTAAATCAAGAACTGTGGGGCGATTCTCTTTACAGCAGTGGCAAGGAAGTTGTAAAATGGGCAAGACTCACTTAACAGCTGCCTTGCTTAGCAATGGAAACTTTAGGTTCCGTTGTGGTCATAAGTCGAGGATTACCTACTACGTCCTCTCGGTTATCTTTTCTCAAGATGTGTCTTCTGTCTCACCTTGTAGGATCTATTTCCCATCCCTGAATCACCCTCATTTGTCTTCTTTGGAGGTGATCTAGTTTTCCAGAAGCCTTTTTAAAATGTGGGTATGGACCCTCGCAGTGGATTCGGGCCAACGCAGAATAGTGGACTTGCAAGCAATCCTGACTAATGGTTTTGAACTTTTAATCCAGAAACAATTCTACCTTTGTTTTTCTATTGAGAATCCCAAAACTGGGCAAAGCAAAATTGATCCTCTCAGGAGTCCCAAATGCTGATTGTACCAGATTTTCTTGTAAGATTATGATCTCAGATGACTGTTTTCAAGCTTTCTTCTAATCCATCGCCACATTTCTCCCCAAATGCCCCCAACCTTCCTTGAACAGGTGCAAACTGCTGGAAGAGTATGCTAAATATGACTTCGGAGCGTTGATTAAATTTGATTGATTTTTAAGCGTTGTCCTTTGTCCATTGCAGGGTTGTCAAAATGACTATGCGGATGGATGCACAGAGGCAGCTGCAAAACCCATGACCAACTCTTTCAAGGTAGGTGCCTTTGCCAAAATAGAAACGCCTGCAGGGGTATTCAGCTAAGAGTGGGAAACTCTCCTTGAAGGATAAAGAGAGTTATGGACAAGCAAGAATGCTACCAACCTGGAAGGGTGCATTGTGATTCAGCAAGATCCAATCTGGGTCGGTCACCAGAACCAGGGTTTTAGTTTTCCGAGCTTTCGGACTCCTGCTGGAGCCCATCCTTGGAGAACCTGTCTCTGCCAGAATGTGTGCTTTGGGCTATTCTATGCACAGCATTTATGGTTGTATGTGGTTTTTAAAAATGATTTGTTGATTGAGGTGTTGATGGCTGGTTATAAGTCCTTGTTTGTTGTTTCCTGGTGCTGCTAAATCCTCGACTCTTAAGTACCTGATAAGCTGGTGGTAAATCAGCATTCCTGTTGACTGACAAGGGGCCCGTTTCCTGGCTTCCATAATTTCTCTGGCTATTTTTGTACCTGCTCGGCCAACAATCTTAGTAGCTGTGAAATTGAATAAAATAGAATAGAATAGAATAATTTAATTTCTATACCGCCCTTCTCCCGAAGGACTCAGGGCGGTTTCCAGCCAGGTAAAAACACAATAAAGCATACAATATACAGTTAATATACAGTTAAAAAACCCATTAAAAAACCTATTCAATTTGGCCCATTAATTAAAATACACATAAAAACCATAAAAACCATAAAAAACCCAATTAAAATTACTAATCATTTTATGCCAGCCCTGCGCAGAAGAATAAATACGTCTTCAGCTCGCGGCGAAAGGTCCGGAGGTCAGGAAGCTGTCGAAGTCCTGGGGGAAGCTCATTCCAGAGGGTAGGTGCCCCCACAGAGAAGGCTATCCCCCTGGGGGTCGCCAGCCGACATTGTTTGGCTGACAGCACCCTGAGGAGGCCCTCCCTATGGGAGCGCACAGGTCGATGGGAGGCAAACGGTGGCAGCAGGCGGTCCCGTAAATAACCCGGTCCTGAGCCATGGAGAGCTTTAAAGGTGGTAACCAACACCTTGAATTGCGCCCGGAAGACCACAGGCAGCCAGTGCAGCTTGCGCAGAAGAGGTGTTATATGGGAGCCACGGGTAGCTCCCTCTATCACCCGTGCAGCCGCATTCTGGACCAGCTGGAGCCTCCGGGTGCTCTTCAAGGGGAGCCCCATGTAGAGAGCATTGCAGTAGTCCAGGCGAGAAGTGACGAGGGCATGAGTGACCGTGCATAAGGAATCCCGGTCTAGACAGGGGCGCAACTGGCAGATCAGGCGTACCTGATAAAAAGCTCTCCTGGAGACAGTCATCAGGTGTTCTTCAAAGGACAACCATCCATCCAGGAGAATGCCTAAGTTGCGGACCCTCTCCATTGGGGCCAATGACTCGCCCCCAACAGTCAGCGATGGCTGCAGCTGACTGTACCGGGATGCCGGCATCCAAAGCCACTTAGTCTTGGAGGGGTTGAGTTTAAGCCTGTTCTTCCCCATCCAGAATGGATGTCCTTGTTTGTTGCAATGTTCTCTTGAGTCTGACAAAGTACAATTGTTTTGTGTCTCATGAAGGACATTGTGAAGGTCCTCCACCACTACCACCACCACCTCCTCCTCCTCTTCTTCTCCTCCTCCTCCTCCTCCTCTCCTCCTCCTCCTCCTCCTCCTTGCCTTTCTGTCTGAAAGAACAAAGAAGCTTGTACAGCACCTGGTCCAATGCCCATTTTGGAGGAAAGGGGATTTCTGATACTCAGAACCTTAATCACCCCTATTTGTTTATTTAAATGGAATAGATTTTGGCTGCATTCACACAACTCATTGACCTTGGGTTAACAGCGTATGACTGCCATATTCACATAACCTGATACACTCAAACTCTATAGTGGCATCATAGGAAGCCCTGGTTCCCACAACATGCAAAGAAAACAGCTGGACTGAAATAAAAACAATCCATTGTGATTGAAACATAATCTAGTACACTGCATGAGCCCAGTTCACATTTCTGAATATATATTACCAAAAAGAAGGTGCCATTTTATACATTTTTGTCATCTACCTTCTCATGATCATCAGAACGTTTGTTTGAGCCCACGTCATCTTGTTGAAGTTCCATGAGAAACCACACAATTGAACTGAGTGATATGTGGTACCTTGCTCAATATTAGTAACTGTGAGAAGGATCTTGGAGTCCTAGTGGACAACCATTTAGATATGAGCCAGCTGTGTGCAGTAGCTGCCAAAAAAGCCAACACAGTTCTGGGCTGCATAAACAGAGGGATAGAATCAAGATCACGGGAAGTGTTAAGACCACTTTATAATGCCTTGGTAAGGCCACACTTGGAATATTGCATTCAGTTTTGGTCGCCACAATGTAAAAAAGAGGTTGAGACTCTAGAAAGAGTGCAGAGAAGAGCAACAAAGATGATTAGGGGGCTGGAGGCTAAAACGTATGAAGAACGGTTGCAGGACAGTTGCAGGAACTGGGTATCTCTAGTTTAACGAAAAGAAGGACTAGGGGAGACATGATAGCAGTCTTCCAATATCTCAAGAGTAGCCACAAAGAAGAGGGAGTCAGGCTATTCTCCAAAGCACATGAAGGCAGAACAAGAAGCAATGGGTGGAAAACTAATCAAGGAGAGAAGCAACCTAGAACTAAGGAGAAATTTCCTGACAGTTAGAACAATTAATCAGTGGAACAACTTGCCTCCAGAAGTTGTGAATGCTCCAACACTGGAAGTTTTTAAGAAGATGTTGGATAACCATTTCTCTGAAGTGGTGTAGTGTTTCCTGCCTAAGCAGGGGGTTGGACTAGAAGATCTCCAAGGTCCCTTCCAGCTCTGTTATTCTATTCTATTCTATTCTATTCTATTCTATTCTATTCTATTCTATTCTATTCTATTCTATTCTATTCTATGATCACAACTTTACAAAACAATCAGGAACATTTTCCTGTTCAATTTGGCTGGGTCCCAAAATGTTGGAACTAGTTTGAAAAATGGACAAGTCAGCTTTCACATTTCCTCAATTAGGACTCCTGACAAGGAAATGAATCAGTGGTTTCTTATCCTGTCCTTCATATTTTTGCATGGGGTGTAAAAGTAACATTAACACTTAATTTTCCTGCCCTTGTTCAGGATGGAGTGTATACTACGAGTTTTCAAAGAAAGAAATGTCAAATTCTACCTCAAGGAAAGTAAAAGTGAGAGCTAGTATATAAATCAAGCACACATATATAAATTGCACACATCATAGAAAAAATGGAGGGTACTCATCTTGTGGCAAAGAATATTACGTGTATGTTGAGTGAGGATAATACATTCCTAGGAAAATGCAACACACATTGGATGGATGTGCTTTAGGGATGTATGGACATAATGTAAAGTACATTATCTGTAATTTGGAAACAGAATACAGGTAATTCTCAATTTACAACTTTCATTTAGTGACTATTTAAAGTTACGTCATTGAAAAAAGTTGACTTATGACCATTTTTCACACTTATGACTGTTGTAGCATCCCCATGGTCACATGATCAAAATTCAGATGCTTGTTGTTGTTAGTTGCAAAGTCATATCCAACCCATCATGACCCCATGGACAACATTCCTCCAGGCCTTCCTGTCTTCTACCATCTTCTGGAGTCTATTTAAGCTCACGCCGACTGCTTCAGTGACTCCATCCAGCCTCCTTGTTCTCTGTCGTCCCCTTCTTCTTTTGCCCTCAATCTTTCCCCGCATTAGGCTCTTCTTCAGTAAGTCCTTCCTTCTCATTAGGTGGCCGAAGTATTTGAGTTTCCTCTTCAGGATCTGGCCTTCTACAGAGCAGTCAAGGTTGATCTCCTCTAGGACTGACCAGTTTGATCGCCTTGCAGTCCAAGGGACTCTCAGGAGTCTTCTCCAGCACCATAGTTCAAAGGCCTCAATTCTTTGGCGCTCAGCCTTTCTTATGGTCCAACTTTCACAGCCATCCATTGCAACTGGGAAAACCATAGCCTTGACTATTCACACTTTTGTTGGCAGGGTGATGTCTCTGCTTTTTTAGTATGCTACAGATGCTTGGAAACATCCATTTAGTTTCTAAATATAGCCCTTAGTTTCCTGATCATCCTCAATCTGTACTAACCAGGTTTGACTGAGTTGTCTTGAGATCAGCGAAAAGAGAGCGGAATATCTGCTGTACTGGTAGCTGCTGGAACTGGAAACTGAGGGATTAAAAATGTACCTCAGACACTTCCCTGAGGAAATCGTTTGCTGACGTAGGAAACGTTAACCTTGGATTGCCTTTTAATTTTTCAGCAGAGCGTTCTGATGACCATATCATTTTTCTTTAAAAAAAAGAACGTTCTCCTTTCCTGAACGTTGACTTAGCATTGGTTTTAGCTTTTAACATAGCTTTCCTATGTTAAATTTTATTCTTTGCAAGTCTGCCTTTTAATCGCTGACATTTTTGGAACAGACAGACTTCTGCAGCTGAGACATCTGTCAAAAGCATGAGGAAAAAAAAAATTCTCCTCAGCTTTACATCTATCCTTTTAGACGTCTTTCTTTTTTTTGGGGGGGGGGGGGAGAGAGATTCTTCTATTTCAGGAGACAAACTTTTGCCCAGACCAGAACTGACGGTGCAGTTTTTCTTCTTTCGAGGTGTCTTTAAAAGTCTTAATCCTCTTATTTTTATCTGCTTTTGCTCTTTATAAATAAATTACATTTATTTGAGATATGATATGGCTTCACTTCCCTTGTCTGAGCTTTAGTTGTCTTGGGAGGTCAGCACAGAAAGGTGGATCTAAAATTTGAGACATGGTATAGAAATGAGACAAAAGTGAATGTTCCCCAATTTAAGTGTGTGTATGTGTGTGTGTATGCACAGATTGATGTGTGTGTTTGTGCGTGCAGATGCTACTTTTATAGTTAGCCTTTCTTTTTCATTACATTACGCCTCCTGTCTTTCTTGGCTTTTTGGTCGCCACGATGTAAAAAAGATGTTGAGACTCTAGAAAGAGTGTAGTGAAGAGCAGCAAAGAGGATTAGAACATATAAAGAACGGTTTATGGAACTGGATATGTCTAGTCTGATGAAAAGAAGGACTAGGGATGACATGATAGCAATGTTCCAATATCTCAGGGGTTGCCACAAAGAATAGGGAGTCAAGTTATTCTCCAAAGCACCTGAGGGCAGGACAAGAAGCAATGGGTGGAAACTAATCAAGGAGAGGCGCAACTTAGAACTAAGGAAACTAATGAAAGCAAGGCAGTGAAGTGATAGCAGCTTTCCAATATTTGGGGGGCTGCCACAAAGAAGAGAGGATCAGTCTATTCTTCAAAGCAGGGATCTCCAACCTTAGTAACTTTAAGGTTTGTGGACTTCAACCCCCAGAGTTCCTCAGCCAGCTTTGGCTCTTTGGAACTCTGGGAGTTGAAGTCCACAAGCCTTAAAGTTACTAAGGTTGGAGACCCCTGCTCCAAAGCATCTTTGTCAGGAAGCAATGGATAGAAACTAATCAAGGATACCCATACCACATCTCTGACATTAATACTATTGAACGCGTCCAAAAATATTTTACTAGAAGAGTTCTTCGCTCCTCTGAAATCAACAAAATACCTTATACCGCCAGGCTTGAAATCCTGGGTTTAGAAAACCTAGAACTCTGTCAACTCCGACATGATTTGTGTTTAACACACAGAATCATCTATTGTAATATCCTTCCTGTAAAAGTCTACTTCAGCTTCAATCGCAGCAATACAAGAGCAAACAATAGATTCAAACTTAATGTCAACCGCTTCAAACTTGATTGCAGAAAATATGACTTTTGTAACAGAGTTGTTAACGCTTGGAACTCACTACCTGACTCTATAGTCTCTACTCAAAACCCCAAAATCTTCAACCAAAAACTGTCTGCTATTGACCTCACCCCATTCCTAAGAGGACTATAAGGGGCGTGCATAAGAGCACAAAAGTGCCTACCGTTCCTGTCCTATTGTTCTCTTCATTATAGTATTATATGCATACTTTTACTTATACTTTTACTTATATATACTTCTTTCTCTCATGATGGGTTATTTTTATGTTGATGATTGTATATACTGTTGTGACAAAATAAAAAAATAAAAAAAAAGGAGAGAACCAATCTAGAAATAAGCAGAAATTTCCTGACAGTGAGAACAATTAACCAGTGGAACAATTTGCCCTCAGAAGTTATGGGTGCTCCATCATTGGAGATTTTTAAGAAGATATTGGACAGCCATTTGTCTGAAATCATACAGGGTCTCCTGCTTGAGCAGGAGGTTAGACTACAAGACCTCCAAGTTTCCTTCCAATTCCGTTATTCTGAAATAAGGGCTGCCAATTTTTAAACAATGTAATTTTGTCTTGTTTTTGTTCCTTTTCTCGCCCCAGGCTGATGATCTTGTCATCAATCCGTCTACCACGTTGAAAGAAAAGCCGGACCCAAATGGCTTAGTATTTGGAACAGTTTTCACAGACAACATGCTCTTCATTGAATGGTCCTTCACATCTGGATGGGACGTTCCTCAGATTAAGCCCTTGGAGAATCTCTCTGTGCACCCAGCCATCTCAGCACTGCATTATGCTGTAGAAGTGAGTACAGTGATAGAATGAAGAGAAACTTCATCCTGTCTTTTGTCATTAAATAAAAAATCATCATCATCTGGTCTTTTATATAAAAAAAATGTGTTTCTTTTTGTTTCAGGTCAGTGCAGAGTCTCCGAAAGGTAGTCTTTCCCAGCCTTCTCCAGCTGTGTTGGAGTTTAATTCCCATCCATCACAACTGGTTAAGAATGATGGGAGTTGAACACATCTGGAGAACATCAGATTGGGAAAGAACGATTGATAGAGAGGGTGAGGAATGAGCAGTGAATGAATAAGGTTCAGATTTTGAAGATAGTTTTGCTGATCTTCATCTTCTTCAGGAATAAGTAGATGAGGGAAGAACCTGAGGTTTTCCAGTTTCCAATGTCCCTTGTTGGCTTCTACTTACAGGTAGTAAGAAAATGCCAATGTAGAGTCACTCATGATTTTTCTTCTTAAAAAGTGGCATTTGTTGGAGATACATCAGTCATGACAACACACGTATCACATTTTAGCTTCTTCTGAGATGCTAGTAAGTAAGTATTGTTGATGGTTTAAGCATCACACTAAACTTTGGACATACATTTTTTTTGAATGAAGAAATAGTTAAGCAATTATCACAATTTACAGATCATAGTGGCTGACTTTGCAAGACATATGGAACGCCAAACCGATCCTCATTATGGTTTAGTACCATGTATGAAACTAACCAAGAAATAGTCTAGTTTGTCCAGTGGCCAAAGACACATTTGTGATGTTGTTTCTTCATTCATGACAGCTATTTAAGGCTGTTGTAGTTTATTATTATAGCTTCCAATACAGTATATGGAGGATAAAGATAGGGACAATTCTTAGAATTTATCACTTCCCCAAATGCAGTTCTTCACAACTGCAATATCAGTGAAGACAAGAAATAAAAAAGTTACAGTTTAATCAAAAAAGCAGTAAATTCTGAGAACTATACTTTATCTTCCTTAATATACAAGAAGTCCTCAATCTATGACCATCCGTTTAGTGACTCTTCAAAATTATGATGGCACTGAAAAAAGGGACTTATGTCCAGCCCTTGCACTTACGATTGTTGTAGTAAATCTTAACCCCATTGTTCATGATTGTGTATTGGATGTTCCAGACTAATCACACCACCTAAACCAGGAATGGCTGCTAGTTTAAGTTTGTGGAAACTAGAACTGATAATTTGCAATACGCCTTGATTTCAAATTCTGGTTTCTGTACAAAAAGGTGACTCTTTGCGTTCAGGTATTACAAGTTTTTCATTTAAGACCTAGTGGCTCAGTGGCTAAGACGCTGAGCTTGTCGATCAGAAGGTCGGCAATTCAGCGGTTCGAATCCCTAGTGCCACATAATGGAGTGAGCTCCCGTTACTTGTCCCAGCTTCTGCCAACCTAGCAGTTCGAAAGCACGTAAAAAATGTAACTAGAAAACTAGGGACCACTTTGGTGGGAAGGTAGCAGCGCTCCGTGCACCTTTGACATTTAGTCATACTGGCCACATGACCACAGAGACGTCTTCGGACAGCGCTGGCTCTTCAGCTTTGAAACGGAGATGAGCACTGCCCCTACAGTCAGGAACGACTAGCACATATATGCGAGGGGGACCTTTACATTTACCTTTATGCCTTCATGAGTCGTTTTGGTTTTGTGTGTCGTGCAAAGACAGCCTCACTCTGTGATTTAAGGCCAGTTTACACTTACACACCCAACATTTGCAAAACTGGAGTATTTAATGATGAATGGTACATTGCCAGCAGGAGAAAAAAAATGTGTTTGCAATGTAGTAGAAGTGCTATCTATCATGTGGGGTCATAATGGTTTGACTGCATAACAAGGTATCCTTCAATGCTTTGGATTCTGGAAAATCAAGGCAAATTTTGAATGAGCTTTTGGTCAAGTAAACGTGCACATGTCAGAAAGCAAGTTACCCACCTGTACTGAAATGAATTGGTAACCGCCAGAAACCAGCGTGGTTACTGACCAAAGCGTCTAGAGTCCAAGGTTCCAGATCGTAGTCCAAAAACATCAATGCAGGTTATATTCCATTTGTGTCAGAGCCTTAATCAAGGGCACGTTTTGGGTGCCAGAAAGTGAGGAGAAAACGTGTAGCAATTCTTTCAAACCCCTTTCTTTTTCGTCTCCCTCTTTTGCAGTGTAACGATAAAAAAAACCACACAACAACTGGATCTGAATAATGAAACCAAATCGTATTTTGATTTGTGCCCGTCTAGTGTTTTTTAAAAATGTTGGTGAGGAATCTAGACCTCAACCCTTCTCCCCTCCCCTTTTCTCTTTTTTGGGAAGACTCCACGGGGATTTTTTTCCATTCCTTTCTGTTTTGATTGATTGACTGATTGATTTTAAGGTACAGGGAGTCCTCGATTTATGACGGTTCACTGTTCAAAGTTAAAACATTACTGAAAAGAGTGACTTACGACTGTTTTTCACCCTTACAACCGTTGCAGCATTCCCATGGTCACGTGATGAAAACTTGGACGCTTGGCAATTGACTCGTATTTATGACGGTCGCAGTGTCCCGGGGTCATGTGATCACCTTTTGCAACCTTCTGACAAGCAAAGTCAACGGGGAAGCCAGATTGATTGAACAGCTGTGTTACTAATTAAACAGGTGCCACGGTTCACTTAAGAACTGTGGCAAGAAGGGTCGTAAAATGGGGCAAAATTCACTCAGCCGCTGTCTCACTTAGCAACGTATTGTAAATTTTGAGCTCAATTGTGGTCATAAGTCGAGGACTAGCTGTATTTATCTCGCCTTCCAAAGGCCGGTGCGATGATATAATTTTTTCAGTCTTTCTGGCTGAGGAGATCTAGATCAAGGATGTCAAACTCAAGGCCCAAGGGCCGGATTTGGTCCACGGGGTCACCCTGGAAACAGCAAAGGACCGGCCCGCAGTGCTTCTGCCAGCGAAAACAGAGCTCGGGAGGGCCTCGCATAGCCCTCCTGAGCTCCGTTTTCATTGGCAGGGTGGTTGGGCCGCCACAGGCGCCCCCGACACGAGTGACATCCAGCTGATCACAGTGAAATCCGACTTTGATACCCCTGATCTAGAGGTATTCACAAAGAGAGCAAAGGAACCACGCTGGAGTTTCAGGCCTTCTCTCTCATTTCTGAGTAGCGTTACTGCTGTTAAACTCGTGATCTGAAATCCTCGCTGCTAACAATGAATCTGCTCTTCTGTCTTTTTTTTTTCTTTCTTTCTTTTGTTTCCTCATCTGCATATGTTCCCCGTTGTTTTCATCGTTTTGTTTACTTTTAAACCTCATTGCATCACGTTTTCCTCTAGCCAAGAGGAGTGACGGAAGCGAAACTGCTCCAAATGCTATGGCTCAATGAATACACAGTGGGTATAACGTGAGATGAACTGTTCCTTCGTTGTGATCTGTGACTCCTTGGATAACCTGGCCTCTGCCAGCTTTGCGGTTTGTCTAGTGGAGCCTTCCTCAGCTTGGGCACCCTCCAGATGTGCGGAAACTACCCTGTTTCCCCAAAAATAAGACCCAACCGGAAAATAAGGCCTAGCATGTTTTTTTAAGGATGCTCATAATATAAGCCCTATCCCCAAAATAAGCCCCAGTTAAGATCATCAGCAAGATGGATGCATTTAATACCGTATTTCCCCCCAAATAAGACCTAACCAGAAAATAAGTCCTAATGCATCTTTTGGAGCAAAAATTAATATAAAACCCGGTCTTATTTTCGGGGAAACATGATAGATTTTTCTCGATGGCCTATCCAATTCCGATCATTGAAGTCTAACTCTTGGAAAAGAATATTTGTAGCTTAGCATTGAACCGTGGTGTCCTTGGTTGCTTTCCGAGTTGGCTGTTTTCTTGCAGATATTTCATGACCTAACTCCGCATCACGGCACGGATGATGTCACTGCTGTTGGATAATGAAACATCTGCAAGAAAACTACCGAGCTCGGATCAAGGACACCACAGTTCAGTCCTGAGCTACAAATAATTCTCTCTCCGTCTGCAAGAGAACAAGCTCAGAAAGCAGCAAGGATCCCACAAAGTCAGCACAGCTCAGGGATGGCCAGAGATTGAGAAAGACCGGTCTAGCTGAGTGTTATACTCACAAATAACAGAGATCAGATTCTTCTTCTAATATTTGTTTCGTTGGTTACACCGTTAAATAAGACTTGACTGTACTGTAACATTCCTGAAATTGATGAGTCTACTCACAAATAGAGATCCTGTGTTTGACAGCCTGAAGCAGCAGTTGTCCACAAACCACTCAAAATCAGCCTCTTGACCAAGTTCAGAAGTTTGAAATTGCTACTGAGTTGACATTACCTGAACAGTTGAAATACAGAGAGCTAATGTAGCTAAGATGTTGGGCTAAATATGGAAGATCCAGATTCTGATCCATCATTAGACAAAAAATAAGAGGAGGACAGTATTGTGTATGCCACACCGAGTCTAAATGAAAGGAGAGAAGAGGAGTTTAGCAAAGAGACAGTAAAATAAGTAGCGACAATTGTACATGCCATTCACAAATCGCCCTCACTGCATTCACTGGAATGTGTTTTCAGAGAAGTGGGAATGAAATGGTAAACTAAGAGGAATCCTATTCAAGTAATGCCACAAAGAAGAGGGAGTCAGGCTGTTCTCCAAAGCAACTGAGGGTAGAACAAGAAGCAATGGGTGGAAACTAATCAAGGAGAGA
The DNA here is from genome assembly GCF_028640845.1 of Ahaetulla prasina. Taxonomy (NCBI): domain Eukaryota; kingdom Metazoa; phylum Chordata; class Lepidosauria; order Squamata; family Colubridae; genus Ahaetulla; species Ahaetulla prasina. The sequence goes on from NC_080545.1 coordinate 90,311,783, forward strand.
AGCAACCTAGAACTAAGGAGAAATTTCCTGACAGTTAAAACAATTGGTCAGTGGAACAACTTGCCTCCGGAAGTTGTGAATGCTCCAACACTGGAAGTTTTTAAGAAGATGTTGGATAACCATTTGTCTGAAGAGGTGTAGGGTTTCCTGCCTAAGCAGGGGGTTGGACTACAAGATCTCTAAGGTCCCTTCCAACTCTGTTATTTTATTCTATTCTAATAAAGAGGGCTAGTTGAAATTGGGATAAGACATCCAGGAATGTATTTAGGGCCCTTTCTGTGGACATGTTGGCTATCCACATCCCCCAAATTATGGAAATTCAGCTTTTTTGGAAAGTTAATGGAGACTCTAAATTAGAGGCTGTTCATAGGCCTTATTTAGCCTATCACTATATTTGAGAGACCATAACAATACTTTTTAAAATAATAGGTTATTCATATTCTCAGGGTTTTTTTTTTAAAAAAATACTATTAACCTTTTAATATAAAAAGATTTTCAAAATAATACAAGGTTTTCCAAAGTAAGAGAAGAAAGCAGATTTCAAAAGCATCATCTTTTTGAAAAAAAAATCAAATTATTATTATTTTTTTTAAAATTATTTTTTTTTAAAAATTTTTAACATTACAAAAAAAAAAAAAAGAAAATACATTTTCCACCCTTGTGCTATACATAAAAAAAAGGAAGATTTGGGTCTTCGGATATATCCTCATGATTGCCAAAATCCACGTTTTCGAGGTACAGGTACCGAGGCGTTTTTTTGTTTTTTTTTTCAATTGGACGCATTGGATTGAAAAAAAATCAAATTATTCAGACAGGTTAAGAAAGTTATCCGTTAAAAGCATGTAAAAATAAAGTCATTGTCAATCATCGCTAAAATCATGGAATTGGAAGGGACAATGGAGATTACCAAGTCACTGCAATATTTCTGATATTTTCTGATATCACGAAGGTTTTCTGATATCTTGAGGTGACAATACCACTTTATACCACACCGGTGAGACCACACTTGGAATATTTTTATAATTCCGGTCATCGGGATTCAAAAAGAGACCCTAGAAAATGTACGGAGAAGAGCAACAAAGATGATTCAGGGTCTGGAGGCTAAATCACATCAGGAATGGTTGAGGGGCCTAGATATGCCTAGCTTTCCTGGCTGAGGAACTCTGGGAGTTGAAGTCCACAAGTCTTAAAAGAGCCAGGTTTGCAGACCCTTGCTCTAGCCCAGGGGTGTCCAAACTTGGTCCCTTTAAGACTTTTGGACTTCAACTCCCAGAGTCCCTCAGCCAGCAAAGCTGGCTGAGGAACTCTGGGAGTTGAAGTCCAAAAGTCTTAAAGGGACCAAGTTTGGACACCCCTGCTCTAGCCTATCAAAGAAAAGGACTAGAGGTGATATGATAACAGTCTTCCAGTACTTGAGGGGCTGCCACAGAGAAGAAGGTGTTGACTTATTCTCCAAAACACCTGAAGGCAGGACAAGAAGTAATGGGAGGGAAAAGAGACAAAAATAAAAGACAATAGATAGATAAATAATGCTAATAAATATTTATTTATTTATTTATTTATTTATTTATTTATTTATTTATTTATTTATTTATTTATTTATTTATCACATTTCTATACCGCCCTTCTCCGAAGACTCAGGGCGGTTTACAGCCAAGATAAAATCGCACAGAAACAAACGTTAAGAACATTATTAAAAATCTAATTCCAAAATTTGGCCCAATAATTTAAAACTAATAAAATATAAAATAAACCCTAATAAAACACCCATGTTAAAATTGCGATTAGGCCAACCCTGCACAATGGAATAAAAGAGTCTTAAGCTTGCGCTTAAAGGTCCGGAGGTCAGGGAGTTGGCGTAGCCCCAAAGGTAACTCATTCCACAGGGCAGGAGCCCCCACAGAGAAGGCCCTCCCCCTGGGAGCCGCCAGTCGGCATTGTTTGGCTGACGGCACCCTGAGGAGGCCCTCCCTATGGGAACGCACAGGGAGGCTATTGGTGGCAGAAGGCGGTTCCGTAAGTAACCCGGTCCCAAGCCATTGAGTGCTTTAAAGGTGAGAACCAACACCTTGAATTGCACCCGGAAGACCACCGGTAACCAGTGCAGCTTGCACAGGAGAGGTGTTATATGGGAGCTATGAGACACTCCCTCTATCCCCCGCGCAGCCGCATTCTGGACCAGTTGAAGCCTCCTGGTGCTCTTCAAGGGGAGCCCCATGTAGAGAGCATTGCAGTAGTCCAGGCGGGAAGTGACGAGGGCGTGAGTGACCATGCATAACGAATCCCGGTCCAGGAAGGGACGCAACTGGCGTATCAGGCGCACCTGATAAAAAGCTCCCCTGACGACGGCCGTCAAATGCTCTTCCAGCGACAACCGTACATCCAGGAGAATGCCTAAGTTGCAAACCGTCTCCCTGGGGGCCAATGCCTCGCCCCCCACAGTCAGTGATGGAACTAGCTGACTGTGCCGGGATGCTGGCATCCACAGCCACTCAGTCTTGGATGGCTTGAGTCGAAGTCTGTTCTTCCTCATCCAGACTCGTATAGCCTCAAGGCACCGGGACATTACTTCGACAGCTTCGTTGGGGTGGTTCGGGGGGAGATATATAGCTGAGTATCATCAGCATATAGATGACAACTCACCCCAAAACCACGGATGATCTCTCCCAGCAGCTTCATATAAATGTTGAACAGGAGCGGCGAGAGAACCGACCCCTGTGGCACTCCACAAGTGAAGTGCCTCGCGGTCGATCTCTGCCCTCCTGCCAACACAGTCTGCGAATGGTCAGAGAGGTAGGAGGAGAACCACCGAAAAACGGTGCCCCCCACTCCCAAACCCCCCAACCGCCACAGAAGGATACCATGGTCGATGGTATCAAAAGCCGCTGACAGATCTAATAGGACCAGGACAGAGGAATAACCCCTGTCCCGAGCCCTCCAGAGATCATCAACCAACACAACCAAAGTCGTCTCCGTACTGTACCCAGGCCGGAAGCCGGACTGGCACGGGTCTAGATAGACAGTTTCCTCCAGGTACTGGGGAAGCTGCCGTGCCACCACACTCTCAACAACCTTCGCCACAAAACGAAGGTTGGAGACAGGACGATAATTAGCTAACACAGCTGGATCCAGGGAGGGCTTCTTAAGGAGGGGCCTCACCACCGCCTCTTTCAAGGCGGCTGGGAAGACACCCTCCACTAAAGAAGCGTTGATAATTCCCTGAAGCCAGCCTCGTGTAACCTCCTGCGTGGCCAATACCAACCAGGAGGGACATGGGTCCAGTAAACATGTGGTCACATTCAGCCTCCCCAGTATCATGTCCATGTCCTCGGGAGTGGAAGATAAATGGAAAATAAATGAGAAAAACGGTTATGAAGAAATAGAAACCCAGATATCGCCAGAGTAAATAGAAAAGCTGGATGTGGGGGAATGAAGAAGAGAAGATTATAGATACAAATGTACAATTATGAAATGATGGATTGGGTAAAATAGAAAAGAAACCGAAAAGAAAGTATATACTATTAGAAGATTGGAGTTGCTCGGATACCAAACAAGGGAAATATCATACAACAAAGAAGTGCGCTTCAAGGTTTTGGTGACCACCTTTAAAGCGCTCCATGGCATAGGGCCGGGTTATTTACGGGACCGCCTACTGCGACCGAATACCTCCCACCAGCCCGTGCGCTCTCACAGAGAGGGTCTCCTCAGGGTGCCGTCAGTGAGGCAATGTCGTCTGGCGACGCCCAGGGGAAGGGCCTTCTCTGTGGGGGCCCTCACCCTCTGGAACGATCTACCCCCCGGACTTCGTCAGCTTTCGGACCTTCGGACCTTCCGCCGCGGGCTTAAAACATACTTATTTAATTGTGCAGGACTGAGCTAGATTTTAAATTTTGGGTTTTAAATTGGGTTTTATTTCTATTTTTAATTGGACGGGCTTTAGAATAAGTTTTTTAAATGTTTTATATTGTATTTATATTCTATTTATCTGTTTTTAGTGCCTGTAAACCGCCCTGAGTCCCTTGGGAGATAGGGCGGTATATAAATATGATTAAATAAATAATAAATAAATAAATAAATAAGAAAGAAAGAAGAGAGGAATAGAAGGTAACATAGAGGAGGTGAAGGAGAGAGAGGGATGGAGAGGGATGGCGGGAAGGAGAAGGAGAGGAGGATAAATCAGGGGATAAGACTAGGAGAGAAAGTGAGAAAGGAGCGAAAGAGGAGTGGAGGAGAGGAAAGGGAAGTAGGCATGAGAAAGGAGAGGAGGAGGAAGAAGGTAGGAAAGGAGAAGAAGGAGGGATGGAAAAGAGAAGAAGAAGGTTTGTTGTAAAACGGAGGGAAAGAAAAGGTAGAAGAGCAACTCCAAATGTAATTAAAATGTTTTATTCTCGTGCTTTTCTTAGAGAGAATATGCATGATTATCTATGAATAAGAAAATGTACATCTATAATATGTGTATAAGAAAAGAAAAAAAGAAAAAACTTTTTTCAAAAAAAAAAAGAAGTAATGGGAGGAAGCTTGTTAAAGAGAGTTCCAACCTAGAAGTAAGGAAAAATTTTTTTTTTTTTGACAGTGAGAACAGTTAATCAACAGAATAGCTTGCCTCCTGCAGTTGTGGGTGCTTTATCACTGGGGCTTTTCAGGAATAGACTGGACAACCATTTGACAGCGACGGTATAAGGTCTACCTGAATACCACTTACTTTCCCTACCGGTTCGCAAATGTGAATGCACGCGCATCCACGCATGTGTCCGACCCTCTGCGCATGTGCTTTGCTGGTGTGCGCCTGGCCTCAAAAACATACCTAAATAGGATGGCTTAGAGCTGGGGCGGGGGGGGGGGCACCTGCGATTTGTGCTACCAGTTCTGGCAAACTGGTCCGAACTGGCCGAATACCCCCTCTGTATAAGGTCTCCGGCCTTGAAGAGAGGGTTGGATTAGAAGACTTCCAAGGTCCCGTCCAGCCCTATGATTTTACGTTCTGCATTCTGATAGATGCCCATCCAACCTCTGCTCGAATACAATCAGTAAAGGAATATTGAACACAATCACTAAAGTTGTATTCCTTACTCCTTTCAATGATTAGTTCCATTGTTAGATGTTGTCTTCTTGTAATTTAAGACTGTTTGTTCTGTGCATTGAACTCTACCAGGATCCAAGAAAGGCTCTTACAATCACACCTTCCAGTTCTTAAAAAGAGCTTTCGTATACTTTATTTATCATCTTTTCTCAAGTCTAAATTTACTCCATTTTCTCTCTCTCTCCCTTTAACTATTGTTTTCCAGTCTTTCAATTATCCTCCTTGCCGTTGTCTCTACAAATTCCAGCTTTCTATGACTCTTTTTCAAGGGTACCCAGAAATAGACTATTTCAGATGGGTACACTAGACTATGCTGAACAAGTTTTTTGTATAGACAGTTCCTCCATCCAGTCCTGAGGCATTTGATTTCTTTCTCCCAAAAGAAACAAATGGTGATTTCTCTATTCAGTGTCATTCAATCCATTTTTTTCACTTATTAAGATCACCCACATTTTTTTCTTTTAACGACCCTTTAATCTCATGCATCAGGGTTGCGGCGACTGGGTGAAACTGAGCATTTACTGATTGGATGCCCTTCCTGATGCCTACCCAGAGTTCACAGCAGACAATGACTCATTGCATCCAGAGAGAGAAATAGCTGCCTCTACCTAGGATCGAATTTACAATCTCCTGATTGTGAGGAGAGAGCTCTACTCTAGGCTACTCTAGCTCTACTCTATGCGCCGCCCTATTAAGGTTGTCCACATAATTACTTAAAATAATAGAGTGGTTCTGCATTCTTAATAATAATAATTAATAATAATCAATAATAATAATTAATAATAATCAATTATTATTAATAATAATTAATAATAGAGTGGTTCCACATAATTAGAACTGCAGAAAAAACAATTGCTACCAACCTGCCTTCCATTGAGGATCTGTATACTGCATGAGTCAAAAAGAGGGCTGTGAAAATATCTACAGACCCCTCATATCCTGGACATAAATTGTTTCAATTTCTACGCTATAGGGCACTGCACACCAGAACAACTAGACACAAGGACAGTTTTTCCCTGAATGCCATCACTCTGCTAAACAGCTGATTCCCACAGCACTGTCAAACAAGATTCTAAGAGTGTATTACTATTATTCTTCTCATCCTTCCTAGTACCTATCTCTTCCCACTTATAATTATAACCATGTCGCTTGTATCTTTACAATTTATATTGTTTTATTTGTTTCCTAGTATGATTTGATTGCTTATTAGTAACCTATGACTATCACTAAGTGTTACATCTTATGATTCTTGATTAATGTATTTTATTTGTCTTTATGTACATTGAGAGCATATGCACCAAAGACAAATTCCTTGTGTGTCCAATCACATCTATTCTGTTCTATTCTGTTCTGTTCTGTTCTGTTCTGTTCTGTTCCGTTCCGTTCCGTCCCGTTCCATTCCGTTCCATTCCATTTACTGGTCTACTGGCTTTCAGCAAGCCTCAAGATAACCAGACACTCTATTGATTCACAAGGCCAGACCATCAATCTTACTCAGTCTGAGTGAGGACACAGAGTTCCTGTAGTAAACTGAATTCATTGAACCAAACAAAAATGTAATCAAAGTGAAGCAAAAGTTCAAGGATTCCAGAAAACTAGTTGAACCAGTCCGAAGGCCTCTCAAAAAAAGACTTTCCCCCCTAATCCTTAGCTGCAATTGAGTAAGGTCTTAGATACAAACTCTGCTTTAGGCGAAGGGAGTCCTGTTCTTTCAGTATTTATTGAAAGTTGGTGGAACTCTAGCTAGCTGAGCAGTCTGGTATCCAATTCAAAACCTGTGGGAAAAGGGGTTATAATAGTATTACTGAAGTAGCTTTGCAGTGGTGAGGTCTTCGGCCTTCGGTGGTAGTGCTGCTAGTAGAACTGAACCAGAACATGTCTTCTTCCGCCTCAACCAAGAAGAAATCATTGTCTAGGACAATACACCTAGCCCCTTGTTCTGGATTGATGAGAAACCTTGAGTCATGAGTGATTCTCTGGTAGTTTTCAAACAAGCTTTGGATATTTATACATGTAGATTGGCTGCCCAGAGTCAGTCTGCCTAAACCAGTGCCGGCAAACCTATGGCACACGTGCTGGAAACCATCCCGCGAAGAATGCACGGCCTCACTGGCTCGTATTCAGCATTCCTGTGATCACACGCGCGCCGGTCAGCTGGCCGTCACGTGCGCGGGAGCAACAAAACCCAGAAGAATGGCGTTCCACTTGAACTTCTGGGTTGACGTCGCACGCATGTGTGATGGCCAGCTGTTTGTCAGGCGCCCGTCTATGCCGGTATCCGGGTGGTCGGTGCTGGCTTGAACATGCATGACGGACCGCTGCTCTTCCAGATATCGGCGGTCCTGTGCACGTGAAGGCCAGCGGAGCTGCACATACCTCACGATATGGTTTTGCGTGCCACTTCCGGCACGCAGGTCGGCACGCGGTGACATCAAAGGTTCGCCATCACTGGCCTAAACTGAATAAATAAGTGAATAAATAAAAATAAATTATTGAATTCAATGGCTTACAGTAGGCATCAGAAATGTCCACAATTTGTTCATCCATGAATGATATGCTTTGCTTTACATTGAGCTAAGAATAATAGTCACCTGGCGCATAGCTTGAGTCAAGGAAATTGACAAATTTGGACATTGTAAGTGAATCCCTATTATTGGCTCTGTCACCCCCATTTCTAAACCTAAGGTGGTGGTTTTTTTAGTGCATTCAATATGGGTGTGGTGAACTTTGGGATTAAAATTTGATTGGAAATTTGATTGAGTTTTAAACTTTTTCTGTGGACACATTGATTGATTCTTCTTTTCCCCTTGGCTTAGTCTCCTTTGAGAAAAACTTGATTTGGGATGATTTTATGGGTATTCCTATGCAATTTTTCTCCTCAGAGGAACAGAAGTGATTTGGCTTTCTTTTCTTTTTGCCTTGTGATTTCTTCAGGACAGAACAGAGTTGGAAGGACCTTGGAGGTCTTCTAGTCCAACCCCTTGCTATATCATTTTAGACCAGAGGTCTCCAACCTTGGTCGCTTTAAGACTTGTGGACTTCAATTCCCAGAATTCAAAGCTGGCTGAGGAACTCTGGGAGTTGAAGTCCACAAGTCTTAAAGCAACCAAGGTTGGAGACCCCTGTTTTAGGCCAATGGCTATCCAACCTCTTCTTAAATACCTCTAGTGATGGAGCACGGACAACTTCTGAAGGCAAGCTGTTCCACTGCTTGATTGTTCTTACTGCCAGGAAATTTCTCCTTAGTTCTAGGTGCGATCTCTCCTTAGTTAGTTTCCATCCATTCCTTCTTTAATTGCCTTGTCATCCTTTGGAAAATAGGCTGACTCCCTCTTCTTTGTGGCAGCCCCTCAAATATCGGAAGACTGCTATCATGTCACCCCAGTCCTTCTTTTCACTGGACTAGACATACTCAATTCCTGCAACCGTTCTTTGTAGGTTTTAGCCTCCAGCCCATAATCATCCTTGCTACTCTTCTCTGCACTCTTTCCAGACTCTCAACATCCTTTATATATTGTGGTGACCAAAATTGGATGCAGTATTCCAAGTGCGGCCTTCCCTAGCTACAGCCAGAGTTCTACCAAATGATAGTGTTTTTATCATTATAGGTTTTGGAAATAGTTCCCATTCGCCCAGGGATAGGCTAAGAGACCTGCAACCGATGCATTTTTCTTGAAGAACAGTTTAATGTTTTGTTGCTCATCAAGCTTCGAAGCAGATTTCACTAAGAGCTAGTAATAGTTCGATTGCATCTTCCATCAACTAGAACCGGCAGCTATAGAATTCCAGAGAACTATGTAGGAATCAGTCAGAAAGGCCATTTGATCCAGTGGCATCAAGTTAGACTCAGGAGCAAATCTTTTTTTTTTCCACTAGGAAAATCCAGCTGTTTGAGGTGATACTCAACTTTCATGTACAAGAAACCCAACTTTCATGTACAAGTAAATTAATTTTCTGGCTCTCATGAATTCAAGAATAGATTTGAAACTGATAGCCCTTGTCCCCTGACTCAAGGTCAAGATTTTATTATTATTTTAATACTGAGATGTTTTAAAACCACTAGCAATTTCCTAATGCTAATAGTTTCCTAGAGGGATGCGGTGGCTTAGTGGGTAAGATGCTGAGCTTGTCGATCGAAAGGTCGGCAGTTCAGTGGTTCGAATCCCTAGTGCCGCGTAACGGGGTGAGTTCCCGTTACTTGTCCCAGCTTCTGCTAACCTAGCAGTTTGAAAGCACGTAAAAATGCAAGTAGAAAAATAGGGACCACCTTTTGTGGGAAGGTAACAGCGTTCCGTGCGCCTCTGGCGTCTAGTCATGCCAGCCACATGGACATCTTCGGACAGCACTGGCTCTTCGGCTTTGAAACAGAGATAAGCACTGCCCCCTAGAGTCGGGAATGACTAGCACGAATGTGCAAGGAGAACCTTTGCCTTTAATAGTTTCCTAATTAATAGCAATTTCCTAATTAATAGCAATAGCAACTGAGATTTATATATTGCTTCACAGTGCTATCTTATTTTATAACCTAATATTTTTTTAAAAAATAAATAAATAAAAGGAAAAAAAAGAGAAACAAACCTGAGAAAAGCTAGCTTGATGAAGTTGGCTTGTTTTAACAGAACATGAACAAATAGTATCAGTGATGCATCAATACTTGATTGGAAGACAGGCAGAAACTTTACAGTGTGATGGTAGGGGGGATATCCTTAGCAATAGCAATAGCACTTAGACTTATATACTGCTTCACAGTGCTTTACAGTCCTCTCTAAGCAGTTTACAGAGTCAGCATATTGCCCCCACAACAATCTGGGTCCTCATTTTCCTGACCACGGGAGGATGAAAGGCTGAGTCAACCTTGAGCCTGGTGAGATTCAAACTGCCAAATTGCAGGCAGACAGTAGGCGGCAGAAGTAGGCTGCAATACTCCATTCTAACCACTGCGCCACCATGGCTCTTTAAATAAGCAAAAGTTATAGTTCTAAGCAGGGGTGAAATACTCCCGGTTCAGACTGGATCGGGCAATCGGCCAATGATGGTGGCGGGTGGTTCAGAGAACCCGTAGCAAAAATCCCCCCCTCGCCCATGCCCATCCAATCACCCAGTTGCCCGCTTGCTCACTTGCCGCTTTTTTAAAAAAAAATGCTTTTGAAAGGTAAAAAAAGGCTCTGACGATCACAGCTGAGGCGTACGATCATCAGAGCCTTTTTTACTTTTAAAAGCATTTTTTTACAATCTATTTGCCCGAATAGGTTGTAAAAAATACTTTTAAAAGGTAAAAAAAAGGCTCTGACAATCACAGCTGAGCCACACGATCATCAGAGCCTTTCTTCTATTTTTAAAAGCATTTTTTACAACCAATTCGGCCGAATAGTTTGTGAAAAAAATGCTTTTAAAAGTAAAAAAAAGATCGCACGCCCCAGCTGATCACCTGCCCCGGCGCGCTGTTCTACTTACCCCATGCCTCTTTTTGGTGTGTACTGTGTGCGCGCACACACTTCACATTTGGTGCGTGGCGTGCACTGCGCATGTGCGCACGTAGCACACATACGCAGCTAGCGAACCAGTAGTAAACTGGTTCAGATTTCACCACTGGTTCTAAGTATACTGAGCTGTAGGTATCCATTCCATTGCAACCTAGGGAAAAATGTTAATGTTAAGATATGTGAACACTCAAAATGATCGTGTGGAGAAGAGTCTAGATATCCACAAGATGGAACCACTAATTTTTCACTTCTTTGTCTGATTTGGTCAATAATGTTTGTCAAAAGTCTGGATTGATTTGGAGCAGATTAGGTAGAAACATTTTGAGTGCATTCACTAGTGGGTTATTGTGGTTTAGTTATAGCTCAATCAATCTGGTTCACGTTCACATTCATTTTAAATTTCCCATTGACAGTTAAAAGTAACATTTGACAAGTTAAACAGCTAGGTAAGTAATCAGTCACTATCCTAACAGGAAATTAAATAGGAAGTTTAGGATAGGGAGTCCCGTGTGCTGAGATGTCCAGTGGCTTTATAAGAACGCGTAGATCAATAGTTCTTCCACGAGTAAGAGAATGAGATAGCTAGTTAATACTTGTATAGCAATGCATGTTAATATGAAAGGAGTAAATGGCATCTATCTACAACTCATTTAAGCAGCTGCATCTGCTTCCATAAATGCCATGAGGCTCCCATGTCTAGAACAGATGCAGCTGCTTTAATGACATTTGAGTTCATATTCCATTCAATTTCATGAGCCACCCAGAGTCACTTGCTGAGATGGGCGGCTCTAGAAATCAAATGAGTTCTCTTGCCCTCCAAATGTTCTTTTTCTATTTAGCGCATCTGGAGTCACATAGAAATTTTCCACCTGTCATTTGAAGCGAAATAAAACAATGGGCTTTCCACTTGTTTTAAACAGACAGAGTTATTTCGGTAATGTTTTGAAAGAATGAGCATTTATTTTAACAGTTTGCTTATTTTAATTACGGGTGCATGCATTGGGCTGAGAGTGTAGGTGTCATTCCCAACTGTTCTCTTCTGCTTCCTTTAGCTGTTCGAAGGCATGAAGGCATATCGAGGCGTAGATGGCAAAATACGCTTGTTCCGACCAAGACTCAACATGGACAGGATGTTACGGTCAGCTGCGCGAGCAACTTTGCCGGTGCGTAAATGCAAACATCTGGGTTTGTTCTTTGACTAAAGTAGGTTGGAATGAGAGGATGTTGGTCCTGTTCCCTTGTAATCAGGCATTTCTTTTTCTACCATGGTGTACAATGGTTGCAGTTGTAGAATGTACAACTTTCTACAATGGTTGTAGAATGTAGATGGTTGCAGTTGCAATTTCTCTTGATAAGGGGTTGGTTTTTTTTGTGCTAATTTGATTGTGGAAAATGCCACTGCTGACATTGCTATTTTTTATTCCATCTCTTTCCATCATTTTGATGCCTTGCTATCCACACTCACTGATGCAGTGGCTCAGGGGCTAAGACGCTGAGCTTGTCGATTGAAAGGTCGGCAGTTCAGCGGTTTGAATCCCTAGTACTGCGTAACGTGGTGAGCTCCTGTTACTTGTCCCAGCTTCTGCCAACCTAGCAGTTCGAAAGCAGGTAAAAATGCAAGTAGAAAAATAGGAACCACCTTTGGTGGGAAGGTAACAGCGTTCTATGTACCTTTGGCATTGAGTCATGCCGGCCACATGATCACGGAGACGTCTTCGGACAGCGCTGGCTCTTCGGCTTTGAAACAGATGAGCACCCCTCCCCGCCTAGAGTCGGGAACAACTAGCACCTATGTGCGAGGGGAACCTTTACCTTTATCCACACTTACCTTCAAGAAGTTTAATTTTTTTTTTAAGAAAAAGGGGAGCCACTATTGGAGAAAGTCTTGAGTATCACTAGAGGAGAATATTTGTAGCTCAGGGTTGAAATGAGGGGTCCTTGGTGCTCTCTGAGCTTGCTTGTTTTCTTGCAGATGTTTCATTACCCAAACTAGGTAACATCAACAGCACCGATGATGTTACCAACTTTGGGTAATGAAACGTCTTCAAGAAAGCAAGCAAGTTCAGAGAGCACCATGGGAGCACTTGAGTGGCATCTGCCTTTAGGAATTAACTTGAAATGCAGGAAGCTCTGAAGACAACAGACTGCTGGAAAGGTGATTGTGGAAGAAAGAGGAGAATGTGTATACATCTTCCTTGGTCCCTTCATTCCTGAGTCCATGTTTTATCTGTGAGAATATAATTGAAATTACCTTCAAGTAGTGTCTACTACCACCCCTGTTTTCTCACCATTGCCAGAAGGAAAATACTTCCCAACTACACCCTTCTGTGACGATCAGTTTGAAACCTGTTTCACAGCTGCGATAAAGCTACTTAAACTCATTTCTTGGGTGGCTACAGCCGTAAGGTTCTTTAGCACTGTAGCCGTGGTGGCTCAGTGGTTAGAATGCAGTATTTCAGGCTAACTCTGCTGACTGCCAGCAGTTCGATCCTGACCGTCTCAAGGTTGACTCATCCTTAAATCGTTCTGAGGTGGGTAAAATGAGGACCCAGATGGTTGAGGGTAATGTGCTGACTTGGTAAACCGCTTAGACAGAACTGTAAAGCACTGTGGAGCGGTATATACCATATTTTTCGGACTATAAGGTGCACCTGACTATAAGACGCACCTAAATTTAGAAGAGGGAAAACAACAACAAAAAAAGTTTTTGGTCTCTACGTGCCCCATCTTCAGCCCTTTTTTGAGCCTGTTCTGGGCCTTTTCTAGTCTTTTTTTAGCCTGTTTTCAGGGCTTTTTTGGCCCATTTTTGAGGCTTTTCTCAGCCCATTCTTGAGGGTTCTTTTGGCCCATTTTGGGGGCTTTTTTCAGCCTGTTTTCAAGGCTTTTTTCACTCAATTTTTGAGGCTGTTTTTCAGCCCATTTTGGGGGCTTTTCTCAACTCGTTTTTGAGGCTTTTTTCAGCCTGTTTTTGTTTTTAAAAAGAAGGGCCCAAAAAGCCTCGAAAATGGGCCAAAAAGCCTCAAAAATGGGCTGGAAAAAGCTCCGAAAACAGGCCAAAAAAAGGCCTGAAAAAGGCTGAAATAAGGCCCAAAAATGGGGTGTGCAGAGGCCACAAAAACGGCCAGTGAGTGGGTGAAGCTTTAGCAGTATTCAGTCTATAAGACGCACAGACATTTTCACCACCTCTTGGGAGACAAAAAAGTGTGTTTTATAGTTTTAAGAGCTATAGTGCTATAGCTTGCTGCACACTAATAGCAGATGGGTAGACATCCTGGAACAGCCCTACCTTTGAACAACCAACCTAAACGGAGGTTCTCATTCAGGTGTTTCCATCTCAAGATCGTTTCTAAGCGTTGCTTCCTTCTCTTTCTACCTGCAGGGTTTTGACAAAGAAGAACTTCTGCAGTGTATCCAGAAACTGGTGGAAGTTGAGAAGGAGTGGGTACCCTATTCAACCTCTGCTAGCTTGTATATCCGCCCTACTTTAATTGGGACAGAGGTGGGGAGAAAATACACTTTTTTTTTTGTTCCTTCTTTCCTTCATTCCTTCTCAACAACCCAAATGGCAAACCACAACCACACAAAAATAGTGATGTCGAGTCAAGCCAATGCTTATTACAGTCAAAGCCCAGAGCAAGTTAAAAACACTCAAGAAACATCCAGTTAAAAAAAAACAACTAGACTAAAATAATAAGTAACCATTACATGTATATTAAAAATCACAATTTGGCACCCAATCTATTGATTGCACAAAACGAACAAAACACAACATGGCTTAACTATAACATAATACCCAGTGGTGGGATTCAAATAATTTAACAACCAGTTCTCTGCCCTAATGACCAGCTTGGTGGGTGTGGCCATGGTGGGCGTAGCCAGAGGGTGTGACAGGCAGCACTCATCCTCCTGCATTCCCCTGGGAGCAAAAACGGGCTGTGGGGGGCATGTAGGCCTAGTTTTGGGCCTAGTAGGCCTCCCTGCACTTACCTGGGAGCCAAAACGAGGCATGTGGGGACTCCCGGAAGGGGTGGGGAGGAGGGGGGTGGGGCCAGCCAGGAATTTAACAACCAGTTCTCCCGAACGGGCCTGAACCGGCTGAATCCCACCACTGATAATATCAATCCTTAAACTGTGAGGCCCATAGTCGTTAAATTTTAAAGTGCAAGAAAGTGATTAATGCAAAAGGGTTTGCTGCATTAATTGGGTAAAATAGCTATGATGGAATAATCGCCTGTTTCCAACGAATCCCCAGCACCGCTGCGCAAAATCTAGCCACCATGTGCTGACATTCTGATGTCCACAAGATCTCACTTTTATGTGCTCACGTCCCAGTATCTGATGCAAGGATGTAAGGGCAGTGTCCTGTACGTTTTATCCTTCTCAATCCCCATTCTGGCCTTACCTGGCATCTTCTGTGAACTTTTCCATTGTTTCATTGCTTTCTGGGAGCCAATGAATACAGGTAGTCCTCAATTTACAACCATTCTACCATATGAGCCGTGGTGGCGCAGTGATTAGAGTGCAGTGCTGCAGGCTACTTCTGCTGACTGCCGGCTGCCTGCAGTTTGGCAGTTCGAATCTCACCAGGCTCAAGGTTGACTCAGCCTTCCATCCTTCCAAGGTGGGTATAATGAGGACTCAGATTGTTGGGGGCAAATAGGCTGACTCTGTAAACCACTTAGAGAGGGCTGTAAAAGCCCTGTGAAGCAGTATATAAGTCTAAGTGCTATTGCTATTCATTTAGTGACCAAAGTTGCAACCTCACTGAAAAAAGTGACTTACGACCAATCCTTGCATCGATGTCCACTTCAGGATGCCCACGTGATTAAAATTTGGGTGCTCGGCAACTGGGATGTGTTTATAACAGTTGCAGGGTAACGGTGTGTGTGTGTGTGTGTGTTGGAGGATAGTGGTCATGCAATTGCCATTTGTGAACTCTCCAGTTGGCTTCCAACAAGCATAGCAAGCGGGGAAGCCAGATTTGCTCAACAAAGGCAGTGCTTTTTAACAATTGCTCCAAGAAAGGTCGTAAAATTGGGTGCGACTCACTTTTAATAACTGGCTTGTTTAGCAACAGAAATTCTGCTCCCAATTGGGGTTGTAAATCGAGGACTGCCTGCGCAAAGATTATTTAAACTGAATAACATTTTTTTTCTCTTCTGCTTGGAGTAGAATTGAGATTCTTGTGGCAGTGAGTGACCCCTTCTTTGGGTTCAGGAGATCTCATTTCACAGGAATTTATCTAGTCTTTCCTTAGGGAACACTAAGGAAGGAAAATAAAAAGAAATACGGATTGCTTTGCTTTTCCTAGGCAATCTTTACAAAAGTGAAAAAAAAACCCCAAGAATTTGCTACTGTTATGGTTGACAATAGTTCCATCTAGTGGCAATCTTTTACCAGTTCATTACACACGTTGAAATTTTAGCCTCCTTTTTCTCCTAACCATAACAGGCTGTGTCTACTGTGAGGCAGTCAGTGGATTAGGACAAATGAGCGACGAGGGCTAAACCTTTGCTGGATGTCCTTCCGTATAAAACAATCATTTCATTGCACCTTAAAGCATAACACTCTTTGCAACTGGTCCCCGTCCCAACCTACATTTAATGTCTGGGTTCTGACATTGCATATAGAAGGGGCTAAAATGGGACCGAATCATTTATTATTCAACATTCTGTCAATAACCCAGCCCTTGACTGAGCAGGTTGTGGGAACTGAGCTAGTTTATCAAATCATAAGAAGACGTTTCTACTGTTGTAGCCTGTTGTCTGAGTATAGACATTGGCTTTAAGTGACGAGTCTGTGTGTGTCCCTTTGAGGAGATCCTCAAGGAGAAATGTTCTAAAGCAGGTGTTGTACAAGTAGTCCTCAGTTTAAAACCACAACTGGGATCCTCATCTCCATCACTAAACAATGCGATTGTTAAGTAAGACATCACATGACTGCAAGGGACTTACAACCTCACTCCCACTGCAGTCGTTAACCTGTGGTTGTTTGGTGAGACATCGTGTGACTGCAGTTGATTTATAATCTCACTTCTCCCTCCACCCATGGCCATTAAGTGAGACATCCAGGGGTGGGATTCAGCCGGTTTGGACCAGTTCGGGAAAACTAGTAGTTGTGACCTGCGAGTGTGCCCCGCCCACTTGCCCGGGCACTATGCCGTCCTATTTAGTTGCGTTTTTAAGTTGCGCACATGCTTGGAAACGCACGCTCACATTTTTGATGATGGGGCGAACCAGTTGTTAATTCATGTGCTGCAGAGGTGGGTTTCAGCAGGTTCTGACCAGTTCTGGAGAACCGGTAGTGGAAATTTTGAGTAGTTTGGAGAACTGGCAAATACCACCTCTGTCTGGCCGTGCCCCCATCTATTCTCTGCCTCCTGAGTCCTCCCAGCTGATTGGGAGGAAATGGGGATTTTGCAGTAACCTTCCCCTGGAGTGGGGAGGGAATGGAGATTTTACAGTATCCTTTCCCTGTCACACCCACTAAGCCACGCCCACGAAGCCACGCCCACAAAACCGGTAGCAAAAACTTTTGAAAGCCACTGATGTGCCACCCACCTCTGGAGACATCACATGACCACATCTTGCAATTTCACTGCTGGCTTCTCTTTTGACTTTGCTCGTTGTAAGCCAGCTGTGAAATGCGCAAATGGCAATCGTGTGATTATGGACTGCTGCGATACAGTAGTTACAAATGTGAAGACTGGTTACTTTTCTGGTTCTGTCATATCTCTTTATAAACAGTCGCTAAACAAGGCAATCCTTACGTAAGGTCTAGCTATATCTTTCGGTACTGCCATTTGACAGATCCATCTCACAACTCAATGCCTGCGGTTGCAAAATCACAGATTTAGAGACCCATGAAGTTGGAAGGACGTATTTGAGCCACTAAACCCAATTCTTATTGAAGGAACCTGAAGCATGCCCAACACTTCTGTGTTTAGCCTCTGCTCTGATACATTCAACAAAGGATTTTTTTTTTTTGCTTCCTTAACCCATTGGTTCTGTTGATGACAGGATATGTTGGGAGATTTTTCTTCATATAATATAATATAACAACAGAGTTGGAAGGGACCTTGGAGGCCTTCTAGTCCAACCCCCTGCCCAGGCAGGAAACCCTGCACCATCTCAGACAAATAGTTATCCAACATTTTCTTAAAATTTTCCAGTGTTGGAACATTCACAACTTCTGCAGGCAAGTCATTCCACTTATTAATTGTTCTAACTGTCAGGAAATTTCTCCTTAGTTCTAGGTTGCTTCTCTCTTTGATTAGTTTCCACCCATTGCTTCTTGTTGTACCCTCAGGTGCTTTGGAGAACAGCCTGACTCCCTCTTCTTTGTGGCAGCCCCTGAGATATTGGAACACTGTTCTCATGTCTCCCCTGGTCCTTCTTTTTATTAAACTAGACATACCCAGTTCCTGCAATCGTTCTTCATATGTTTTAGCCTCCAGTCCCCTAATCATCTTTGTTGCTCTTCTCTGCATTCTTTCTAGAGTCTCAGCATCTTTTTTACATCGCGGCGACCAAAACTATTTTATGAAAACTATTTTATAAAACATATTTTATGCCATTTCAGTTTTATTGAATATTAATATAAGAACCAGTTAAGAACCCATAAGTGCAATGAATTTGTCTTCTTTTCTTCTGCGTAGCCATCCCTTGGAGTCAAGAAGCCATCAAGGGCCATTCTCTATGTGATACTCAGCCCTGTGGGGCCCTACTTCTCAAGTGGGACCTTCAACCCCGTCTCCTTGTGGGCAGATCCAAAATACGTCCGAGCTTGGAAAGGTGGGACGGGAGACTGCAAATTGGGAGGGTAAGTGAACCTTGTTGCAGCCATCCTCATTTAAGACAAGGGTGGGCAAGCGATAGCAGCTTTACAATCTGTAAACTTCAACTCCCAGAATTCCTTGAGCAGCTTGGGAGAATTCATTGAGAATGCATTTGGGAATATATAAGCTTTGTGTGTGTGTGTGTGTGTGTGTGTGTGTGTGTGTGTGTGCGCGCTGGAGATATGCTCCTTAAAACTGGCAGGCAAAGACAAAGTAGTGGGTGGAGTCATAGGAAGAATTCAGTTTGAGAATCTTGGTGAAATTCAATTGATTAAACACAATGTGGGTGATCTCAGCTTCAGATACTTCAACCCATGGAACCTTCTGAGGTTGCAGAATTAAGCTATGCTAAATCCATGCAGTGTTATTATATTAACGGCCTTCTCGGATGTTTTTAAACAGAATAATAGAGTTGGAAGGGACCTTGGAGGTCTTCTAGTCCAACCCACTGCAGGAGACCCTATACCCGTGATGGCGAACCTATGGCAAGCGTGCCACAGGTGGCACACGTAGCCATATCAGTGGGCACGTGTGCTCAGCTCTGGCGCTTGTGCGTGCCAGCCAGCTGATATTCGGGCCTTCTGGGCCCACCAGAAGTAGGCTGTTTCCTGCCTCCGGAGGCCCATTTTTCTCTCTCACCTGGCTCCAGAGCCGCTCTGTGAGTCTGGGGAGGGCGAAAACAGCCTTCCCCACTCCCCCAGACGCCCTCCGGAGGCCAGAAATGGCCTGTTTGCCAACTTCCGGTTGGACAGGAAGTGATGTTTTTTGCTGTCCCCAGCTTCCAGAGCTGTTTGTTTGTTACTACCGGTTCTGTGGGCATAGCTTGGTGTGGTGGTGGTGGTAATGTGACTAGGTGGGCGTGGCCAACTTTATTTTTTTACTTTTAAAAGCATTTTTTTCTATAACCTCTTTGGCCGAAGAGGTTGTAAAAAATGCTTTTAAAAGGCTCTGATGATCCCAGCTGAGTTGCCTGATCATCAGAACCTTTTAAAAGAAATTTTTCTACAAACTCTTTGGCCGAAGAGGTTGTAAAAATGCTTTTAAAAGGCTCTGACGATCCCAGCTGAGTTGCCTGATCGTCAGAGGCTTTTTTTCTTTTAAAAGAATTTTTTCTACAACCTCTTTGGCCGAAGATGTTGTCGAAGTAATGCTTTTAAAAGGCTCTGACGATCCCAGCTGAGCTGCGCAATCATCAGAGGCTTTTTTTTACTTTTAAAAGTATTTTTTTCTGCTCCAACCTCCAAAACCCAACCTCTGATGATTGTGCAGCTCAGCTGGGCATTGGGGGAGGGGAGGAATTTTTGCTACCGGTTCTCCGAACTATCCGCCGCCATCGCTACCAGATTGGGTGATCTGGTCCGAACCGGGAACATTTCACCCCTGATGAAAAGTGAAACATTTTCTTCTTCTTCCTCAAGGAAAAAACAGCCCAGTTGCCTTTTCAAAAAGCACATTTGAGACAACTATGACCTGGATGACTGAGAATCTCCACAGACATAAGAGCATCCATCTGAGTATAATCAGATTCACATTAGGAGGACAATCTAGGTTTAAAGACTCCCTTAACTCCCTTAACTATTCCAGTTACAGCCTGCCTGTATCTAGGAGTATTGGGTTAGGAAGTATTAGTTAAATATTAGCAGGCAATTCACTTGTAGGTATATTCTCAAGCATATAAATGGTCTTTTTTGCTCTGTGCCCCAAAGGAATTATGGCTCTTCGATTTATGCCCAACGTGAAGCCATGGAATTGGGGTGCCAGCAGGTCCTCTGGCTTTATGGTGATGACCATCAAATCACAGAAGTCGGGACGATGAATCTTTTCCTATATTGGCGAAATGAAGATGGAGGTATGGGGTCCGACTTGATTGAACTGCTACCTGAAACTTCCTGGCCGTTAACCTTATCTGCCATATTGGAAATAAATTCTTGGGCTCTCCATCCTACACATGGTTCCACCTTGCAAAGGTGTTAGAGGTGGGGAACCTGGAACCTCAGATCCAAGTGCTCCTCAGAAACTCTTGGGTGTGGTTCCAGAGGCCTTCACCATTACTAACAAGTTAATTATAGATGGGCGGATGAATAAATACTGTTATGTATTAACAGTTGTACCTTTAAATATTTGAGCGGGAAATCAGCACGTTGCTGATTGGACGAAGCCTCCAGCAGAACTGTATAAAAGGAGAGGTTTTTCCCCCAGCCTGTTGCTGGGTTCACCCTATATTAAAGAGCTGTTGTCACTACCCTGGTCTCCAGCCTCGTTACTTCCCGAACTTAACATTGGCGACGAAGGTGGGATCTCGAGGCTAAGGAGAAATGGGGACGATATGACCCGCTTCGAAAGTTTCCTAGAAGCCAACGAACTGCACGGAGTTCCAGACAACCGAAAAGGGCTTATTTCTTAAGCCACTGCGGTCCGGAGGTCATTGACATCGCGAAGCCCTGGCAGAGCCAACACCGTCTAAATATGTGCGGCGGTTTGAATTGGGAGCGAAGACAGATGGAGGGCGAGTCCATCGGTGATTACATGGCCGCCCTGAGAAGAGCGCCCAAGGACCGCGGATACCGTGATCTAGACGAGGTGCTCTCGAGCAACTCATCCGAGGGGTCAAAGACATCCGCTTACGGCGACGGCTGCTAGCAAAGAGCAACCTAACGCTGGCCAACGCCTGGACGAAGCCTCCAGCAGAACTGTAAAAAAGGATAGGTTTTTCCCCCAGCCTGTTGCTGGGTTCACCCTATATTAAAGAGCTGTTGTCACTACCCTGGTCTCCAGCCTCGTTACTTCCAGAACTTAACATTGGCGACGAAGGTGGGATCTCGAGGCTAAGGAGAAATGGGGAACGATATGACCCGCTTCGAAAGTTTCTAGAAGCCAACGAACTGCACGGAGTTCCAGACAACCGAAAAGGGCTTATTTCTTAAGCCACTGCGGTCCGGAGGTCATTGACATCGCGGAAGCCCTGGCAGAGCCAACACCGTCTAAATATGTGCGGCGGTTTGAATTCGGGGAGCGAAGACAGATGGAGGGCGAGTCTATCGGTGATTACATGGCCGCCCTGAGAAGAGCGTCCAAGGACTGCGGATACCGTGATCTAGACGAGGTGCTCCTCGAGCAACTCATCCGAGGGGTCAAAGACATCCGTTTACGGCGACGGCTGCTAGCAAAGAGCAACCTAACGCTGGCCAACGCTCTGGACGAAGCCAGAGCACATGAAATGTCATCCCAAGCGGCAGAGACGCTACAGAAGCCGGTTCCACAAAAGGCGAGCGCGAAGGCAACCCCGGTGCACCAGGAGGAGGTTCAGACCGAATCCGACGGTGAAGACGAGGAAGGGGTCTGCCGCACCGAAAAACGCGACAAAGGGGACCGAGACGAATGCGGAAGCTGCGGGGGTCAACACCAGCGCCAACGCTGCAAATTTAAAGATGCGACATGTCGGCGGTGTGGGAAGAAAGGGCACCTAGCTCAAGTTTGTCGAGCGGCCCAACCTTCCCGCCGAAAATTCAAATCGGCCAATCAGAGCGCGGAATCGGCAAGGCGACCCGCGATTGGCTCAAACAAAAAAGGCGCGGATTCCAACCAAACAACGGTGGTCATAGGCCGCGCCTCGACCAAAGTGGAGAAGAAGATCTTCACCAGGCCAAAAATAGAGGGAGTGCGGTGC
The DNA here is from genome assembly GCF_028640845.1 of Ahaetulla prasina. NCBI lineage: Eukaryota > Metazoa > Chordata > Lepidosauria > Squamata > Colubridae > Ahaetulla > Ahaetulla prasina. The sequence continues at coordinate 90,333,850 of NC_080545.1, forward strand.
CGGCTTGAAGTGGACACGGGATCAGCGATCACCATCATGTCCTGGGACACTTTGGCGAAGTCGCTGCCGTCCGTCGCGAAGCGCCACCTGCAAGCACAACGACTACGAGTCCACGACTACCAGGGAATCGATCCCTGTTCGAGGACCACCTCCGTCCGAGTCGAGTACGGCCCTCACAAGAAGACCCTGCCCATCACGATCGTCGAAGGAACTCTGCCCAGTCTGTTGGGACTAGACTGGTTTCGTGCCCTGGGCATGGGAGTGACTGGCATCTACAGAAGTGACTGCAATTTGAAAGACATTCTCTTTAACGAGTTCGAAGATGTCTTCAAGGACTGCCTGGGCAAGTACAAGGGGACCCCTATTTCCTTCAACTTAGACCCCAGGTAGCCCCCATTAGGCTTAAGGCGAGGAGAGTCCTTTGCCCTAAAACCAAAATCGATAAGGAGCTGGACAAGCTCATAAATCAGGGGATTTTGGTGCCAGTCGATCACGCAAAGTGGGAGACGCCAATCGTCACCCCCATCAAACCGGACGGGTCAATTAGAATTTGCGCTGACTACAAGGCGACGCTTAACAAAGCCTTACAGAAAAGCGCCACCGGTTCCCGTGGTGCAACACTTATTGCACTCTTTGGGGCAAGGGCAAGTCTTTGCAAAGTTAGACTTGGCCCAAGCCTACCAACAACTGCCAGTAGACGCCCGCACAGCTGAAGCCCAAACGATTGTGACGCACAGGGGGGCCTTCAAGTGCACCCGATTGCAATTTGGGGTTAGTGTGGCACCAGGGCTGTTCCAAAACCTGATGGAACGACTACTGCAAGGGCTCCCAGGGGTAGTTCCCTACTTCGATGATGTCCTAATTTCAGGGGAAAACATGGAGGAATTGGGGGAGCGTTTAAGAAAGGTCTTGAGCATTTTCCGGACAGCCGGACTAAAAGTCAAGACAAATAAATGCCAGATAGGGGTCGAATCGGTCGATTTCTTGGGCTACCGGATAGACAAGAAAGGAATTCACCCTACTGAGAGCAAGGTTAAGGCAATTAGGAAGGCTCCAGCGCCCAAAAACAAAGCAGAGCTGCAGGCATTCCTGGGATTGGTTAATTTTACGCGGTCTTTTAAAGAACAAAGCAACTGCTATGGAACCGCTGCATAGGCTCTTAGGAAAAATACTGTTTGGTCTTGGGGAAAGTCAGAAAATAGGGCTTTTGAAGCAGTAAAGAACCTGCTCTCAAGTGATAGCCTGCTCATCCAATATCACGACTCACTACCCCTAGTGCTGGTTTGCGATGCATCCCCTTATGGGGTGGGGCTGTACTCAGCCATAGACTTCAAACGGCACAGAAGCCCCTATAGCGTTCTACTCTAGAACGATGTCCTCCCAGAGAGGAACTACAGCCAATTAGACAAAGAAGCACTAGCCATTGTATCAGGGGTCAAAAATTCCATGAGTATGTCTTTGGGCGGAATTTTGAAATCGTGACTGACCACAGACCGCTACTAGGATTACTGGCTGGCGATCGCCAACGCCTGTGGCACTTTCGCCACGCTTGACCCGATGGACTATATTTTAGCCGCTTATTCGTACAAGCTGCAGCATCGACCGGGAAAGAAGTGGGGCATGCAGACGCTTGAGCCGATGCCCACTGCCAGGGGCGATCAAGACCCCACCCGGGACACCCATCCTCCTTATTGACTCGTTGACTCTGGCCCAGTCACATCAAGGAAGTGGCTCGGCATCATACCGACATTGTGTTAAGGACTGTACCGGTTGGGTAGAGGGAGGCTGGCCGCCTGCGCCGCGCGATCGGTTCAAAGAATTTGTTAAGAAACGAGATGAGCTCTCGGCTCAAGGGGGGTGCCTGTTATGGGGTGATCGTGTAATAATTCCTGTTAAGTTAAGGGGCAAGGTATTGGACCTCCTCCACGAGGGTCACCCAGGCATCGTAAGGATGAAGGGGTTAGCTAGAAGCTATGTATGGTGGCCACTCATGGACGCAGAGATTGCTGAGAGGGTAGGGAAATGCCAAGCTTGCCAAGAGTCCAGACCGCTACCCCCAACAGCCCCTGTCAGAGAATGGGAAAAGCCCCAAGGGCCCTGGTCAAGAATCCACATTGACTTTGCTGGCCCCTTTCACGGCCAAACGTTCCTAGTGGTGGTGGACGCATTTTCCAAATGGTTGGAGATCATACTCATGAAGTCCACCACGGCCGAAGCAGTAATCGCAACCCTGCGCCACCTATTCGCAACTCACGGGTTGCCGGACACTCTGGTGTCCGACAAAGGGGCCCACTTCACCGCAGCCCCCTTTGAAGAGGACCTGGCCGAGGAAGGCATCCGACATGCCCTCTGCGCCTTTCCACCCTGCGCCGAATGGCCTTGCAGAGCGTTCCGTCCGGAGCGCTAAGGAGGCATTGTCCAGGCTCCAGCCAGGTGACTGGCAAACGAAAATAGACTTTTTCCTAGCCGTCCAGCACAGAACCCCAAGCACAGCCACTGGGAAAAGCCCAGCCGAATTGCTAATGGGACGGAAACTCCGGTGCCCACTTGACCGTTTGAACCCCCATTACACACCCGAGGGTTACAAGGGGGAACTAGAAAAGACAAGGGAAATGAGCATAGGCGACCGGGTGTGGGCCCGAAACTATGGGGACGGCCCGAGTTGGGTCGCAGGACAAGTAACAAAGATAACAGGCCCAAAATCGTACGTGGTAGAGCTACCAGACAACCGAGTGTGGCGGCGCCACATAGATCAGTTAAGGAAACGAATAACTGACCAAACCAAACCAATAGAGACAGGTAATGACCAATACCACTTTGAATCCACAGCTGACAATGACCCGGGGGAGGCGCAAGACTTAGCTGAGGTCCCAGAGTTCCAGCGACGCCATCAGGTCCCCGAGGGAAGCAGCAGGGAAAATTCCAAAATTAATCCAAGGCCGGATGGCCAAGAAAAGAGTCGGCCAATAATCCAGAGCTGTTTGTTTGTTACTACCGGTTCTGTGGGCATGCAGACGCTTGAGCCGATGCCCACTGCCAGGGGCGATCAAGACCCCACCCGGGACACCCATCCTCCTTATTGACTCGTTGGACTCTGGCCCAGTCACATCAAGGAAGTGGCTCGGCATCATACCGACATTGTGTTAAGGACTGTACCGGTTGGGTACAGAGAGGGTGGCCGCTGCGCCGGGCGAACGGTTCAAAGAATTTGTTAAGAAACGAGATGAGCTCTCGGCTCAAGGGGTGCCTGTTATGGGGTGATCGTGTAATAATTCCTGATAAGTTAAGGGAAAGGTATTGGACCTCCACGAGGGTCACCCAGGCATCGTAAGGATGAAGGGGTTAGCTAGAAGCTATGTATGGTGGCCACCATGGACGCAGAGATTGCTGAGAGGGTAGGGAAATGCCAAGCTTGCCAAGAGTCCAGACCGCTACCCCAACAGCCCCAGTCAGAGAATGGGAAAAGCCCCAAGGGCCTTGGTCAAGAATCCACATTGACTTTGCTGGCCCTTTCACGCCAAACGTTCCTAGTGGTGGTGGACGCATTTTCCAAATGGTTGAGATCATACTCATGAAGTCCACCACGGCCAAGCAGTAATCGCAACCCCGCGCCACCTATTCGCAACTCACGGGTTGCCGGACACTCTGGTGTCCGACAATGGGCCCCAATTCACGGCAGCCCAGTTTGAAGAATACCTGGCAGAGGAAGGCATCCGACATGCCCTCTGCGCCTTTCCACCCTGCGCCGAATGGCCGTGCAGAGCGTACCGTGCGGAGCGCTAAGGAGGCATTGTCCGGGCTCAAGCCAGGTGACTGGCAAACAAAAATAGACTTTTTCCTAGCCGTGCAGCACAGAACCCCAAGCACAGCCACTGGGAAAAGCCCAGCCGAATTGCTAATGGGACGGAAACTCCGTGCCCACTTGATCGCTTGAACCCCCATTACACACCCGAGGGTTACAAGGGGGAACTAGAAAAGACAAGAGAAATGAGCATAGGCGACCGGGTGTGGGCCCGAAACTATGGGGACGGCCCGAGTTGGGTCGCAGGACAAGTAACAAAGATAACAGGCCCAAAATCGACGTGGTAGAGCTACCAGACAACCGAGTGTGGAGGCGCCACATAGATCAGTTAAGGAAACGAATAACTGACCAAACCAAACCAATAGAGACAGGTAATGACCAATACCACTTTGAACCCACAGCTGACAATGACCCGGGGGAGGCGCAAGACTTAGCTGAGGTCCCAGAGTTCCAGCGACGCCATCAGGTCCCCGAGGGAAACAGCAGGGAAAATTCCAAAATTAATCCAAGGCCGGATGGCCAAGAAAAGAGTCGGCCAATAATCCGGAGCCCGATGGCCCAGAGAAAGAGCTGGGAGGAGAAAACAGCCCTCCGACCAGCTCAAAACACCACCCAGAACTGAACCGCAGGTCAGAAAGAACTAGGAGACGCCCAGGTTATTTGCGTGACTACGCCGAAAAATAACATGTAAATAAATATGTAAATAGAGACAAAGTGTTTTCTGGGAGGGAGGAATTTTGCTACCGGTTCTGTGGGCATGCAGACGCTTGAGCCGATGCCCACTGCCAGGGGCGATCAAGACCCCACCCGGGACACCCATCCTCCTTATTGACTCGTTGACTCTGGCCCAGTCACATCAAGGAAGTGGCTCGGCATCATACCGACATTGTGTTAAGGACTGTACCGGTTGGGTACAGAGAGGGTGGCCGCTGCGCCGGGCGAACGGTTCAAAGAATTTGTTAAGAAACGAGATGAGCTCTCGGCTCAAGGGGTGCCTGTTATGGGGTGATCGTGTAATAATTCCTGTTAAGTTAAGGGCAAGGTATTGGACCTCCTCCACGAGGGTCACCCAGGCATCGTAAGGATGAAGGGGTTAGCTAGAAGCTATGTATGGTGGCCACCATGGACGCAGAGATTGCTGAGAGGGTAGGGAAATGCCAAGCTTGCCAAGAGTCCAGACCGCTACCCCAACAGCCCCAGTCAGAGAATGGGAAAAGCCCCAAGGGCCTGGTCAAGAATCCACATTGACTTTGCTGGCCCTTTCACGCCAAACGTTCCTAGTGGTGGTGGACGATTTTCCAAATGGTTGAGATCATACTCATGAAGTCCACCACGGCCAAGCAGTAATCGCAACCCCGCGCCACCTATTCGCAACTCACGGGTTGCCGGACACTCTGGTGTCCGACAATGGGCCCCACCACGGCAGCCCAGTTTGAAGAATACCTGGCAGAGGAAGGCATCCGACATGCCCTCTGCGCCTTTCCACCCTGCGCCGAATGGCCTTGCAGAGCATGCAAAACTAGGACTGTCTAATACTTTAGATGGCTGGATTCTTAAAACATATTGAACCACAAACTATCCAACCCCATTTTAACCAAGGTAAAGGTAAAGATTCCCCTTTCACATACGTGCTAGTCGTTCCCGACTCTAGGGGGTGGTGCTCATCTCCATTTCTAAGCCAAATGGCCAATGCTGTCTGATGACGATTCTGTGGTCATGTGGCCAGCATGACTAAACATCAAAGGTGCATGGAATGCTTCCCACCAAGGTGGTCCCTATTTTTCTACTTGCATTTTTACATGCTTTCGAACTGCTAGGTTGGCAGAAGCTGGGACAAGTAACAAAGATAACAGGCCCAAAATCGTACGTGGTAGAGCTACCAGACAACCGAGTGTGGCGGCGCCACATAGATCAGTTAAGGAAAAGAATAACTGACCAAACCAAACCAATAGAGACAGGTAATGACCAATACCACTTTGAATCAACAGCTGACAATGACCCGGGGGAGGCGCAAGACTTAGCTGAGGTCCCAGAGTTCCAGCGACGCCATCAGGTCCCCGAGGGAAACAGCAGGGAAAATTCCAAAATTAATCCAAGGCCGGATGGCCAAGAAAAAGAGTCGGCCAATAATCCGGAGCCCGATGGCCCAGAGAAAGAGCTGGGAGGAGAAAACAGCCCCTCCGACCAGCTCAAAACACCACCCAGAACTGAACCGCGCAGGTCAGAAAGAACTAGGAGACGCCCAGGTTATTTGCGTGACTACGACGAAAAATAACATGTAAATAAATATGTAAATAGAGACAAAGTGTTTTCTGGGAGGGGAGGAGTGTTATGTATTAACGTTTGTACCTTTAAATATTTGAGCGGAAATCAGCACGTTGTTGATTGGACGAAGCCTCCAGCAGAACTGTATAAAAGGAGAGGTTTTCCAGCTGTTCCAACATGACATCTCTAATAAATTGGAACTCTGAGGAATCTCAAGAGGGGGTGTTCTTTAGAACCCTGACAGTGGGATTATGACATTTGCAGAGCATGCAAAACTAGGACTGTCTAATACTTTAGAAGGGAAAGAGAAGATTCAAAAAGATCGAGTAGACTTGAACACGGGGCAAAATGAAAAAGATGACATTTAAATTAGAAAAACTTAAAAGTCTTACATCCAGATAGAATGAACAATGAAAGTCCCATGTATAAAATTTGAGATGGGGTGGTCCTGGAGATTGTGTGAAAAGTGTTTGGTTAATGTAGCAGAGTTGGGTGTTTTCCTCAATCTGGAGACCCTTCGGATGATCACTTACGCCCTGGGGAAATTACCACTGGACTACTGCAATGCATTGAACGTGGGGCTGCCCCTAAAGACCATCCAGTTGTTAGCTCATCTGGATGGTTGGCCCTGCAAAACAGATGAAGGTATGCCCTCCTAAATAAGCCATAAGATGATGTACTATAAGGACCTTCACATGTCATGTTACTATGATGGCTGGATTCTTAAAACATATTGAACCACAAACTATCCAACCCCATTTTAACCAAGGTAAAGGTAAAGATTCCCCTTTCACATACGTGCTAGTCGTTCCCAACTCTAGGGGGCAGTGCTCATCTCTGTTTCTAAGCCAAAGAGCCAGTGCTGTTTGATGACAATTCCGTGGTCATGTGGCCAGCATGACTAAACATCAAAGGTGCACAGAACGCTGTTACCTTCCCACCAAATGTGGTCCCTATTTTTTCTACTTGCATTTTTTTACATGCTTTCGAACTGCTAGGTTGGCAGAAGCTGGGACAAGTAGCAGGAGCTCACCCCATTACACGGCACTAGGGATTCGAGCCACTGAACTGCCACTGAGCCACTGCATCCCCCTTAACCAAGTCTAGCATTATGTGCAAATCCAAATATTATGTCTTCTAAAAGATGAGCGTTTGTTTGTTCTTCAAATTCACCTGCCTTCCAAAAAGTAAGAAGGAAAATTCTTCAGAACAGCAAATATCAAAACAGAATTATAGCACAGCAACGTCTTAGAATAGTTTTTCAAAAACTTCTTCTTACGGCTGCTATAACTATCACGTTATACGATTATATTATGCTGTACTTTTATGCTCAAGTGTCCTGCTTTGTATTGACAGAAGATGAGCTGGCAACCCCACCTCTGGATGGCATCATTCTTCCTGGTGTGACGAGGCAAAGCATCTTAGATCTGGCACGCAAGTGGGTAGGTGGTAGCCATCTGCTCCGATAGCTGGCTGGGGAATTCTGGGAGTTGAAGTCCACCAGGCTTAAAGTTGCCAAGGTTGGGGACCCCTGGTTTGGAGAACTGGTAGCAAAAATCCCTGCCCCCCACCCCATGCCCAGCTGAGTCGCGCGGTCATCAGAAGTTTTTCTTCAGCCGAAAAAAATGCTTTTAAAAGTAAAAAAAAAAAAAAAAGGTGGCCATACCCACCCAGTCACATTACACACACACCCACCAAGCCACGCCCACAGAACCGGCAGTAACAAATTTTACATCTCGCCACTGCCTTATTGGATGATCTAATAACAACTATATTGACATAACCATGTTCTGCCTTGCCTGTTGGATCAGGCAAAGGACAATTACTAAAGATGATTCTATGTTGTTGTGTTTTATTAAAGCTTAAAGAGACACAGCTCTTTAAGCTACTGTTCTAAGTACTGAAAAAACCAGGATGGCTGGCTGGCTGACGGATGGATAAACAGATGGATAGATGGATGGATAGATAGATAGATAGATAGATAGATAGATAGATAGATAGATGCATAGATAAACAGGCACGAGCTTTAAATCTTATGCTTGCTTTTCCTATTTGTGTACCCCAACAGGCAGAAAGCAGTTGATAATTTGTCCAAAAAGCAATACTGATTAATCTACATCATGGGTGACAAATGATGACATCATGGGTCACGTTGCTGTCATGTGACATTTCACAAACATTTTCCCCATTCACAGAGCTGGAGTGGTTATGGCCTACACATGATGCATCTGGCCCATGGGCCTCCAATTTGACACCCCCGGTCCAGGGGTGAAATGCTCCCAGTTTGGACCAGATCGCCTGATTGGTAGCGATGGCGGCAGGTGGTTCGGAGAAACGGTAGCAAAAATCCCTGCCCCCCACCCCATGCCCAGCTGAGTCGCGCGGTCATCAGAAGTTTTTCTTCAGCTGAAAAAAATGCTTTTAAAAGTAAAAAAAAAGAAAAGAAAAAAGTTGGCCATACCCACCCAGTCACATTACACCCCCCCCCCACCAAGCCACGCCCACAGAACCGGCAGTAACAAATTTTACATCTCACCACTGCCTTATTGGATGATCTAATAATAACTATATTGACATAACCCTGTTCTGCCTTGCCTGTTGGATCAGGCAAAGGAAAATTACTAAAGATGATTCTAAGTTGTTGTGTTTTATTAAAGCTTAAAGAGACACAGCTCTTTAAGCTACTGTTCTAATTACTGAAAAAGCCAGGATGGCTGGCTGGCTGACGGATGGATAAACAGATGGATAGATAGATAGATAGATAGATAGATAGATAGATAGATAGATAGATAGATAGATAGATAGATGATAGATAGATAGATAGATAGATAGATAGATAGATAGATAGATAGATAGATAGATAGATAGATGCATAGATAAACAGGCCCGAGCTTTAAATCTTATGCCTGCTTTTCCTATTTGTGTACCCCAACAGGCAGAAAGCAGTTGATAATTTGTCCAAAAAGCAATACTGATTAATCTACGTCATGGATATCAAACTCACCGTGTCACGTTGCTGTCGTGTGACATTTCACAAACATTTTCCCCATTCACAGAGCTGGAGTGGTCATGGCCTACACATGATGCATCTGGCCCATGGGCCTCCAATTTGACACCCCCGATCCAGGGGTGAAATGCTCCCAGTTTGGACCAGATCGCCTGATTGGTAGCGATGGCGGCAGGTGGTTCGGAGAAACGGTAGCAAAAATCCCTGGCCACCACCCATGCCCAGCTGAGCCACGCGATCATCAGAGGGTGGTTGTTTTTTTACTTTTAAAAACAAATTTTTCTTTGGGCGAAAAAATGCTTTTAAAAGTAAAAAAAGAGCCTCTGATGATCGCGCGGCTCAGCTGGGATCGTCAGAGGCTTTTAAAAGCATTTTTTCTACAACCTCTTCAGCCAAAGAGGTTGTAAAAAAGGCTTTTAAAACTGAAAAAAAAGTTGGCGATGCCCACCCAGTCACATTACCCACCCCCACTAAGCCACGCCCACAGAACCAGTAGTAACAAATTTTACATTTCACCATTGCCCTGCTCTATGTAGTTATTAGAAGTGAAGTTCAACTTGAAATTGACTTTACTTTTACCTCAGCTAGGTGGCAGCATCTGTATATTTTAAAAAAAATCTGAGCAGGGTTGAACCTGGTTAATACTCAGATTGTGACTATCAAGAGATGCTTGGGCTAAATTGGAAAGTTGAGGAAATATCTCAGAAGAAGGCAGTGAGAAATTACTGCTACATTGAAAAACTGCACTGTTGTATTGAACATTGCTATATTGAAAATTACACGGGTGTCTCCTTGAAGTCTCCTGGAGCTGACCTAAAGAGGGTTTACAGCTTATAAATATAAACTCTTTACATTTTAAACTATACGAGAGTCTTAGCTCTTGGCAAACACGATTTCTAGAACTGCTTGCTTATCCTTTTTCAGGGTGAATTCAAAGTATCAGAGCGATACATTACTATGAGTGATCTCACAACTGCCTTGAAGGAAAAGAGGGTGAAGGAGATGTTTGGGGCTGGGACAGCTTGCGTTGTATGTCCTGTTTCAACAATACTATACCTGGGAGAGGTAAGAGCCAAAGTTCTGGAGAGTCAGATTTGTTACTACCAGCCAGTTCCAATTTCTTGATAAACTCCATAACAAATCCTCATCAGACTCTGGAAGTTCTTTAATAAGACATTGTTTGAAATTTGGATAGTGGACTATAAGGCTATATTTATCTGGACAGTAAATGTCCTTAGCATTTGTCCTTAGCCTGCCTTCCATTGAAGACCTGTATACTGCACGAATCAAAAAGAGGGCTGTGAAAATATTTACAGATCCCTCACATCCAGGACATAAACTGTTTCAACTCCTACCCTCAAAACGACGCTATAGAGCACTGCACACCAGAACAACTAGACACAAGAACAGTTTTTTCCCGAAGGCCATCACTCTGCTAAACAAATAATTCCCTCAACACTGTCAAACTATTTACTAAATCTGCACTACTATTAATCTTCTCATCGTTCCCATCACCAATCTCTTTCCACTTATGACTGTATGACTGTAACTTTGTTGCTGGCAATCCTTATGATTTATATTGATATATTGACCATCATTTGTGTTGTAAATGTTGTACCTTGATGAATGTATCTTTTCTTTTATGTACACTGAGAGCAGGGGTGAAATGCTACCGGATTGGAGGGGATCGCACGATCTGGTAGCGATGGCAGCTGCTGGTTCGGAGGACCGGTAGCAAAAATCCCTGGCCCCGCCCCCACTGCCTCTGCTGAGCCGCACCATCTGCAGAAGTTTGGTTTTTTTACTTTTAAAAGCCGGTTTTGCTTCAGCCGAAACAGGCCTTTAAAAGTAAAAAACAGCAGAACCTTACTTGTACTCTTAATTGTAGAAAGCATGTTTTCTACAAGTAAAAGTAGAGATTTTAAGGCACTTACCTGATTACTGAAGAACGCATGGCTCTCTTTCCAGCCGGAAACCTCTAGTTTCAGTTTCAGCCCAGACAGAATCAATCTATTCTGCTAATCTATTTCCTCGGTGATCAACTGGCTGGCTTTGCTGAGGAACTCTGGGATTTGAAGTCCACAATAAAATAAAATAAAATAAAATATTTGTGCAACTTTCTGAGATTTGGTGTGTTTCTGTAGTGTTTCACTCTAACTACACAAACACACAAAATCCCAGAAAGCTGTATGTGTGTGTGTTAGTTGTGTGTGTGTGTGTGTGCGTATGTGTAAAGTGTGAAAGTTGGTTTTTGAGCTTTTTGTGGCTGTGTGAAGTGTGAAGTGCAGCTGCTTTTACATTGTGTGTGTCAGTTGTGTTGTGTTGTGTTGTGTTGTGTGTGTGTAAAGTGTGAAAGTTGGTTTTTGAGCTTTTTGTGGCTATGTGAAGTGTGAAGTGCAGCTGCTTTTACATTGTGTGTGTGTCTGTGTGTGTGTGTAAAGTGTGAAAGTTGGTTTTTGGTACCTCTTATTGTTTTTTATACTTTGTTTATTATTTTTATTATTTATTGTTATTGGCCACGCCCATCAAGCCACCTGACCACCAAGCCACGCCCACCAATTAAGCCACGCCCACAGAACTGGTAGGGAAAATTTTTCGTTATTCAAAAAGTTTTTATTAGTCAAAAAAGGTTTATACAAATACATATCAGGTATGGTAAATTTTCATTTTTCTTATCTAAAATAAGAATTTTACTCAAATTTTTTAACACATACAACAGCCATAAGGCAAGCAGGTGACACGAAGTAGCTAAGTTTGCAAATTTTAAATACGTAATAAAGAAGAGTCAAGAATAAACAGAACATCGTACAAAAGAGAATAAGGAAAACCAACACAATCCCAAATATCTTTATCACTTCCTAGTTTTGGATCTCAGAACTCTGGGTTCAGCCTGACCCAACTCCAGGGCCGCAACAGCGGCAGCCGCTTCAGCCCCATGATCTATAACCTCCCCTTCTTCAATTCCTGGGTCATCTGATTCCAGGAAGGCTTTGTGTTCCTCCACATAGGCCGTAGCCTCCGCAATTGTACTGATTTTTATGGTAATCCCCTCCCGGAAAATCATCAATCCCTCTGGCATCAGCCATCTGAAGCCCACTCCTTCTGGTACAATTTGCTTGACAAAAATAATATTTCTTTCTTTTTCACGTACCTGTCTGGGAATCTGCCTCAGAATGGCTATCTCCTGCCCCTGTAAATCAGTGCCCCACTCCTATGTTTTCTAAGAATTTCATCTCGCCTCTTCTCACAAATTTGACATGAACCTCTCTGGGAACTGCATGCGTGCGTGCATATTGAATTAACTCTATAAACTCGATCCACATCCCAATTCATGAAATCAACACCTCTCCCAAGAAATTCTCCCAACAATTTAGTCACAACATCTCTCAAGTCTTCTTGGTCCACTTCTTCCAAATTTTGAAACCTAAGGAAATAAGACATTTTATCCATCTGTAGTCCAAGCACAGCATTGCCTGTCGTCTCCTCTCTTTTCTGCACTGCCCGCATCTCACCCTCCAAACCTTCCACTTTCTGCTTGTTTTCTGCTGAAACTTGTTGAGTATCCTTTAAATCCTTTTGGATAGTCACAATTTCTGCTCTTATTTCATCCAATTTCTTGTCCATATTAGATAACTTTTCCAAAATTCTCTCCATCTCTCCAGCAGTTGGTCTCTGACCAAATCCTCAGGCAGGCACAGTATCCTTGTAATTTCCTCCGGATCCACCAGGGGCACTCACAGGAGCAACGAGTCCAGAGTACAGTTAGTCAACCAGGAAGTCAAGGGAAGTGATGTCATCAAAATTCTCATAGTGAAGGCGGAAGCTGGGCGCCACCACTGTTCCCCAGAAGGAGGGGGCCTCAAACCTTCCCTCCTAAATTTCTCCATCACCTCTTCTCTCCAGAGCTCCACAAAACCGGTAATCTTCTTATTTTAAGTTCTCCTCTCTCCAGAATAACTCGTGCTCCTTCCAACCGCAGGGGAGAAAACCCCCGCACTCCGGAGCATTCCACCACGCCACCGATATTCCCTTCCCTTCTCCTCCTCAATTCTTCTCCGTTCCCTGTTCACCACCAGGCTGCTGCAGTTATAAATCCAATGCCCCGGTGTCACTGGGCACAGCGGCCCAGGCGACGACCAAAATAATGGCCGCGGCCTGTGGCCTCCAAACCCCGCCAAGCCTAGGACGCGCCAGCATCGGTCCCCACAGTCCTGTATGTCGGCTGGGAGACCCCTGGCGAGCCGTCCGTACGGCAGGTGTCCTTTTCGGAACACCTGGCCCCTGAGGGCCTCGGCGGCGGCCGGATTCGGGCGCTGGAGGCAAGAGAAGCCTTCCAGACGTCCGTTGCCGCTGGATACCGGAAGTCGTCTCAGGTAGGGAAAATTTTTCGATTTCACCCCTGACTGAGAGCATATGCACCAAGACAAATTCTTTGTGTGTCCAATCACACGTGGCCAATAAAATTCTATTCTATTCTATTCTATTCTATTCTATTCTATTCTATTCTATTCTATTCTATTCTATTCTATTCTATTCTATTCTATTCAGATAATAAATGTTAGGGACATCCCTAATACATTTTTAAAGAATAAACAGATGTAGTTTTTGAACCACCAGAAAAGCAGCAAAAATTGAGGGGAGGAGAGGATCATTAGAGCAACCTATAGAGAGAAAAATTACATCAGATTTGCTTTAGAAAGTGTTTGGGCAACTAGCCATTAATTAGATACTATAGCTTGTGAAAAAAGAAGGGTTTCAAAAACTGTAAAGATGAAAGAGATGAAAAGCTATTTATCAAGTGTCTGCAGAATGTGAAACAAATTAATGAGAGTGGAAATTTTGGAGAGTAATACAGAAGTTATAGACAAAGTTGGAAAGAGAACTAGATAATCTGGCTCTATTGGAATTGAGAGAAAAATGTTTTGCTTCAGATTTAACATAATCTCAGAAGACTGCTAAAGATATTAGAGAAAATGTTATTAACAATTTTGTTTTTGGATTGAGATGAGGAGATACAGAAGCAGAAATCGATAAAGTTTATAGAATAAAGACAAGATTTGCAAAAATAAGAAATATTACAAGAGATGGTTTAGTACAGTTTGTCAGGAAGAAGATGGGATCACGTTTTCAGCAACAGTTTAATACAAGACTGAATATTATACAGATGTATTGAATTTTTTGGAGTATAAGATGGGCGAAAAGAGGGCGAAATTTTGGGTGCGTCTTATACACCGAATGTAGCCCCACCCACTCGCTGGCCCCCACCCGCTGGCCTCTGCCCAGTGGTGGGATACAGCCAGTTCGCACCACTTCGGGAGAACCGGTTGTTAACTTTGTGAGCAGTTTGGCAAACTGGTTGTTGGAAGACGTCATTAGGGTAGAGAACCGGTTGTTAAAGTACTTGAATCCCACCACTGCCTCTGCCTCCCAGCAATTTGCCTCCTTGCAGCAAACAGCCCATTTCAGCTTCAGCACAGCCTGATTAGCACAAGCAGCTGATTGTCGGTTGGATCGGCCTCCCAAACATCAACTGTTTCAGGCTACAGGGATTGCCATTGCCTATTGCCACACGCCCCATTTGCTGCAAGGAGGCAGATTGCTGGGAGGCAGAGGCAAATTTTTTTCTTGTGCTAATCAGGCTGCGCTGAAAATGAAAATGAAACAAGATGTTTGCTGCAAAGAGGAAAATTGCTGGAAGGCAGACGCAGATTTTTTTTCTTGTTTTCCTCCCCAAAAAAGGTAGGTGCATCTTATAGTCCGAAAAATACGGTAATTCTTCTGCAAAAATCTACTAGAATCCTGAATGAGAGAAAAGAGTATTCTTTTTTGACAGAAAGATTAAAGTAGAAAAAGCATCCCATTTTGAGGGAACAAATTGGAAGGAATGACTTGAGTAGAGAGGTTGTAAAATTTCGGTCAAAGTTACAATATGGAGAATGCAGGGCAAAGTCTCAGTAGCTCCTGACTCAAATGGATCAATCATTTCAATTGTAGCAATGAACATAGCAATTGCACTTAGATTTATATACTGTTCCATAGTGCTTTACAGCACTCTCTGTATGGTTTACAATGTCAGCATATTGCCCTCCCCCCCCCAACAATCTGGGGCCTCATTTTACCCACCTCGGAAGGATGGAAGGCAGAGTCCATCTTGAGCCCCATCAGGATCGAACCCCAGGCTGTGGGCAGAGTTTGCCTGCAATATTGCATTCTAACCAATGCGCCACCAGGACTCCCTACTTGATATTTAGCTGATTATCTGTCATCAAATTATTGCTGACTCTTAGATTTTCCCCCCCAAAAAAATCTCTCTCTAACTTGGTTGTCCATTTGTTCCAACAGCTGTAAATAAGTCCATCCACCTTTACTGCTGATATGAACATCTTGCTGAAATTATAGGCATTATCGGGAGGAAAAATTTCATAATGTCATAGCTGATATAATTTCTCTCCTTATCCTCCTTGCAGGTGCCATAATATAATTTGTATCAGCCAAATAAAATGTCTTCGGCACTTTATGTTCTTGGAAATGAATTTTATGTTTGTGTGATAGTTGAATAATGATCTCTTGTCAGCTTCGCTTCGCTTCTACAGAATTTGTTTTGCACTGAATTAAGATCGAACAGAAGGGGAAAAAAAAGTTATATCTCAAATGGGGGGAAAAGGAAGTTTTTCCACTGCTGGATTTTCATTTATTGGTTTATTTTTTCCTGTTACTAAGCCTTTTGTAATTCAATCCGAAATCAATTTTCTGAACACCTTTATATTTTAACTTAGTTTTTCTTTTCTTTTAGAATTTGCAAATTCCAACCATGGAGAATGGACCTCAAATAGCAACCCGTTTCTGGAACCAGCTAAGTGATATTCAAGTAAGGATCTCACATGT
The DNA here is from genome assembly GCF_028640845.1 of Ahaetulla prasina. NCBI lineage: Eukaryota > Metazoa > Chordata > Lepidosauria > Squamata > Colubridae > Ahaetulla > Ahaetulla prasina. The sequence goes on from NC_080545.1 coordinate 90,349,809, forward strand.
TTTCTATGAGAAATAGACAAGTGGTTGAATAGCTCAATTATTTCCTCATATCCTGACAGAAACGCAGTAAGGTAAAAGGTTCCCCTTGCACATATATGCTAGTCGTTCCCAACTCTAGGGGGCAGTGCTCATCTCCGTTTCAAAGCCGAAGAGCCAGCACTGTCCGAAGACGTCTCCGTGGTCATGTGGCCGGCATGACTAAACGTCAAAGGCGCACGGAACGCTGTTACCTTCCAACCAAAGGTGGTCCTTATTTTTCTACTCGCATTTTTTATGTGCTTTTGAACTGCTAGGTTGGCAGAAGCTGGGACAAGTAACAGGAGCTCACCCTGTTACGTGGCACTAGGCATTTGAACCACTGAACTGCCGACCTTTTGATTGACAAGCTCAGTGTCTTAGCCACTGAGTATGCAGACGTAATTCCACAGTCCTTATATTTAGTGACTTTGATTCAATCCTGAATCAACATAACATCAGTATTCCAGTATCTCAGGGGCTGCCACAGAGAAGAGAGGGTCAACTTATTTTCCAAAGGACCAGAAGACAAGATGAGAAACAATGAATGGAAATTAATCAAGGAGAGATCCAACCTAGAATTCAAGAGAAATTTCCTGACAGTGAGAACAATTAATCAGTGGAACAACTTGCCTTCAGAAGTTGTGGGTGTTCCATGGAAGGCTTTTAAGAAGAGACTGGACATCCATTTGTCTGAAATGATCTAAGGTCTCCTGCTTGAGCAGGAGGTTGGTCTAGAAGACCTCCAAGGTCCCTTCCAACTTGGATAATGATGATTGCTCTGTATCACTTACATCTGGAAATCTATAGTATCCAAGAAAGGCATGATAGGAAGCCGATTTCCCAGCTCTGTAGTTCTCCATGCTCTTGACTGTTTCTGATCTTTTAGATCCCCATGCAAATTTTCTGAAGTCTTCTGATCAATTGAGGGATAGCCTAGATTCCCTCCAGAAAGTTTCCATTGGTTTATCTTTCCCCTTTGAGAATGGCTAGGATTGGATCTTGCTGAGCAAAGGGAAATAAGTTGACTTTGTATATAAATATACAAATAGGATGAAGATTATTGCTAACATAGTGTAAGCCACCCTGAGTCTTTGGAGAAGGGCGGGATATAAATGCAAATAAAAAAAAATTCAGATTTATTGCTTGGCAAACAAATTTGAGTAGATAGTGGAATGAAGCAAACCAAACAGCAGTGATGGAAACAGCTAAGAGGCTAAGAGGCACAGGGCTGAAGAGTTTGTTTATTTATTTAAGAAAATTGATATGGTCACCCAACTTACTCTCAGTGACTCAGTGACAGTGATTGTCAGCCAGATGGATGCATTTAGTACCATCTTTTTCCCAAAATAAAACCTAACCAGAAAATAAGTCCTAGCATGATTTTTCAGAATGCTCGTAATATAAGCCCTACCCCCAAAATAAGCCCCAGTTAAGAGGGGCCTCTGGTGGCTCAGCAGACTAAGTCTGTCTGTTATTAACACAGCTGCTCGCAATTACTGCAAGTTCAGGTCCCACCAGGCCCAAGGTTGACTCAGCCTTCCATCCTTTATAAGGTAGGTAAAATGAGGACCCAGATTGTTTGGGGGCAATAAAAGTTGACTTTGTATATAATATACAAATGGATGAAGACTATTGCTTAACACAGTGTAAGCCGCCCTGAGTCTTCAGAGAAGGGCAGGATATAAATTCAAATAAAAAAATTTTTTTCAGCCAGATGGGTGCGTTTAGTACCGTATTTTCCCCAAAATAAGACCTAACCAGAAAATAATCCCTAATGCATCTTTTGGAACAAAAATTAATATAAGAACCAGTCTTATTTTCAGGGAAACACGGTAGTTTTCAAGGAAGAGGTACCTGGTGAGTTTCTTGGTTAAATAAAGACTTGAACCTGCAACTCTATGGTTCGCCATGGCGTTTCTCCTAACACCCTTTGTTTGTGTTTCAGTATGGAAGAGAAGACAGCGACTGGACAATCGTGGTCTCATGAATGTGAGGGATGAGAGCATTTCAGCCTTCTGCAAGCACAACCAAGTGTTTGAACTACCACCTGAATGATGACCAGTTTTACTGTAGCTCTGTTAGAGTAGTCTGTGTATTATCACTTTAATCCTGAGCTGGGGAGTTGGGTCCACATGCCAGGAAATGAAACTTAGGGCTATCATTTCCAGGCTGCAAACATCAAGTTGATCACAAAATAGCAGGAACAAGCTTTCTTTCCACATCTCTTTGCTGCTATGTTGTGGTCAAACAGATTTTCGCAGGCCAGGGAAGGTAGCCCTAGTAAGTACATTTTTTTCTTCTGTGATTTTGGTCTAGAATAGAAATCTGTCTTCTGGTGGAGGTGCTAGATGTCAACAATAGAGACGCTCCTAACACAACCCTTGGTGTCCCTTATATCCTTGGTACAGTGGACAACTGTGTCTAGAAGTTCTTCAACTGTTCTTCATTGCAAGCCAAATACGCATCACTTTTTAACCAGATTGTTACATGACTATTTGCCAAATGATTGAGAGTAAATTTTTCACTATCTCCTTTCTCGTCTGCAACCTTAGAAAATGAAAGATTTATTTTTCATAAGACAGATAGATAGAGTAAATGCAGTAAATATTTCCCCATCCCTTGATTTTTCCAGCTTTAGGACAATTGTTCTAATTTACAGGACTTTGAAGAATCCCAGTTTTTGATCACTGACTAGAATCACATCTCACAGATGATAATTCCCAAACTGGGCTTGATTTCTCTGATGTCTAAAGGAATTTTTTCTCCTCTCATTAGTAGGTGACTTCTACCATTGCCAAACTATGGAAAGTTTCTGTAAAGTAAGTTATTTGAATGCAGAATAATAAGTTGGTTGATGGCATAGCCATCTATAACATTTTAAATAAGGCAGGTTTTAGAGATTTTCCAGATACCAGATTAGGGCCCAATCCACCATGCTTGAAATCCTTTAGAAAGAGAAATTGGTGGCTTCTACCATCCTCCCTTTGTCTCAGCTTTTCTTGGAGACATTGACTTTAAAATCTCACCCTTCCCTTTGCGCAGTCTTGAAATCACGACACCACAATGATCAGATGTGTTAGAAAAGATTCCTGATTCTCTGAATAAGCTTTAATAATCTACTGTATCAAATTAGATTAAACAAGATGTTACTGAAGTATCTTGAGATATGGGAAGGCCTCTAAATCAAGTGTGAGCTGACCCTTAACTTACAAGATCTACTTTGATCTTCCTTTTCTTTTTCCTTTGATTTCCACTAGACTCTCCCAAGATCCACAAAACTGGATCAAGTTATAAAATAATTGTTTGGAGCAATGGTTCCCAACCTTTGCTTTATCATGCTTTAAATACCTTTTGTGGCCATGGACCCCCAAGACTTAACTCAAGATTTAAATCATAACATTTTTTTCATTTGTGGACCCCTCCCCCCTCGTGACACCGTGACCTCCCCCCAGAGGTCTACAGGCCACAGGTTGAGAATCACTGGTCTGGAGGAAGCAGACCACTCTGAAACATATTGCTTTGGTTAATTTTAAATTTTCCCTTTTCTGAATATTACGGTCATCTACTAAAGACAGTTTTGAGGTCTTGGCTTAGTGCCTTTTGAGTCTGAGCTTGAAGGCACCTGAGCTTTAAGACATCTCTTGCCAAAGAAGTTACATACAACAGTGTTCGGCACATACTCACATTTCTTGGACCAAATATTTCTTGAGTTAACTGGCAAAATAGTCAAGGCTTTCTTTTTGCTAGGATACTCACAGGGACTAATAAAGTTCACCCCCGTCCCTCATATAGAGAGAAGGGCCTTGATTTGGGAAAATTCTAACTCTGCTTCTTACACCTTGAACCTACCTCTACTTAGTGATTGATCAAGGCTGAGACTATACCCAACTTTCCCTGTGATCTCATAGGCACCTAAAATTTTTAGGAGAAAGGACGTGACAAGACGTTACCAATTCAAGATGCAGGTCATGGTAGTGAGGAGATGATTTTGCACGCATCCCACACAGTTGTCTCACTGTGACTACAAGGAGAAGGCCTGTTGTAGCCTACTCCCTTACGCATACGCAAAAGCATTTTAATACCCAAGGGTATTCGTTCACGCTCATCATGCCCCACCATGTGCCAAAATAAGGAGACCCGTTCAACAGCATCATGTCAAATGTTCTTTCTGGAACATTTTAACTGGATCTTAAAATCTGTTAATATGGATTCTTTACATTTTGAGCCAATACTCTTTAGTTATAATATCCCATGTTGCGGTAACGTTTCCCATAACCACCTTAGTGCAAAGCAAAACTTTCTGTATTGTATGACTTCACGGTGCATTAATCAGCAAAGGCCTTCCAGAAAGATGTCATACTTTAAAACATTATCCTTTCATCGAAGACCAGTTGAAGCTGATGATGCTGGATGGAGTTCTGTTTAGAACAGTTTTCTCCAGGGTGGTTCTTCCAGGTGTGCTGAGATTCCCAGGCCAAGGTTTCTCAACCAACAGGAAATTCTCAGAATTGGAGTTCCTACAATTCAAGTCCACCAGGATGGGGTAAGGATGGTCTAAGAACAGACTACTAGTTCTCCACCTGGGGGACTTGAAGATGTGTAGACTTCAACTCCAGTATTCCCCAGCCAACCATGCTGACTATAGAATTATGGGAGTTGAAGTCCACACATCTTAAATTGAGAAGCATTGAAATAGACACAATAAGCCAGGGGTGTTCAAACTTTAAGACTTTTGGACTTCAACTCCTAGCAAAGCTGGCTGAGGAATTCTGGGAATTGACGTCCACAAGTCTTAAAGTTGCCAAGTTTGGACACCCTGCAATAAGCACAAGCTGTTTCCCAATGATGGTAGATGTAACACCCTTCATATCGTCTTCTTGCCAGTAGAATTTGTATTGTGCTGCTATCCTTGTTAGGTTCTGTTCCAGTTACTGCTATCTATCATTGGTGATGTGCGGAGTTTTGCTTTCCTTTTTCTTTGTCTGTTGTTGGCCACATTGCTAATTGGGAGGCTCAATTAGTTGATTAGTTTAGTTCTGATCCTGAGTAAAGCTACTATTGGAGCAGGACTATCGTAATAGAAGAGTGCCTTTTGACGAAGAGTATGTGTCCGCGTTGAGAGTTTGACTTGCTGAGACCAAAACTATGGAGTCAATGTTTGGCAGAGACAAGATTTGAAAAGACTGGTTGCTTCTGTTTCCCTGTCAAGAGGATGACTAGGGGGATCTAGGACAACTCGCAGTGACTAACTCACCATGGCCATCTCATTTGTGGCCAACCTGGCATGGCCATCTCACCGCGGGACACTCGCCATGGCCAACTTGCTGCGGGATCACTTACCGTGGGACAATCCATGCGGGATAACTCAGTGTGATAAATGTTATCTGCAACTGTTTCTTTGACATGATTTCCATTTTTGTCAATGGGAATAGTGTTGAAGGAGCAGTGGCAGATAATATTTATCACGTTGGGTTATCCCCCTGGAATAACTCACAAGTTGTCCCATGGTGAGTTGGCCATGGTGAATTGTTCAGGGGTGCTATTCAGCAGATTCTGACAGGTTCTGGAGAACTGATAGCAGCAATTTTGAGTAGTTCAGAGAACTGGCAAATACCACCTCCAGCTGGTCCCAAAGTGGGGAGGAAATGGAGATTTTGTAGTACCTTTCCCCTGGAATGGGGAGGAAATGGGGATTTTGCAGTATCCTTTCCCTGCTATGCCCACAAAACCACACCACACCACACCACGCCCACCAACCCACAGAACCGGTAGTAAAAAAAATTTGAATTTCACCACTGCGAATTGATCCAGGGCGAGATGACCATGGCAAGATGGCTGCAGCGAGTTGGCCATGGTAAGATGACCATGGCAAAATGGCTGTGGTGAGTTGTCCCATTCCTTAACCAGGAAGGTGAGCACTTAACCCCCATTCACCCTGATTACTTTCCTGGAATTTTCCTCCCCTAGTTACTTGCCCACTTCAAGTGAGCAAACTAGATGGAAAGAAGGAGAATTCCAAGGAAAAGGAACAAACAGGAAAATAGCAGGTTTTTTTCTCCTCCATTGGGGTGTATCTCTTAACTGCAGTAGGGCTTTGGATTCCCAGGTCATCTTTGCATGTGCCACTGAGCATACAGCCCTCAACAAAGATGTATTTTCATTAGCAACTCTGTCTGCTTAAAGGTTTTCTCTTGACAAGGACACAGAAGGAAATGTTCCTCCTGTGTAGGGTGTGATGGCGTTCACCATTCCTGAAAACCACTTGAAGTGTTCTTAAACACTTTGCGTTGGCGCAGTGGTTAGAGTGCAGTACTGCAGGCTACTTCGGCTGCCTGCTGGCTGCCGGCAATTTGGCAGTTCGAATTTCGCCAGACTCAAGGTTGGACTCAGCCTTCCATCCTTTGGAGGTCAGTAAGAGGAGGACCCAGATTGTTGGGGACAACATGCTGACTCTGTAAACTGCTTAGAGAGGGCTGTAAAAGCACTGTGAAGCGGTATATAAGTCTTAAGTGCTATTGCTATTGCTACTTGTCTCAAGGGAGTGCCAAATTGTTTGCAAATTGACCTGTCATTCGAATGGGCTGTATGACAATTCTCCATATCCAGCTTACCGTGGCCAGCTCACCACGGCCAACTTACCAAAGCCAACTTTTTGCAGGAGAACTTGCCTTAGGACAAGGGTTACACTAATATCAAGAAAGGGTGGAATAGAATCATTAAAGAAAGGATGCAAAAGGAGGGACAAAATGAAACGTGAAGGACAAAAATTAAAATATTTTTTAAAATTTATTTTTAAATGATTAAATTGAATTCTTCAATTGTCCCGCAGCGAGTTACTGTTGTGTGGCAAGTTGTCCAACAGCAAGATGGCGGTGGTGAGACGGCTGCGACGAGTTGGCCACAGCGAGTTGTCCCATTTCCGGTGTCGATGTTCCCTGTCTCAAAGGTGGTTTTTCAGAAGGCAACTGGATTTTTTTTTTCTTGAGGAGGAAGAAGAAAACGTTTCGCTTCTCATCCACGAAGCTCCATCAGTTCCGAATGTGATGAAGCTTCTTGGAGGAGAAGCGAAATGTTTGCTATTTATTCCTCGAGAAAAAAACATCCAGTTCAGTGGTGGGTTGCTACCGGTTCTCCCTGGCTTGGGCGAACCGGTGGCAGCAGCAGTAGGCTTGAAGCAAAAGCAACGCACGAGCAAAACGGTAGCAAACTAAATTGAAATCCACGACTGCTCCAGTTGCCTTTTGAAAAAGCACCATTGAGACACCTATGACTTGGATGACTGAGAACCTCCATCTACGAATGTTCCCTGTCTTCTCAGTATTGGATTTTGGGAATTACAACCCGCAGGAAGCAAGAATGGAACACTCAGAATCCTAGGAATGTTCTCCCTTTCTCTCTCTTTCCCCAAACAAAGCATCCAGCCAGCACAAAACATTCAAACCCACTAATGGCCCACTTGCAATGGGATAACTTCAAATTCCAAGCATTTTGTATCTCTCTTGTTGCAAACACGCATGGTTTACCTCTGTTGCTCCGTGGCCATAGAGCTTAAGTGGAATGCACTGTTGTGTCCTTGAGACCCTCTACAAAAATGGATCCACCCTAAATGAGATGTGTTTTGTTTCAGCCTGTAATTGCTAAAGGGGCTGGTTTTTAAAAGGTCTTTTCTTAAATGTACAGGAAGTTACTCAGACCAGCAAGGGTATTTTGATATTGCGTGACAATCCAATGAAAAAAATAAAATTAAAAAGTAGACCTTCGTCTGTGTTTTCAATCTTTGCCAAAAAAAAAAAAAAAGTTTGCACCAGCCAGAAAAAGAACTCACGGGAGTGTCATTAAGTGAAGTAACTTGCACTCATCTGCATTTAAAAACCAGCAATAAATTTCGGAGGCAGATCTCTTACAAGGCTTTCAAGATTTTAAAGAGATGAAATAGACGCTTAAATTCCTGCAAACTTTCACAATGCAAATAGACTCTTTTTGTACCTGCTCCGCTCAGATATTTTTGGACCCTTAAGTATTTTTTAGACCCTTTAGCTATTTTTAATGGGTGAAAAAAGCATCTAAAAATTCTGCTGTACAATCAGAAGAAAGTAACTTTGAGTTGAGTAGAGCTCACTCCCGGGTATTGCTGTAATTCTCTATTAAATGTATTATGGAATTTTATTAGTGAGTTTATTTGCTTGTTTGTGTTCCATGATGAAATTATTACTCAAGTGATTACTTTCTTTATTTAAACAATAAAGTTACAAATCATGCATAAAATAGCTTTATAGTAATAACATCAAATATAACAAATACATCTTTGTATAATTATAAATGGAAAATCAGATTATAATTAATTGCATTTCCCATCTTTCTCTTAACAAGAGTGCTTAGTATGAGAAAAAAATGCAGTGAAAACAAAGGACAACAATAAGGGATTTGTTTGTTTTTACATATGTAAAAAAGCTGCTTTCTATTAAAATATTTTTCAGCTAAGAAGTAGCATATCAGTTAGGCCTCCGAATGAAATGAAAGGTAATAAAAGGACACCAAAAATAAAACTAGCATGGCCTTTTGGAGAGAAAGTTTTAAAATTTGAGAATAATCACCTAAAAAGCCGTGTTGCTCCTATCAAGGATACTTCTTAGGGTGATGGGACACAGATTTTAAAACCTGGAAAGACTCATGAATAAATATGATGTTTCAAGTAAGGCTTTATCAGTGCCATCCTTTGAATCCGCCTACTACCGGGTAGATTTTATTTATTTATTAAATTTATTTGCTGCCCATCTCACTCTGCAAAGCAACTCTGGGTAGCTTACAATCACAATCATAAATATAATTTTTAAAAAAGCAACAAACCAATAAATACAGAGACAAGGAGTAAAAGTCAAGATCAGTGTACAGCGTTGTAATTTGTTCCCTAGGATAATGGGCTTCCTTCATTTATAGGCATCAACCAATATCATAAGGGGACTGGGTAGCTCAGTGGCTAAAATGCTGAGCTTGTCGATCAAAAGGTTGGCAGTTCAGCAGTTCAAATCCCTAGTGCTGCGTAACGGGGTGAGCTCCCATTACTTGTCCCAGCTTCTGCCAACCTAGCAGTTCGAAAGCAGGTTAAAAAATGCAAATAGAAAAATAGGGACCACCTTTGGTGGGAAGGTAACAGTGTTCCATGTGCCTTTGGCATTGAGTCATGCTGGCCACATGACCACGGAGATGTCCTCGGACAGCGCTGGCTCTTCGGCTTTGAAACGGAGATGAGCACCGCCCCCTAGAGTCAGGAACAACTAGCACATATGTGCAAGGGGAACCTTTACCTTTACCTTTACCTTACCAATATCATTGCTACAGAAAATGCTTTCAAAACTGGTCTCCTAGTTTGGCTGACATATTGTTGTGACCCAGGCCCAAATAGATATTATTAGACGCAATCAGTTCAAAAACAAACAGACCTTTTTGGGGGGCCGTGATAGCTCAGGCTGTAAGAAGCCTGTTATTAGAACACAGCAGCCTGCAATTACTGCAGGTTCAAGCCCGGCCCAAGGTTGACTCAGCCTTCCATCCTTTATAAGATAGGTAAAATGAGGACCCAGATTGTTGGGGGGGCAATAAGTTGACTTTGTAAATATACAAATAGAATGAGACTATTGCCTTATACACTGTAAGCCGCCCTGAGTCTTCGGAGAAGGGCGGGATATAAATGTAAATTTAAAAAAAAAACTTTATTAGAAGAGCTGAGAATTAAACTCATTCTCAGCATATTCCAAACTAATTCAAAACAAATTCTTCATAACATAATTCTTCGGTCTTATCACCAGCCTTGGTCCAATTAGGCAAACTGCCAAAGGCTTTTCTTGGCAAAAGTTCAGAAGCAGAAGACGCCGACAAGAAATAAATGCAGCAGGACAAGAAACAAGTCTATCAACGTTGTTTTCAAACAAAGAGCCCAAGAGCCATTGCTGGTCTTATGGGAGGGGCCAATCATCTCTTGGCCCTACTCCCGAGTCGTCCTCTTTGCTTTAACTGCTCTTGCCTTCTGGCAGCTCTTTTCATGCGTGCACTAGGAACAAGCTCCTCCTGTTCCTCTGCCTCTGTACTATCAGCCTCTGGAGGCTCCGGAGTCCACACATCACTCCCTGATGGTCCTGGCCCCATCTCTACCTTCGATGCAGAACCCTCATCCAGGCCTTCCCCAGCCTCCAGGACTGGCCCATGTTCTTCCTCAGCTGCCAGCTCCACAGGCTGCTGGCAGACCACAACACATATATTGTCTTCAGCTCAAGTCAGCAACTTCCCAGTCCTGTCCATATTCCATTCCTAGTCCAGATTAGATTTTGGAGAATGCACAGTGGTATGGAAATATGATATCAACTAATGCGATGTGGACCAATTTCCTACTTTATCAGTTCTCATTTAGTTTGATGAGAGGCAAAAAGTGTTTTTCCATTCTTGTTTTTTCTCTAAAGGAGAATAATCATTTTGATAATGTTCTCTTTGGTTGAATAGAGTAATTGTACTTGTGTAGTTATGTAGGTAGTCAATGGCTATGTAAGAGTTCGGGAATGTCCTCTTTTGCTATATGTTTATTGCTACACTGCAGTGGTGAAATCTGAACTGGTTTATTACTGGTTCGCTGGCTGCGCATGCGTGCTGCATGCCAAATATGCGCTGTGCATGCACATGCGCAATACACATCAGACGTGTGCTGTGCAGGCGCATGCACATTACGCATCAAAAGGAAGCTTCCAAAGATAAGTAGAACAGCTGGGGTGGGAATCAGCTGTGGTGCGCGAGCTTGGGAACCTTTTAAAAAACTTTTTAGAAGCATTTTTTACTACCGGTTGTCCGGAACCGGTAGAAAAAAATGCTTTAAAAAAGTAAAAAAAAGATTCTGACGATCACAGCTGTGGTGTGCAATCATTGGAACCTTTTTTAAAAAAACTTTTAAAAGCATTTTTTACTACCAGTTCCAGACAACCGGTAGTAAAAAATGCTTAAAAAGTACAAAAAAAAAAGTTCTGAAGATCAGCTGAGTGATGCACAATCCTCAGAACTTTTTTAAAAAAAGCTTTTTAAGTATTTAACTACTGGAGAACCAGTAGTTAAAAATGCTTTAAAAAGTTTTTTAAAAAAGTTCCGACGATTGCGTGTCACTCAGCTGATCTTCGAAACTGTTTTTTTTTTAGTTTTTTTTACTTACGGTTCAGCGAACCAGTAGCATTTTTTACTATCGGTTCAGATGAACCGGTCCGAACCGGTAGCATTTCACCCCTGCTACACTGGCATTCAGTTTTCTCAACTTCCCATACATCAATTCCTATTCTAAGATATAGGACAATCTTCCTGTGGATTTTTTTTGCAGATTAGGAAATTAAAGCAGCCAGAAAGGTTTTAGAGTTTTGGGAGATAAATAATAATTATAATTCTTGAAACACAATATACTAGACATAGCTGGGACAGTAAGGGGTACAATAGGGCAGAACACACAGTAGTTAATTAGTTAGAGAATGCTGACTCATGCATGAGGCAATCTATGCTGTGATTGGTTGCTGTAAATACAAAGGGGGCGTTTCCCTTTTTTCCCGCCTTTTTCTTCTGTGTGTTCTGTATATTGTTCGATTTACCTCATGATTTTTCTCATGATTTTCCTCATGATATACTTGTGTTCCTGACTATCTTGTGTTCTTCCATTCTTTCTGGATGATGACAAAGACTGCTCTAAGTTTAAATGCTAAATATATTTACAGGTAGTGAAACAACGGCACTGAAAAAAGTGACTTATGATCATTTTTCACACTTTGTAGCATCCCCATGCTCACGTGATCAAAAATCAGATGCCTGGCAACTGGTTCATACTTATGACCGTTGCTGTGTCCTAAGGTCATGTGGCCTCCCAACAACTTGATATCCCTTTTGCAACCTTTTGGCAAGCAAAATCAATGGGGGAAGCCAGATTTACGTAACAGCCAGGTTACTAACTTATCAACTGCAGTGATTCACTTAACAACTATGGCAAGAAAGGTCGTAAAATGGGGCAAGGCTCACTTAACAAATGTCTCACTTAACGAGAGAAATTCTGGGCTCAGTTGTGGTGGTAAGTTGAAGACGACCTGTATATAAAAGACTACAAGTTTGTGTTAGTGTCTCTGGCTTCATCTGAACAGCTGCTATGCAATTCCTTGACATTTAATATGTGGGAGAAATTGAAGTATGTCACAAACTCCTTGTGATAACAATGGTTTTGCTACTACAGAATCTAAGCTCCCTTGAATGAATGCAACGGCCTCAGCAAAGGAAATTGCCTTATTGCTATGTTAGAGAGCTATCTTCTGACAGGCAGCAATTCTGCACGAACTTAAGTGAGGATCTATTCCAGCCTCCCAACAACTTGATGTCCCTTCATCTAGAGCACCCAGATATCAAACACGGACACTTCTTGCTACATGCAACCTAGGAAGGATGCAGAAGGTCTCAGTTCTGAAATCTGATGGCAATGCCATAGCACCTGTAGGAAGATGACCAAGCCGAGTACAAGGGCAGGATCAAACACGTCATTAGTTTGTAGTCTCTACGCCTCCATAAGAGACCTAAATCCAGCCACCACCACCCCGAAATCCATTGACTCTTATCTGATGTCAATTCGCCTTGATCTTTAGTAGTTTAAATTCTTGTATATAGGTAGCATGAAATAAAAGTGTAGTTCTTTTGAGGAGCCGTGGTGGTGCAAATGGTTAGAATGCAATATTGTAAGCTAACGCTGCCCACTCTACCAGGAGTTTGATCCGGTTCAAGGTTGACTCAGCCTTCCATCCTTCCGAGGCCAACACAATGAGGATCCAGATTGTTGGGGGCAATATGCTGACTGTGTAAACTGCTTAGAGAGGGATGCAAAGCACTATGAAGCAGTATATAAATCTAAGCCAGGGGTCAGCAACCCGGGGCTCTGGAGCCGCATGTAGCTGTTTCATCCCTCTGTTGCGGCTCCCTGTCACTGGTCGGCTCCACAATTGATAGGGCTTTCGGTTAGGACAGGTTGAGGAAAAAGGACGCCATACTAGGAGGAGACTCTATGGTGGGGGAACTGGACTTCCGGTCAGCTCCAGAATTGAATGGGGGGCTTCCGGTTAGGACCTTTGTGGCTCTTTGAGTGTTTAAGGTTGCCGACCCATGGTCTAAGTGCAATTGTGATTTGAACTCTATCCTGGTTGCTGACTTCTTGCACCTACCTGACAGCACCTCTGTGTCAAATCAACTTTTGAAATCCTGCAAAAAAACAACAACAACCCTCTGCTTTGGCTCCCAAATCGAAAGGACAGTCAGATTTGAAAGTTGGAAAATCTGTACCAAATTGATTTCTCAGAATCAATTGAATTATTCAAATTAAATCACGGCTGATTATTCACTGTTTTAGGAAGCAGCTGCCCCACCATCCCAATGCAGTCTGCCCACACCCGTTGAAACAGCCTGTTGTCTTCAGATAGGGTGGGTTTCCCCATTGCTAATTCCCCTAATAAATCTAGTTCTGCCTAAATGACAGTAACACAGTTTGAGATATTAGGCTCTATTGTCCCCCTCTTCTCTCCCCCCACCTTCTCCATCCTTGCTTCAGCAGAACCCACAGAATTCCCCAGGCTAATAATGCATTGTAAAAGAACATCTGTGCATCTTTTCTTCCCTTGTGCACTATTTGTTTAATTGTGGTGGATTAACATAGCAAGGGGATGGTACATCATAACTAGGCAATTATCCATTCTTCATCGCTTAGTTATGGTTGCGCTAATTGGTCGTTTAACACATAAGATAGGCTAGCATTAGGAACGTTAGGGGCTGTTCAAAGAAGAAATCAACAAATTAATATTGTTGTGTGATATTTGCATAATGGGCTGCAATTATTTAATGTTTAATTGGGTTGATCAAATGCGATTCAACCCCTCTCGCGTCGGGCAGGGGGTGCCTTTGGGTGGGTGGGTGAGGAGAGATGCGATTTGCAAGTTGGAGTGAGGGAGTTAGAAAGAATAACAATTGATTTCAGTGGGCCCTTGCAGGAATATTTATTCTTAGTGTCAGGCCTGGAAGCCATATTACCTTGGTAATAGATCTTTCTGGTAATGTGTTGGATGGTTAGCTTAAACATAAACATGGGAAATGATACCTTAAGTCACAAAGGCATAACTTTGCAGCCTGCTGAGAATTCATCTCTTGCCACGCATCTCAGGATTCCCTCTGCTTCTTCTACCCAATTTCAATAATATTAGCATACCTTGTTATCCTTGGACGTGGTGGCTCAGGGGCTAGGATGTTGAGCATGTCGATCGAAAGGTCGGCAGCTCAGCGGTTCGAATCCCTAGTGCTGCCGTGTAACGGGGTGAGCTCCCATTCCTTGTCCCAGCTTCTGCCAACCTAGCAGTTTCGAAAGCATGTAAAAATGCAAGTAGAAAAAATAGGGACCACCTTTGGTGGGAAGGTAACAGCATTCCATGCGCCTTTGGCGTTGAGTCATGCCGGCCACATGACCAGGGAGACGTCTTCGGACAGTGCTGGCTCTTCGGCTTTGAAACGGAGATGAGCACCGTCCCCTAGAGTCGGCAACGACTAGCACGTATGTGTGAGGGGAACCTTTACCTTTACCTTTTTGTTATCCTTACCAGCTCTTCTGCTCCTTTCATACTTAACTTCATTCTGTTGCAGCTCACTTTCTGTGTTGAGTTCCCTGTTTCCACAGCCTTACAATTCATCCTCTCACCCTCCCCTTTTGCAAACTATAATTGAATTGCTTTCTCTTCCCTGATCCAGCTATCTCCTCATAGTCTCCATCCAGCTCAAGGGCAAGTCCCATATAAAAATAATGCTATTTCATTCATGGCTAGAAGAGAATATTTGAAGTTCAAGGTTGATCTGTGGAGTCCTTGGTGCTCTCTGAGCTCAGTGGTTTTCTTGCAGATATTTATTACCCCACTGGGTAACATCATCAGTAGTACCTGGTTGAGTAATGAAACGTCTTCAAGAAAACTACTAAGGAACCCACAAGTTATTTTATCCTGCTCTTTTCAATGTGGCATCATGCCCTTTGTGATGAAATCATGTCCCCTGTGTTTGTGGCACTTGATATACTAGTTCAGGAAGGGATGTACTAATCTGGATTCCCAGGAGGGAGGGAGTGCATTCCAGAAGAATAAGAGACAGTTCAGTTCGGTTTGTGTGAGAGAAAGAGAGTGAAGACAGTCCCTCCTTAACAGTTCTCGAAGTATATTTATTTATTTATTTTTATTGTATTTATTTGTCACAACAGTATATATAAGCATAAGCATGAAATAACTATACAATATATAAGCATATATATAAGCATAAGTATGTAATAACTATACGAAATTGGATACAATCAAAGAGAACATTAGGACAGGAACATTAGGACAAGCTTAGTGTAGATAACAGGGTGCTTTAGTTTGGCAAGATTCTGTCTGTAGAACAACAAAGACATTTGCTTGGAAGAATCACCACATGTCTTTCATGGTTTTTGGGCCTCATGCTGATATGGTCGTCAGTCCAGCAAACATTTGTACCCTTAGATTATCGCACTGCTTGAGTACAGCTCCAAATACTTGCAAATTACATTAGCAATGGCAGATGAATCATTCTGGAGAAATTTCTTCCAAGAGTTCCTTATTAACAGGGATCAAACACCCTCTTTCACGTAAGGTTGCATTGTCTCTCTCTTTTTTTTTACTATGAATAATTTTTTATTGTAGTTTTTCTTTTCCATAACTCTAATACATAGTCAAACAGACAGTGTCATTTTTATATACTTTGGATTAACAGTTCAAGTAAAATCTACATTATATACATATGTATATACATCCTCAACTTCCTTATGAATATTACCTATTTTTGTTTCTGTTGTCTATCCATCTATACCATTTTTCCCAAACTGCATAATATTCCGAATCATCTTTTTCTTTTAATTCTAAGGTTAGTTTATACATTTTGGCACATTCAAATATTTTCTGGATAATCAATCATTGTTGCATTGTCTGTTATAGCACCAGAGGCAGCAGAGGCTAAATCAATGAAGGGCAAGGATATGAACACATTATATAAACACACTAATTGCACGATACATGTGATCAATATAGCAGGATAATTGATTGGCTATAGCACCATATGCATAATGATGGGATAGGAATAATGAGATAATTTGCAAAACTATATTGTTAACAGTTACTATGAATGTATTACTTTCTCTGCCTGTTCTGTGCTAGTGGCCTTGCTTCCCAGAGCTATTCTCATTATTAATCAAAATTAAGCACCTTCTTGGGTCTAAATATATTTACAGCTGAGCTGATAGTTTACCTTCTCTGAGATCCAAGAAAAGCACACATTATCTGTCTTAAATGATGCCTTTGTTTCCTTTTTTTTAAAGTTCAGTTTGAGATGTAGGAAATGTTAAGTTCAATTTGAGATGTAGAAAAGCCCACTGCAACTACATAGCAAAAAAGGCTCTAAGAGTTGTAAACCTAATTTTGCATAGTTTCTTTTCTAAAAACTCTATATTACTAACCAGAGCACACAAAACATTTGCTAGACCTATTCTTGAATACAGCTCACCTGTCTGGAACCCATACCACATCTCTGACATTAATACAATTGAACGAGTCCAGAAATATTTTACAAGACAAGTTCTCCGCTCCTCTGTAAACAACAAAATACCTTATTCCACTAGACTTGAAATCCTGGGATTAGAAAACTTAGAACTCCGCTGACTCCGACAAGACCTGTGTTTAACACACAGAATCATCTATTGCAATGTCCTTCCTGTTAAAGACTACTTCAGCTTCAATCACAATAATACAAGAGCAAACAGTAGATTCAAACTTAATGTTAACCGCTTCAATCTTGATTGCAGAAAATATGACTTTTGTAACAGAGTTGTTAACGCTTGGAACACACTACCTGACTCTGTGGTCTCTTCTCAAACTCCCAAAAGCTTTAACCAAAAACTGTCTACCATTGACCTCACCCCATTCCTAAGAGGACTATAAGGGGCATGCATAAGAGCACAAAAGTGCCTACTGTTCCTGTCCTATTGTTTCCTTTCAATGTATGTGCTTATATATAATGTTGTGTCAAAATAAATAAATAAAATTTGCTTCCAGTTTTCCAGGGAAAACTTATTCTGGTGACCTAGTTCATAGTGAAGGAACATGCTTTATGTAGACTCAGATCATTGATCTATTTAATTCAGTCCTGCCGAGTTAAAATGCTCCCGACATTTCAAATACAATTTTTTCTTAACTCTGTCTCAAGCTCACGGTTTGCTTTAAACATGCATGCACACAAATTTCTTCCCTATTGTAATGGGCCAAAGAATATTCTTCTGCTTAAAGATTGGCACAGGTTCTTTGCTTTGTCCACATCTTTATCCCCCAAATAATTCTGAGTGACTCCTGGATCTTCCTCTGATTATGACCATGATTGTAGGGTAAGAAACCTTTGAAATCTGTAGTATAAGCTTAAAATACTCATCAAATTTAACATAATAATAGAGTTGGAAGGGAGCTTGGAGATCTTCTAGTCCAACCCCCTGCTCAAGCAGGAAACTCTATACCATTTCCGACAAAATGTTTGTCCAATCTCCTCTTAAAAAAATTCAGTGATGTTCCACTGATTAATTCGGTATGTCTAGTTCAGTATGTCTAGTTTAATGAAAAGAAGGACCAGGGGAGACATGATAGCAGTCTTCCAATATCTCAGGGGCTGCCACAAAGAAGAGGGAGTCAAACTATTCTACAAAGCACCTGAGGGCAAGACAAGAAGCAATGGGTGGAAGCTAATCAAGGAGAGAAGCAACTTAGAACTAAGGAGAAATTTCCTGACAGTTAAAACAATTTAATAAGTGGAACGACTTGCCTACAGAAATTGTGAATGCTCCAACAATGGAAATTTTTAAGAAAATGTTGGATAGCCATTTGTTTGAAGTGGTGTAAAGTTTCCTGCCTGGGCAGGGGTTGGACTAGAAGACCTCCAAGGTCCCTTCCAACTCTGTTATTATGTTATGTTAATTATTCTCACTGTCAGGAAATTTCTCCTTACTTCTAGGTTGGTTCTCTCCTTGATTAATTTCCACCTATTATTTCTTTTCCTGCCTTCAGGTGCTTTGGAGAATAGGTTGACACCCCCCCTCTTTTTTGTGACAGCCCCTTAGATATTGGAACAGTGTTATCATGTCAAAACCCCCCCCCCCACAATCCTTCTTTTCATTAAACTAAACATACCCAATTCCAGCAATCGTTCTTCAAATGTTTTAGCCGTCACTCCCCTAATCGTCTTTGTTGCTCTTCTCTGCACTTTTTCAAGCCTCTCAGTTGGAATAATGAGTGCCTCGCTACTCTTCTTTAGCACTTCCTAAGCTTTCAGCCCCCCTTCCTCAAGTTGAATCATAATTAAAAATAATTTATAACAATAATCTAGGGATATTCCAATATCACAAAAAATATTTTTTTCCTGGCTTGTTTGGATTAAAAGTTCAATTATAAATATGGGTACTTGTAATAAAAAAAAATTAAAATGCCAAGAGTGCTTGAAACTATAACTTTGGAAGGAAGAAAAATATATATATCTCCTCTCCTGGATTCCTAGTGAGAAGTATTTGTGGTCTGATGGTATATTTAGAAGGTAATCTTGTAGAGTTGACCATCTAGACCAGGGGTCTGCAAACTTGGCTCTTCTAAGACTTGTGAACTTCAACTCCCAGAGTTCCTCAGCCAGCAAAGCTTAAGTCTTTAAGTCTTAAAAGTCTTAAAAGAGCCAAGTTTGCAGACCCCTGATCTAGACTATTCCATGAAAGAATAAATGGTCCCTTAGTCAGATCTTAACTTATTTAAGACTTTTCTAGATAAACAAAAACATTTAAAAAAAAACCCAGTTCTGGTAACCAAAAGTAGCCAAATTTCTTAGTTTTATCCTAAGAAGGATTTATAATTTAACCTACTCTTTCCTTCATTTTTAACCAAGCTGATGGCCAACAAAGGATTCTAGAATTGGTTTGTTTCAACAGAACCAGAAGTTGCATTAAATAAGTCTTCCTTTGGACTAATGAGAAAGTTAAATTCTTCCAACAGTTCTCAGTCTTGGTTGCTGCTCTTATCCTCACTCATAAATACCCAACTAGACTTGTTCTTCTAGCTATCGAAGACTCGCCTGCTTGGTGCAAGGGAATTATTTAGATGGTATGAACTTTTCCCCGTTTTGTGGCCTAAAGAACACAGAACATAGAATCATAGGACTGGAAGGGAGATCTGAGATTTTTAGTCCACGCTCCATACTCAAAGCAGGAGATCTTATACCCTCCTGGTCAAATGATTGTCTACTCTATTTTTTAAAACCTCCAGGATGGAGCACCCACAACTCTGGGAGACAAGCTATTCCACTGATTAGACGGGCCTCTGTGGCTCAGACTGCTAATGCAGTCTGTTATTAACAGCAGCTGCTTGCAATTACTGCAGGTTCTAGTCCCACCAGGCCCAAGGTTGACTCAGCCTTCCATCCTTTATAAGGTAGGTAAAATGAGGACCCAGACTGTTGGGGCAATAAGCTGACTTTGTATATAAATATACAAATAGGATGAAGACTATTGCTAACATAGTGTAAGGCGCCCTGAGTCTTCGGAGAAGGGCGGGATATAAATGCTAATAATAATAATAATAATAATAATAATAATAATAATAATAATAATAATAATAATAATAATAATAATGATGATGATGATGATGATGATGATGATGATGATGATGATAATAATAATAATAATAATAATAATAATAATAATAATAATAATAATAATAATAATAATAATAATAACTGTTAGCATGGTCAGACAATTTCTCCTTATTTCTAGTTTGCATCTCTCTTTATCAAGCTTCTACCCATTACTTCTTGTCCTGCCCTCTAATAGAATAGAATAGAATAGAATAGAATAGAATAGAATAGAATAGAATAGAATAGAATAGAATAGAATAGAATTTTTTATTGGCCAAGTGTGACACACTTGGACACACAAGGAATTTGTCTTGGTGCATATGCTCTCGGAGTACATAAAAGAAAAAATACATAATGTTTTGGAAAATAAGTAACCACCTCTTCTCTGTGACAGCCCCCCAATTACTGGAAGAAAAGCTATCACCCCAAATCCTTCTCTTCAATAGGCTAGAACAGTTAGGACTAATATTCTAAGAATGTTCATGTTGGGCTTTGAATTCTGAGAAGCGTAGTCCAAAACATCTGGAAGATACTGATTTAGAGAAGTTTGTTGTTGACATTCAATGGACCTCAATGCTAGTGACCCATACAAGCGAGCCATGAGACAGTGGTTGAACCAAACCGTCAACTCCCGAATGTTGAAAAGTCTTCTATTAATTCACTGGGTTGGAAGATTTTGCCATACGTCAGAGATACTCCTGATATTCTTG
This sequence comes from Ahaetulla prasina, assembly GCF_028640845.1. Classification (NCBI taxonomy): domain Eukaryota; kingdom Metazoa; phylum Chordata; class Lepidosauria; order Squamata; family Colubridae; genus Ahaetulla; species Ahaetulla prasina. The sequence continues at coordinate 90,370,277 of NC_080545.1, forward strand.
ATATTCCTGCAAGAAAGAAAATAAACTAAAAAGCTCAGTTCTCCAATATAGTCATTGTCTTATGCACCCTGAAATGAATAGACTCTTTTTTTTTTTTAACAAAGAGAGGAACGCATCAAAATCGTACAGAAACAGATGGTAGCGAGAACTGATGGGGTGAAAGGAAGGGAAACGCTACCTTGTTCTTCTTTCTAAAAGTTTTGGAGAAGTACAATTAAGTATTCCTAACAGGGTCATTGCACAGAAACCATCTGGCGTAGAAAGGAGCCCTTTTCTATTTGTATGTCTAAAAGAGCTGTAATAATTGTATGGTGTTGGCACGAGAAACCCCGGCTGTTGCTCACACTTTCCAATTCATATCTGTAATTATGCAGTGTTGTCTTGTCTCCAATAAAACAGTTTAAAGGACACCTGTTTTGTGGTCTGGATGAGACATAGACATTGCAGGATGCAGGTTTTTTTTTTTTTAAAAAAAATATGAAGTATTATTTTAGCATATTAATGATTTCTGCAGGAAGGGACAGCATGGTAAACTACAGCTCACCAATGCCTGATTTGTCCAGGGAAGAGAAGACATTAGCCAAGCTGGCTTCATGATGAGGAGACCCTTAGCTAAGTGCACCCCATGGGTTTATTTTCAATTTCCCCAAATGCACCATGTTGTCTGCATTTCAATTATTTGCAAGTTTCAGAGCAATTCCATGCTGGTTGCCCCATCTTCCTTGCATGAGACCAAGAAAGCAAATGTCAACCCTCTGGATCGTGCTGATATCGCTCCTTGGCTGTCTGCATGTCAGAATGCAGGTGGGAGAGTCTCGTTTTGAATGAATTTTCTCCCCTTGATAAGAAGAAATAAGCTAAAAACAAATAGGCAAGTTTCACGGATGACTGAAAACTCCTACCGTAACTCTCTGCCTTCCAAATTCTTTAGCCTTGATGGCCATCCAAAACTTTGTGGAAGTCCAAGTTTAAGTGTAGGAGAGAGCCATGGCCAAGTCAGCCTTGATTTGATTTGAATTGGCAGTCTGATCAGTCAGTTTGATCCAGAGTTTTTAACTGATCTGGAAAAGTATCAATTATTCAAGTACAAGTGACTATTGGAATATTTCAATATGGGTTTGAAAGCAGACTAAGCGTTTGGTCTAATTCCCATAAGGAATGGGTTTTTTTCACTTGGAGTGGGTGATCTATCTTTGTACTCTCTCCAGCAGTCTGCAGCTATCTTTGGCTTCCTACAGTTCCATCGAAGTCCAAAGGAAGATCTCGAATTCCCAATAAGAAACTGAAAATAATAAAAGAAGAGATACCAAGAAGTGAACAAGTTCCTCCAACAAGTCTTAAAGGATTGTCAGACAAGAGAAGTCTGAAAAGGAGACTAGTAAAGGTGAGCAAATCACTCGTGAAGTGAGAAAAAAGTAGTCCTTGATTGGCCTACACTTGCTGGGTTTACACATTACACAAGATTAAACTGGGGAAAGAGAGTTTGCAATTCTCAGAGTCATTATTTTGATAGATGTGAATCAGGTGGTCACGGAAAGCCATCATGTTTGGGGATGGCAGGTTAGTTTTGTTAACCCGGTTCACTGTGAGGCATGTTGGGTAATGTTTCCTTTCATTATATCCAATTAATATAGTTATTACATACTCATACTTATATATATGCTTATATATTGTATAGTTATTTCATGCTTATGCTTATATATACTGTGTGACAAAATAAATAAAATAAAAAATAAATAAAGGATGAGCTCCTGTCACTCACTTCAGCTTCCGTCCACCTAACAGTTCAAAAGTATGTTCTATGGAAGTAGATAGATAGGTACCACTTTGGTGGGGAGATGAACTGGTGCTCTGTGCAGGCTGTCAGATTCCTAATGGCTGTGAACCTTCCCAGTTGCCGGGAAGGGGGTGGGGCTTGGCTGATGCTGCAGGAAGAGCCACTCATCGTTCTGTCTGATGCGAAGCCAGCTTGCCCTTCTGTGGTGCACCTTGCAAGTGTTTCTTAGAACAGGGCTGATACCTTGACAAGCTATGTTATACTACTCTGCAATAGCATTGTGGTCTTCTGGCTATTGTAACAATGTCATACACTAATAATAACAATAACTAACAGCCAAAGACTATGGTGGATAGATTATAAAATCTTCCCTTTCAGATAATGCCTTAAAAGAATTCTAGTGATATATTGCAAACATTTCCAAGTCAAGGGAACTTTAGGACTGAGAAAATGCAATGCTATAGGGCTGTGATGGTAAACCTATGGCACACATGCTCAAAGTGGCACGCGAAGCCATTTTATCCTGCACGCGCAGTCTTGCCTGTTTGTCATCCGGGTTTCTGGCGTGGATGGTGCGTGACAATCAGCTGTCCTTCATGTGTATGGCAGTGCCAAAAACCGGTGCGTGCATGCACGCCAGGCAGCTGATTGTCAGGTGCGCATGTGTGCCAGAACCTGGAAGTTTAGTTTTTTTGGGAGCGTGGTCCCTTTGTGTGCGCGGAAGTGCCGAAAACCAGCCTGCGCATGTGCACCTTCCAGCTGATCGTCGGGTGCGCATGTGCATTAGAACCTGGAAGTTCAGCTTTTCTGGAGCGTGGCCCCGATGAGCGCATATGCGCACATGCGATGTTTCAGCGCAACCTTTTCGGCACTCGACGTCGAAAAGGTTCGCCATCACTGCTATAGGGAAAGCAACTTGGTGCTCTCAAGAAGTTTTAAATCAGGGGTCTCCAACCTTGGCAACTTTAAACCTGGCGGACTTCAACTCCCAGAATTCCCCAGCCAGCACAGCCAGGCTTCCGCCAGGCTTAAAGTTGCCAAGGTTGGAGACCCCTGTTTTAAATCAACTCTTTTGAAGGTAATGATTGCAGGCCAGCAAGTTATTGCTGACTCTTACTGACTGCATCAACAGATTTTCTCCAGGAGGATCAACTCCTTACCTGGTCCTTTGGCTCCTCCAATGGTGCACTCCTGTTCTTCTCTTTCCTTCCACCTTTCCCAGAATTATGGATTTATCTCAGAATTTATTGACTCATTCATTACGTTGCTGTCCATCTCACAAGAAGTGACTCTAGGCAGCCAGATAAATGACTGTAAAAAAAAAATTGCATAAAAGATATATGGTTTGCCTGAATAGAAATTGATTGATTAATTGCTTGATTGATTATGTGCCATTAAGCCAATGCCAATTCTTAGCTGCCACATACAATAGATAGATTTTCTCCATGGTGACTTGTCCCTTATCTAGAATTTCACCTGTTCTAATGGTGCCTCTATTGCCACTGTTCCTGAGTCCATCCACTTTTTCCCCTGGTTGACCTCTTCTCTTTCTTTCCACCTTTTTCAACATTAAAGCCGGGGTGAAATGCTACTGGTTCGGACCGGTTCGGCTGAACTGATAGTGTTGGTGGTGCGTGGTTCGGAGAACCGGTAGTGGCAGCAGTGCAAGGCTCCGCCTACCCGCCTGGACATCGTAACTTCCTGGTTTTAACCTGGAAGTAGCCTGTTTTTGACTCTCTGCGCATGCACAGAGGTCCAAGCGCACACGTGACGCGGAGCCCGCACTTCCGAACCGGTAGGGAAAGTAAGTAGATTTCACCTCTGTGTTAAAGCCTTCTCTGCAGAGCAAGAGCCTTGAGTCTGGGAACAATCAACAAGCACAGTCTTTATTTTCATTTCCCCAAGCATCCCCCTCTCATCTCCCCTCACCCCCGTCATGGCAGTCTGTCTCTGCATAACAGCAGAGTACAGCAAACAAAGAAAGGCAGCTGATATTCCACTTTCCACCAGGGATGTTCAGTTGTTGACTTGTTGGCCAGTCCCTTTTTGTCAGCTCAACTCATTTGCCATGCTTGTTGTTGTGGGAATAAAATGAAGGAGTATCCCCATATAGCCCTCCTTGGGCTCCTCTAGAAAAAAAGAAAGAAACACAGAATATAAATCTAACAAGAAAATCAGTGAGTTGTTTGAAGATAGCGATGCCTAATTGGTCTGATGACCACTTCCCAATTTTTGAAGTGGGTTTAGATTTGTCATGGCAGATTAGAATTTCAGAGACTCAGAGTGACGATATAGTGATTAAAGTCTTCGACTTTAGAAACTTCCGTCTTAAGACCCTGATGAGTGCTAAATCTGGAACATCATTTACAGTAAAGACCCTCTTTTTTACAAAAATGCACGCTTGACCTTTACTTAAACCAACCCTTACAAGGCAATTCTACTCCTTTTAGAAATCAGTTTTGCCCGCCAGGCCAGAAAGCTTCACAAAGATTGTTTCAGGAACAGAACAGTAGATGGAGCCTAACTTCCATGATTCCAGCGTTAGCAGGGAAGTGGCTTTTTTTCTTCTTCCCAAACCGGGTTTCTAGGACAACTCAGTAATAAATGAAGTGGACAGAACGGTATCTAAAAGTGAAAGTTGGCAAGGGCGAGAGGTTTCAATTAGCTGGAGGGATTTAAGGCAAGAGTCGGATATCTTAGATCCAGACAAAGTCTCCCTCACACACAATCGCCCAACAGAATGGGACGAGTTAGGCATGAAAAATGTCATTGGCGTCAATGTGAATCTGGCTCTTAAAAGTTTTAAGTGCCATCTTTCATTTCCCCCCCACTCCTTCTGCTGTCCTACCGGGCAATATAAAGATCGGTGCCTTGCTCAAAGCATTACTCCAAGACCTGCTGAGAAAGATGTGCTGAAGTCAGCTTAAATCCAATGCTGTATTGATTCACTTAGTCTAATTCCGTTTCCCGCATTTCTTCCAAATGAAAGCGTCCACAATGATGTACAGTTTGGCATGAGGAGTGGGAGCAAAGAGGAGGTGATGGTGACACAGTGACACGGTCAGAAAACACAAGGGTGAAAATATCAACCCTTCTCTTTCCCTTTGGTGGAAAGATGGAGCCAAATAGCTCTGTGTCAAGAGGCTTAATTCTTCTATTTCAGGACCTGGTTTCTTTTCGCCTGAACAGACACAAATTTCATTAAAATCATCATTTTGCAAGCTAAACGTCTGAAATATAGGTAGTCCTCAACTTACAACACTAATAATAATAACAACAACAACAATAACAACAACAACAGAGTTGGAAGGGTCCTAGGAGGTCTTCTAGTTCAACTCCCTGCCCAGGCAGGAACCCTACATCATTTCAGACAAATAGTTATCCAACATTTTCTTAAAACTTTCCAGTGTTGGAGCATTCACAACTTCTGCAGGCAAGTTGTTCCACTGATTAATTGTTCTAACTGTCAGGAAATTTCTCTTTAGTTCTAAGTTGCTTCTCTCGATTAGTTTCCACCCATTGCTTCTTGTCCTGCCCTCAGGTGCTTTGTAGAATAGTTTGACTCCCTCTTTTTTGTGGCAACCCCTGAGATATTGGAACACTGCTATCATGTCTCCCCTAGTCCTTCTTTTCATTAAACTAGGCATACCCAGTTCCTGCAACCGTTCTTCATATGTTTTAACCGCCAGTCCCTTAATCATCTTTGTTGCTCTTCTCTGCACTCTTTCTAGAGTCCCAACATCTTTTTTACATGTAAAAATTACAAATTTTACATTTACTTCATTTAGAGACTGTTCAAAGTTACAGTGGCGTTTTAAAAAAAAGTGATTTTACAACTGTGTTACGAGCTTAGCAACTGCAATGATTCACTTCACTGTGAAAAAATATAGTAGGTCATAAAATGGGGCAAAATTTACTTAACAAATCTTTCACTTAGCAACAGAAATTTTGGGGCTCCATGGTGGTTGTTAAGTTGAGGAGCATCTGTAGGTAGGTCAAGAAGCTTAATTCTTCTATTTCAGGATCTGGTTTTGTTTTGCCCAAGCAAACATCAATTTCATTAAAATCACTGGTTTTCGAACGGAACGTCAGAAGTTCAGGTAGTTCTCAAGTTACAATGGTTTATTTCGTGACGGTTTGAAGTTACATCAGCACACACACACAAAATGACTTGCGTTTTCTACACTTACAGCCATTGCAGCATCCCCATGGCCAAAATTAAGATGAGGGCATTTGATTCTTAAATGATAATGATCTTCAAAGCGCTCCATGGCATAGGGCCGGGCTACTTACGGGACCGTCTGCTGCCACCGAATGCCTCTCACCGACCCGTGCGCTCTCACAGGGAGCGACTCCTCAGGGTGCCGTCGGCCAGGCAGTGCCGACTGGCGACACCCAGGGGAAGGGCCTTTTCTGTGGGGGCTCCCACCCTCTGGAACGAGCTTCCCCCAGGACTCCGCCAACTTCCTGACCTTCGAACTTTCCGCCGCGAGCTTAAGACACATCTATTTATCTGCGCAGGACTGGACTAGAATTTTAAATATTTAAATGTTTAAATTTTAAATCTGGTTTTAACGGGGCTTTATTATTTATATCTCTATTTTAAATATTCGGCCTATGTAATAAGTTTTTTAAATTAATGTTTTACTCTGTATATATATATATGTTTTTTATATGGCTGTAAACCGCCCTGAGTCCCTAGGGAGATAGGGCGGTATAAAAGTGTGAATAATAAATAAATAAATAAATAAATAAATAAATAAATAAATAAATAAATAAATAAAATTCATGTTTATGATGGTTGCAGGTTCACAGGACCGTGTGATCCCCTTTTGCGACCTTCTGGCAAGCAGAGTCAATGGGGAAGCAGATTCACTCAACAACGGCATTTCTAACTTGACAACGGCAGTGGTGCACTTAACAACCGGGGCAAGAAAGGTCATAAAAGTGGGGCAAAGTTCACTCCACACCTGTCTCACTTAGCAAACAAAATGTTGGGCTCAGTTGTGGTCATACGTCGCGGAGCTACCTGGGTGAACCTGACAGGATTTGGGGACCCGAAAAGCTTTCAACTGCCTTGGGTGGGATGGCTCATGGATTGCTCACCCCAACGTAATAAGATTGATCTCCAAATGATTCTTTTCAACCAAAATAATTTCTAATAGAGATACGAAAGCAGAGGTGGGCTTCAAAAATTTTAGAAAGGGGTTCTCTGCCCGGTTGCTGGGTGGGCTTGGGTCGTGGTGGGCGTGGCCTAGTTGACCTCCTGTATCACAGCGAGGAGGGACGGGGCTTTTTGCCCTCCCCGGGCTCCGGAAGGTTTCCTCAAACCTTCGGAAGGGCAAAAATGGCCTCCCCAGGCTCCGGAGGCCCTCTGGAGGCTGGAAACAGGCCCATTTCCGGCCTTCCTGAACTTCCAGTAGGCCCGTATTTTGCTCTTCTCAAGCCTCCGCACATGCCCTGCACTTAACTGCATCCAAATCGGCCGTGTGAGGCAATTTTTTTTAATACCGGGCATAGCTTTGTGGGTGTGGCTTTGTAGGCATGGCAAAGGAAGGATACTGCAAAATCCCCATTCTCACCCCATTCCCATACCACAGCCAGAGGTACTCAAAATTTCCACTACCGGTTCTCCAGAACCTGTCAGAACCTGTTGGATTTTCACCCCTGGTGTGGAGACTCCTGGGTGGGGGAGGGGTGGGGTGGGGTGGGGGCCCAGCCAGGAGTGGGATTTGGGGGTTCTTCGAACTGCACAGAATCTTAGCTAGAGGTTCTCCCGAACCCCTGCGAACCCCCAGCAGCCCCACCCCGATGTGAAAGATCCCCAATTACAGATTCTAGACATGCAACACCCCCCCAGAGTAGATTGTGTTTGGGCTAGATAATTGGAAGGGTCTAATTCAACATCCACCACCATTTTATCTATTTAGGTACGTAAACAGAGGTAGCTTCTGAAGATCCCACGTGTCTCTTTATATTAATGCTGGGTAGCTTTGGTTACAAGCCTTCGTCTTGCAAATGTGCTATCAGCCAGCATGATGGAAATGGAATTTACCACCCTAAAATTGATTTCTCTAGAAATTATCCTCCTGCCGGGAGCAAGGACCCAGCTGGTGTAGCTTAGCCTCCCACTCCCTTCTTGCAATAGCTAAGTAGCCTTGCATCCAATTCGGCAGCTGTCAGGAGCTCTTTAGTGGTTTGCTGAACACCTCTTGAGTGGCTTCTGTGCAGGAATGGACTCCGGATCCCTCTGCCTCTTTAAATGCAAATCCTATTTGCTAAGCGAGAAGGAGAAGCCACTTTGCATGACCCACTTTGCTAATAAACAGAAAGACCTGGGAGCTGCTGCAAAATCTATTTCTTTTTTTTATTAAATAAATCTATACAGCCACCCAACTGATGCAAAAGGGATTCTGGGCGGTTTACAAAATGTTTAAAAAGTCCACCATATAATCAGGGGTGGGCTTCAAAAATTTTAGCAAGGGGTTCTCTGCCCGGTTGCTGGGTGGGTGTGGCCAGGTGGGTGTGGCCAGGTGGGCGTGGCCTAGTCAACCTCCTGCACCACGGCGAGGTGGGTGGGTGGATTTACCCTCAATGGGCTCTGGTGGCTTTTCTCATTCTTCCCGGAGGGCGAAAACAGCCTCCCGAGGCTCTGGAAGCCAGAAACGGGCCCATTTCCGGCCTTCCTGAACTTCCGGTAGGCCCGTTTTTCACCCTCCCCAAGCCTCCGCATGCACCCTGCACTTACCTGCATCTAAGGGGCAGGGCGGGATAGGTGGGGCCAGCCAGAGGTGAGTTTGGGGATTCTCTGAACTGCACAGAATCATAGTTGTGCAGGTTTTTCACTCCTCTGAATCCTCAGCAGCCTGTTAAGGGTAATCTGGGTTCACAACCAAGACTGTGGACTGTTGAGCAGAGTACCCTACGCATGAAAATGACTGAGACTGATTGTATACAATAACAGTCACTTGCAGACAAAATGGGGTTTGATATTCCTTTACTTTTAGGGAAAAGGCAAAGTCATAGTCCAAAAACAATTCCAGGTCATACACATATAAAGTCAGTCAGGGATGTTACAAAGTCTTCTTACCAACGTAGACTTGCAAACAAACAAGGTCTTCTTTCAGTTCAGCAAAACAAAGTTCAATTCACAACAGTCAGTATCTTGAGGAATCAGTAACTAGCCATGATCAAGCAACGATCATAAAGAGGGACACAGCCCATCCCTGCATATAATATAACATGTTAAAAACCCACCACCACCCCATTGCCCTCGGTAGAAGCAAAACAATCAGATCAGCCACTTAATCAGCTCCATCTCGATTTGTGGTCCACAGGCTGTTGACAAAACCTTGTGTTGAAGGTTAAATCTGGTCCGTATCTTTTTCCAAGCCGGGATAGAGATGCAGGCGGAGGAAAAATAAGTTTGAGGCAAGCTGCAATTGGAAAGGAGGTGTAATGGCCTAGGAACAGCAGTGACAACAGCAAGCATTTCTGAGGGCAGCTAGCAAATTGAGGTTGTGAGTTTTTATATGGTTTGGACCTTTTGTGATTTATATGTTATCATCTCTATGAAAATGTACTCTTTCTAAACTTGGGACTTTCGGCCATTTGTCCAAAATGGTATAGGGCAGTGGTTCTCAACCTGTGGGTCGCGACCCCATTGGGGGTTGAATGACGATTTGCCAGGGGTCGCCTAAGACCATCGGAAATATGGAGAGTATACTTGCGAGTCGAAGAATCGCGCTCCAATGGTTGACTCCACAAGCCAGCTGCAGGCTCTTCAAATCGCTAGCCGAATTCGGCTTCAGGGGCAATGAATTAAAAAAGAGAAATCTTTGCTCTGATGTCTCCCTCTCAAGCCAGCTGCAATCACTCCCAATCGCTAGCCTAATCTGGCTTCAGGTGCGATAAACTTAATAGTGGAGGAGTCTCCGCTTTAATGCCTCCGTCCTCAAGGCAATCGCAAGCAGTTCAGATCGCTAGCCAATACGGTTTCAGGCACGATAAATTCAAAATAAAAATAATTTTACGGCTGGGGTCACCACATCGCGGGGAATTGTATTAAAGGGGTCGCAGCACTATAAAGGTTAAGAACCACTGGTATAGGGTCTCCTGCCTGAGTGGAGGCTGGGACTAGAAACCTCCAAGGTTCTTTTCCAACTGTTATTAAAACATATTATAGAACATAGATTAAAAGAGTGTGAAGGGACCTTGGAGGTCTTCTAATCAGTGGTGGGTTTCAAAATTTTTTACTACCAGTTCTGTGGGCGTGGCTTGTGGGTGTGGCATGGCTTGGTGGGCGTGGCTCGTTGGGTGTGGCGGGGGAAGGATACTGTAAAATCTCCATTTCCACCCCACTCCGGGGGAAGGATACTGCAAAATTCCCATTTCCCCCGATCAGCTGGGACTTGGGAGGCAGAGAATAGATGGCGGCGGGGCCAGTCAGAATTTTTATTACCAGTTCTCCAAACTACTCAAAATTTCCGCTACCTGTTCTCCAGAACTGGTCAGAACTTGCTGAAACCCACCTCTGTTTCTAATCCAAGCAAGCAGGAGACCCTATACCATTTCATAAAGAGCCATGGTGGTGCAGTGGCTAGGATGCAGTACTGCAGGCTTACTCACTGCTCTCTCCAGGAGTTCAATTCTATAATAATAATAATAATAATAATAATAATAATAATAATAATAATAATAATAATAATAATAATAACAACAACAACAACAACAACCACAACAACAATAACAACAACAACAGCAACAACAACAACAACAACAACAACAACAACAGAGTTGGAAGGGTCCTTGGAGGTCTTCTAGTCCAACCCCCTGCCCAGGCAGGAAACCCTACACCATCTCAGACAGATGGCTATCCAACATTTTCTTAAAAATTTCCAGTGTTGGAGCATTCACGACTTCTGCAGGCAAGTTGTTCCACTTATTAATTGTTCTAACTGTCAGGAAATTTCTCCTTAGTTCTAAATTGCTTTTTTCCTTGACCAGTTTCCACCCATTGTTTCTTGTCCTGTCCTCAGGTGCTTTGGAGAATAGTTTGACTCCCTCTTCTTTGTGGCAGCCCCTGAGATATTGGAAGACTGCTATCATGTCTCCCCTAGTCTTTCTTTTCATTAAACTAGACATACCCAGTTCCTGCAACCGTTCTTCATATATTTTAGCCTCCAGTCCCCTAATCATCAGTCTCTTCTTGAAAACCTCCAGTGATGGAGCTCCCACAACTTCTGGAGGCAAACCATTCCACTGGTAATTGTTCTCACTGTCAGGAAGTGTCTCCTTAATTATAGGTTGCTTCTTTCCTTTAGTTTCCATTCATTGTTTCTTGTCTTGCCTTCTGGTGCTTTGGAAAAGAGCTTGACCCCCTCGTCTTTGTAGAAGCCCCTCAAATATTGAAACACTGCTATCATGTCTCCCCTAGTCTTTCTTTTTCATTTGGTTAGACATAATTTAATTTTAATTATAACTTTGTATAGTGGATAATTTTGTATAATTTAATATAGAATATTTGTTTAATATTCTGTTATTTTGTCTACAACAGAGTGTCGTGGGAGGTGAACATTTTGGAGAAAAATATCATTTTGAAAAACAAGACTTCAACGGTGCTATAGAGCCATAGACTCCTGAGTCAAAACACTTCAGGCAATCTCAAACAAACACAATGGGTTTTTAATACATGATACCATTAGTTGTAGTCTCTTTCATGTGTAATTGCCATCTGCATAATCAATGTATTCTCTCATTTCCCCTCCCCCCCACCTCATCCCAATTTAAATCCTACATCAATTAAGCCACTCAACGTATCTGGTTTTTATTTAGAAAAGACTGAGCTGGATAGGATTCTCACAGGAATGGAGGATAAATTAATTTTAAAAAATTATAACTTTTTGTTGGGGATTGAGTTAGAATAATAATAATAATATTATAATAATTTAATTTGTATACCGCCCTTCTCCCGAAGGACTCAGGGCGGTGAACAGGCAGATAAAATAAAAACGATACATTTCAATAAAAACAATATTTAAAAAACTTATTCCAATAGCCTAAATTTAAAATACTATACAAAATATAAAAGAAACCCCAATAAAATCCGTATTTGAAAACCCTATTAAGCCAGTCCTGCTCGAAAGAATAAATATGTTTTAAGCTCGCGGCAAAAGGTCCGGAGGTCTGGAAGTTGTCGAAGTCCTGGGGGAAGCTCATTCCAGAGGGTAGGTGCCCCCACAGAGAAGGCTCTCCCCCTGGGGGTCGCCAGCCTGCACTGTTTGGCTGACGGCACCCTGAGGAGGCCCTCTCTATGAGAGCGTACCGGCCGGTGGGAGGCATGTGGTAACAGAAGGCGGTCCCGAAGATATCCCGGTCCTATGCCATGGAGCGCTTTAAAGGTGGAACAAGAAGAGGAACAAGTTAAGGAAACTATGATAGCTTGGGCTAAAAAATTTGGATATTCAATAGATCTAGACAAATGGCAATAGTTATGGGAGAGGAATCATAAATCAACAATGTCCACTGCATATAAAGAAAATCAATACAAAATGTTTTATAGATGGCATATGCTACCTGAGAAACTGGCAAAAATGTTTAAAGCTAAATGTTGGAAATGTCATCAGTTACCAGGATCTTATTATCATATGTGATGGACCTGCCTGGAAGCCAAAAACTATTGGGAGAAAATAAAGGGTTGGTTAGAAGAAATGACCCAACAACACATTGACTCAAAACCAGAGTTGTTTGGGGATTCTACCAGAGAAAATCAGTAAAGAAAATATTTATTTGATTATACAGGTAATTACAGCAGCAAGAATTGTTTTTGCGCAAAATTGGAAAAGCAGAGAAAATACCCCTGGATGGAGAAATTATTAGAAAAATTTTAGATTGTGCAGAAATGAACAGATTAACTTTGATGATTAAAGAAAGAGAGGATCCAGAATATTTTAAGATATGGGTTAAATTTTACCATGGGTTAGGAGAAAGATGCCAATAAGCAATGGATAACTATGTAAGAAAATGATAATAATGTATTTGTGGGGAAATAGTAATAGTTTAAATTGAAGTGAAGAAAGAAGAAACAATAAAAAAAAGAAAGGAAGAAAACACCGAGATGTCACATGGAAGGAATTACTGATGTTTTAAATGTATGTTTGTCTATGAAATGAAACACTTTTTTTAAAAAATGTATCTGATGAAGTAACTTGCATCTCATGAAGGCCTTTAATAACATTTGTAAATCAGAACATGTGATGCGACACCCAGAAAAATACAGCATCCTTCACTTAATCCTCCAGGGAAAGACTTGTAGCAAACGAGGTTCAGGCAGAAGAAGAACATCACGGCTTCAAAATCTAAGGGACTGGTTTGGACAAAACTCAACAGCACTTTTCCATGCGGCTTTTGATAAAAATTGGATTGCCAACATGATCGCCCAGAGGTCTCCAACCTTGGCAATTTTCTGGGAGTTGAAGTCCGCCAGGCTTAACGTTGCCAAGGTGAGAGACCTCTGTGATCGCCAACATCCGATGATGGATATGGCACAAAAAGATGAAGTAAATCAGGAAAGGTAAGACCAGACTCCTGAATTTTTCCTACCATAAACTAACATAGTTGTCCTACTACAGCAGGGGTAGTCAACCTTTTTATACCTACCACCCACTTTTGTATCTCTGTTAGTAGTAAAATTTTCTAACTGCCCACCGGTTCCACAGTAATGCGCCGTGCAGCGTCGTCTGCGGATGCCTCTCGTGCATCGTGGATTGGGGTTGGAGGGGGTGGGGCGCCGGCTACCAGCTCTGCTTGTCTGTTACAGCTGGGTGGTGTGAGGGGAGATGCGTGAGCTATTCTGGGATGAGGCTTTTTTGTTTGCGGTCGCACTATAGCACCATTTAGTTTCACTTACGTAATGTGAACTAAACTTATGCGCTGGCGATACAAATAGTATATTTTCAGAAATTTAAATTGTCACCAGGAATTTTATGAAAACCTAATGAAAATGTTTTTAAATAATGCTATGAAATTTTTTTAAAAAGTCAATTCAATTAAAAAAAAAGGAAGCGGACAAAACCGCTACCGCCCACCATGAAAGCTGGAACGCCCACTAGTGGGCAGTAGGGACCAGGTTGACTACCACTGTACTACAGTGTCTTCCCAAGCACTACAAATTATTATTATTATTTTTCTTCATATCCAGTCTTTCTTGGGGGTTCTTCTGAACTTCATAAAAACTCCTGTTGAGGTACATAAGGAACCATGCTTGAAGAAACAGCTTGGTCTTCTTTAATATTTTCTTTTCTCTCAAGAAAGCTGAAGAATCAACAAATTGTTCTGCCAACAATATGTGGACAAGTGTTTTTTAAAAGAAAATGAGGGGCAGCCAGACACCAAATGTCCTCTTCAAAGCTCTGAAGTCTTCCACACTTTGCCGTTGAACTGTAATGTTGAATATGACAGAAGGAAGTAGCCACATGAGTGTGATTTTAATTAAGTTTCATTTTAAATTGCATCCAAGTTTATTCTAATTATTTTTATTTATCAAATTTAAATATCCACCCATCTCACTATCTAAGTGACTCTGGGCAGTTTACAGATACAAGCCATAAAATCATATAAAAGAGGCATTGTTAAAAACAGAATTAAAAACAGGAAAGAACAAAACAAGGGCAGTTAAAAGGCAAGTTCAAAGACAGAGGGAGTGTACTCAATCCACCAATCACCCCCAGAACTGTGAATCCCCATGCCAGTTGACAAAGCATAAGGTATTTTATTGCGAGCAGAGGAGTGGAGGACTCTTCTTGTGAAATATCTCTGGACTCGTTCGATTGAATTAATATCCATATTGCATATCGGACATTAATACAATTGAACGAGTCCAGAGATATTTCATGATAGAGTCCTCCACTCCTCTACTCACAACAAAATACCTTATGCCACCAGACTTGAAATGTTGGGCTTAGACAACTTAGAACTTGGCCGTCTTCGGTCTGACCCAAGCGTAGTACATAAAATCATCTGCTACGATATTCTACCAGCCAATGAATACTTCAGCTTCAACTAAAACAATACAAGAGCACACAATAGATACAAACTCACGGTAAACCAATCCAAACTAGACTGCAGAAAATATGACTTCAGTAACAGAGTTGTCAATGCCTGGAATGCACTACCTGACTCTGTGGTTTCTTCCCCAAATCCCCAAAACTTTAAACTTAGATTGTCTAGTGTAGATCTCACCCCATTCCTAAGAGGTCTGTAAGGGGCGTGCATAAGCGCACCAGCGTGCCTACAGTCCCTGTCCTAATGTTTTCTTTTATTTGTATCCTTTTCATATATTTATAATTATATTTACACTTGTATCTGTCATAAAATACATGCTTGACAAAATAAATAAATAAATAAATAAAATAAGTAAGTAAATAAAATAAAAGCCAGGTCTTCACATTGTTCCTGAATGCCACAATGTGGTGTCCAACCTCACCTCTGGAGACAAGATATTCCATGGGACAGTACAAAACATTTGCTAGACCTATTCTTGAATACAGCTCACCTGTCTGGAATCCATACCACATCTCTGACATTAATACAATTGAACGCATCCAGAAATATTTTACAAGAAGTGTTCTCCGCTCCTCTATAAACAACAAAATACCTATACCAACAGACTTGAAATCCTGGGATTAGAAAACTTAGAACTCCGCCGACTCCGACAAGACCTGTGTTTAACACACAGAATCATCTATTGCAATGTCCTTCCTGTTGAAGACTACTTCAGCTTCAATCGCAATAATACAAGAGCAAATAATAGAGTCAAACTTAATGTTAACCGCTTCAATCTTGATTGCAGAAAATATGACCTCTGTAACAGAGTTGTTAATGCTTGGAACACTACCTGACTCTGTGGTCTCTTCTCAAAATCCCAAAAACTTCAACCAAAAACTGTCTATTATAAGGGGACTATAAGGGGCGTGCATAAGAGCACAAAAGTGCCTACCGTTCCTGTCCTATTGTTCCCTTTTATTATATCAAATTAATATAGTTGTTGCATACTTTTGCTTATATATTATATTTGTGTATACTGTTGTGACAAAACAAACAAACAAACAAACAAACAATGGCAGAGAAGATTTCCTTCCGAGACTCCCCCTGTCAAAATTCTTTAACTGACAGCATATCCTCCCTGTCTTACCAGGTAGGATGGAAAATGGGTTGATGTAATGGGATAAGATTGCTCTTCAGTTAACCTGGTCCCATGCTGTGAAGGTGCTAACCAACATCTTGATTTGGATTCAGAAGCAAACTGACACCCAATGCGGCTCATACAGCAGAGGTGTTACATGCACAATCCTCAGAGACATATAACTATATACAAGGCTACATTCTATATCAACTGTAGGTTCTGGATACTCTTCAAGGGCAGCTCCATGTAGCCCACATTGCAATAGTCCATACGGGAGTAGACCAGAGTGTGAATCACTGAGAGGAGGGTCTATTAGTCCACGAAGGGGCACAGCTGGTGCACAACATGAAATTGAGCAAAAGCCCTCCTAACTACAACTGCCACATGCTCCTTGAGCAAGAATCGTGAGTCTAGGAAGACTTCCAGATTATGTACCAGGTCCATCTGGGGTAGAACATTCCAGCCAAGACCAAAGTTAATAAACCTTCAGATACAGAGAAGCCCCCCACTCACAGGCACTCCAACTTACCAAGGATGTTGTGACCCAGGCCCAGGTAGGTAGTACGAAACTCAGTGTAAAAAAAACTTACTTTATTCGAACAGCTGAGAATTACTTCATTCTCAGTGTAGTTCAACTAAATTAAAGCAAATTTTACTCCCAACACAATTCCTCAGTCCTATCACCAACCTTGGTCCAATTAGGCAAACTGCTAAAGGCCTTTCTTGGCGAAAGTTCAGAAGACACCGATACAAAATAAATGCAAGAAGACGAAGCTATCAATGTTGTTTTCCGGCAAAGAGTCCCAAATGCCGTTGCTGGTCTTTTAAGCCTTATGGGAGGGGCCAATTATCTGTTGGCCCTACTCCCGAGTCATCCTCTTTGCTTGAACTAGAATAGAATAGAATAGAATTTTTATTGGCCAAGTGTGATTGGACACACAAGGAATTTGTCTTGGTGCATATGCTCTCAGTGTACATAAAAGAAAAGATACGTTCATCAAGGTACAACATTTACAACACAATTGATGATCAATATATCAATATAAATCATAAGGATTGCCAGCAACAAGTTATAGTCATACAGTCATAAGTGGAAAGAGATTGGTGATGGGAACTATGAAACGATTAATAGTGGTGCAGATTCAGTAAATAGTCTGACAGTGTTGAGGGAATTATTTGTTTAGCAGAGTGATGGCCTTCGGGAAAAAACTGTTCTTGTGTCTAGTTGTTCTGGTGTGCAGTGCTCTATAGCGTCGTTTTGAGGGTAGGAGTTGAAACAGTTTATGTCCAGGATGCGAGGGATCTGCAAATATTTTCACGGCCCTTTTCTTGATTCGTGCAGTATACAGGTCCTCAATGGAAGGCAGGTTGGTAGCAATTATTTTTTCTGCAGTTCTAATTATCCTCTGAAGTCTGTGTTTTTCTTGTTGGGTTGCAGAACTGAACCAGACAGTTATAGAGGTGCAAATGACAGACTCAATAATTCCTCTGTAGAATTGGATCAGCAGCTCCTTGGGCAGTTTGAGCTTACTGAGTTGGCACAGAAAGAACATTCTTTGTTGTCCTTTTTTAATGATGTTTTTGATGTTAGCTGTCCATTTGAGATCTTGCGATATGATAGAACCCAGAAATTTGAAGGTTTCTACTGTTGATACTGTGTTGTCAAGTATTGTGAGAGGTGGAAGTATGGAAGGGTTTTTCCTAAAGTCTAACTACTCTTGCCTTCTGGCAGCTCTTCTCCTGCCTGCACTAGGAACAGGCTCCTCCTGTTTCTTTACCTCACTACTGTCAGTCTCTGGAGGCTCTGAAGTCCGCACCTCATTCTCTGATGGCCCTGGCCCCACCTCAGCCTCTGACACAGAGCCCTCATCCGGGCCTTCCCCAGCCTTCCCTGTTCTTCAGCCTCATCGCTGGCCAACTCCATTGCCAGCTCTGCAGGCTGCTGGCGGACCACAACACAAAGGTCAGTTGAAACCTGTTGTTCCTCATCCAGTACCACAAAAGAACATCTAAAGCAGTAGGGGCCATGAGCTGGACCTTTCTCTTCCTATCAACACAGATTGGGATAGCCATGGAGGAAGGAGATAAACCAGTACAAAACCATGCCCCCCCCCAATACCAAATCCTGAAATTGATCCAAAAATATATCATGGTTGATGGTATTGAAAGCCATTGGGAGGTCAAGGATAGCAAGGATGGGTGCAGTATCTCCATACCAATATCACCAAAGACAACCCAAAAATGCAACCAATGATATTTCTGTCCATTTCCAGTCCTGAAACCTGACTGGAAGGCGTCCGGATAATCTATCTCATCCAGAATCTTTTGGAGTTCTCAACCCTCTTCCCTAAAAAGAGTGGGTAGGTGGCAGATTAGATGAAAATTACCCAGCACAGTGTGGTCCAGCAGCAGCGTCTTGAGAAGAGGGTTCATTAGCATCTCTATAAAGGGTACCAGAAATACTCCCTCTGTCAATAAATTTACCATTGCTAGAACCTACCAAAGAACACCTATCAGGCAGTCTTGACCAGCCAGGATCTTGTGGATTTAGTTCTCAGGGTTTACAGTCCAGTCGAGGGACCTGTCTACTTCCCCACATCCAAAGGATCAAACTGTCCCCAGATAACTTGTGGGAAACAGACAAGCCTAGTCTGTTTCCCAGGTATCTCCAAAGGATCTGGACCATCCTTGGCCTACATCTATCTATCTATCTATCTATCTATCTATCTATCTATCTATCTATCTATCTATCTATCTATCTATCTATCTATCTATCTATCTATCCATCCATCCATTCATCCAGTGGTGAAATCAAATTTTCTTTTACTATTGTTTCTGTGGGCGTGGCTTGGTAGGCGTGATGTGGCTTGGTGGGCGTGGCACGGAAAGGATACTGCAAAATCTCCATTGATGGAGAATGGCTAGTCATCTGTACCTGGGGCAAGTGGGACCGTTCAGGTTAGAGGGCAGAACGGCCCCATGGAGCCCTGGAAGTCCACGGTTCATCTCGCCAGCCAGAGAGCCTAACCTTGCTATAATAACTGCGCTACAATAACACCTTGACATTTTGACCGGCCTGGATGGACTACTGACCGTTTTGTACTTTATTTATTCATGCGAAGATTTTCAACCGCGGACCTTCTTGCCCTGCGAGACTCCCCTCTCTCGCAGGTCTGGCCTCCCACATTATCGAGGCACATCTTGAGGACGGGTTTTGGAACCCCGAGAGATGGCATGCAAATCTAGGAGGCTTAGGGATTTTAATGAACTCTTTAGTCGTTTTTATTGGGGGATTTTAAGGGAATTTTAAGGGGAGGGATTTTAAGGGAATTTTAAGGGGGGGAGGGATAGGGCGGGTGATGGGGGCAGCCCGTCGGGGGGGAAACCAGTTCCAGCGCATGCTCGTGGCGACTATCAAATGGGTTCGGAGGTTAAGGGGGGGGAGTGTGTTCCTTTGTATGAGGGTGAGTCCATTTGCACGGTAAGTGGGAGGGGCAGATATGGCGGAAGGGGGGGATCGCATCGGTTTAGGGGGTCACGCGTTCGATGTATACAGGCGATCGCGTGCCCCGATCCCCCTGACTTCTCCCGTTCCCCGGATGGTCAAGATCCTCAGAGCCTGGGCCTTCGTCTGATGTTATGCAACGCACGGTCCGTGGCCAATAAGGCCCCCCTAATACATGACCTGATTCAGGGGGGTGCCACGGATATTATAGGCGTTACGGAGACCTGGTTGGGCACTGAAGGGGGTGTCCCCCTGGTTGAGATGTGCCCACCGGGTTTCCGTGCATTCCATCAGCCGAGGGCCCAGGGTAGGGGTGGGGGGGTGGCGGTTGTTATTAAAGAGAGTCTAGAGCCGAAGGAGGCCACTGTACCTCAGATTGCGGGTGTGAATCCTCTTTGTGAGGTGGGGTCATAGATGTCAGATGGGCTTGCTGGTGGCGTACCTGGCTCCTTGCTGCGTGACAGCCGCCTGCCCGAGCTTCTGGAGGTGCTTGCGGGGTGGCAGTGGAGACCCCAGACTTTTAGTCATGGGGACTTTAACTTGCCATCTGCTGGCTCGTCATCGACAGTAGCTCGGGAGTTCATGGCCTCCATGACAGCCCTGGACCTGACTCAAGTAGTTGATGGCCCTACTCACATCGGGGAGGCACACTGGACCTGATTTTCATCTCTGGTCAGTGGTTGAAGGATCTGGACTTGAGAGATATAGTCACAGAACCTTTGTCATGGTCAGATCACTCCTCCTTCGCCTGGACTTTCTGACCGCTACCCAACACCGCAGGGAGACGGAACCACTACGTTGGTACCGCCCCAGGCGCCTGATGGACCCAGAGAGGTTTCGGACGGAGCTTGGGCCATTCCTGAGGATCTGGCTCACGGCACGGCAGAGGAACTAGCCGCAGCCTGGGAGCGGGCTGCGGCTGGGGCTTTAGACTGTCGTGCCTCTGCGGCCTCTGACCCGGCGCAGATCCCACCCGCCCCCTTGGTCCTCCGAGGCGCGGAGGGGGATGAAACGCCGGAGAAGACGCCTACAGAGTTCTTGGAGGTCCAGCCGCTCAGAGGCTGATCGGACACTAGTTAGATCCTATACTAGGACCTACCTAGTGGCATTGAGGGAAGCGAGGCGCTACGCCTCCTCCCTCATTGCGCCGGCAGATAACCGCCCAGCTGCCCTGTTTGGTGACCCGCCTCCTCCTTCACCAGGGGAGCGGGATGACCCGCTGCAGGACGTGCTGAGGAGTTTAACGGTTATCTATACGATAAAATCGCTCAGCTTCGAGACGGTCTGGACCAGAATTGTGGCGATTCGGACGGGACGGCTGAGGCGGTCTTGGTGATATTGTCTGGGATGAATTTGACCCTGTGGCTCCGAGGACATGGACAGGTTGCTGGGTAGATTGAATGCCACCACGTGTTTACTGGACCCGTGCCCTCCTGGCTGGTGCTGGCCACTCAGGAGGTGACACGAGGCTGGCTCCAGGCTATTACGAGCGCTTCCTTGTTGGAGGAGTCTTTCCGGCCGCCTTGAAAGAGGCGGTGGTGAGGCCCTCCTCAAGAAGCCTTCCCTGGACCCGGCTGTTTTAGGTAATTATCGTCCGATCTCCAACCTTCGCGGCGAAGGTTGTAGAGAGTATGGTGGCATATCAGTTTCTGCACCTGGAGGAAACTGTCTATCTAGACCTGCTCCAGTCCGGCTTCCGGCCCGGTTACAGCACTGAGACGGCTTTGGTCGCGTTGGTGGATGATCTCTGAGGGCCAGGGATAGGGGTTATTCCTCTGCCCTGGTCCTATTAGACCTCTCAGCGGCTTTCGATACCATCGACCATGGTATCCTGCTGCGCCGGGTGGAGGGATTGGGAGTGGAGGCACCGCCATCGGTGGTTCTCCTCCCATCTCTCCGACCGGTCGCAGACGGTGTTGGCGGGGGCAGAGGTCGGCCCCAGGCGCCTCACTTGTGGTGCCGCAGGGCCGATTCTCTCGCCTTCTGTTCAACATCTATATGAAGCCGCTGGGTGAGATCATCAGTGGCTTCGTGTGAGGTACCAGCTGTACGCTGATGACACCCAGCTGTACTTTTCCACACCGGCCACCCCAATGAAGCTATCAGTGCTGTCCCGGTGCTTGGAAGCCGACGGGTCTGGATGGGGAGAAACAGGCTCAAGCTCAATCCTCCAAGACGGAGTGGCTGTGGATGCCGGCATCCCGGTACAGTCAGCTGAGTCCACGGCTGACTGTTGGGAGCGAGTCATTGGCCCCGATGGAGAGGGTGCGCAACTTGGGCGTTCTCCTGGATGTACGGCTGTCTTTGAGGACCACCTGACGGCCGCCTCCAGGAGAGCTTTCCACCAGGTTCGCCTGGTGCGCCAGTTGCGCCTTTCTAGACCGGGATGCTTTGTGCACAGTCACTCACGCCTTGTGACGCCTCGCCTGGATTACTGCAATGCTCTCACATGGGGCTCCCCTTGAGGGGCATCCGGAGGCTTCAGTTAGTCCAGAATGCAGCTGCGCTGGTGATAGAGGGAGCCCTCGTGGCTCCCGTGTGACACCTATCCTGCGCAGGCTGCACTGGCTACCTGTGGCCTTCCGGTGCGCTTCAAGGTGTTGGTGAACGCCTTCAAAGCGCCCATGGCATAGGGCCGGGCTATTTACGGGACCGCCTGCTGCTACCGGATACCTCTCACCGACCCGTGCGCCTCACAGAGAGGGACTCTCAGGGTGCCGCCGGCGCGACAGTGTCGCCTGGCGACGCCCAGGAAGGGCCTTCTCTGTGGGGCTCCCGCCTCTGGAACGAACTCCCCAGGACTCACAACTTCCGGACCTCCGAACCTTTCGTCGCGAGCTTAAAACTCACTTATTCATCTGCGCTGGACTGGGTTAGTTTTAAATTTATGGGTTTTTTAATGGGTTTTTATTCTAAATTTTAATCTTGGCCAATTCAATAAGTTTTTTAACTGTATTTTAATTGTATTTATTGTATCATTGTGTATTTTAATTGGCTGTGAACCGCCCTGAGTCCTTCGGGAGAAGGGCGGTATAAAAATTTAAATAATAATAATAATAATAATTCCCACCCCACTCCAGGCGAAGGGTACTGCAAGATCCATATTCTCACCCCACTCTGGGGCCAGCCAGAGGTGGTATTTGCCAGTTCTCCGAACTACTCAAAATTTCCACTACCAGTTCTCCGAACTACTTAAAATTTCTGCTACCGGTTCTCCAGAACCTGTCAGAACCTGCTGGATTTCAACCCTGTATCTACCCCTCTCCCTCCCTCTCTCTCTACCCCCACCTCTGTAAAAGCTTTGGTGTAGAGACAGATTCAAAATAGAGGTTTCAACATTATTCGTCCTAATAGAGTGTCTTCTTCAAAATCAAAGGACTACCATATAATCTTCTATTTGAAAGACTTGAAATTTGGAGCATAACCGGAGTAGGTCACAGACCATGAATGAAAGCCTTACCCTAATTCACACACTAGACTACGACAGTGTTTGCTTAACCAGGTTTGTACAGCCTCTCTGGAGGACAATAGCCATGGACTCATCCCATAGTTTCTCCAGCAGCAGAAACAGCCTCATTCTCACTTCTGAGCTGTCACAGAATGATCCATGGCTAGTTAAAAATGTAGCTGCAGCACTTAATTATTGTTTGCACAGGACTTTCAGACTGGAAAGTGCCTTGTAATTGCTGTTATTTAACTTCAGGGGTGATGAGGTCCAAAGGAACTCCCAAAATATAGCTGTGACATGAGGGATGCATGGATACTTTTTTCTATGGGTGCCTTTCAACCCAGATGCAGAATAAATAGGCCAATAAATAGGATTTCATATAATAGATGCTTTAGACCAGGGTCTCACAACAATACATGAGCACACAATAGATTTAAGCTTAATGTGAATAGATTTCAGCTTAACCTGAGTCCTTAGGGAGATAGGGCGGTATAAAAATACGAATAAATAAATAAATAAATAAATAAATAAATAAATAAATAAATAATGTGAACCGCTCCAATCTTGATTGCAGAAAATATGACTTCAGTAACAGAGTTGTTAATGCCTGGAATGCACTACCAGACTCTATGGTCTCTTCCCAAAATCCCCAAAGCTTTAACCAAAAACTCTCTACTATTGACCTCACCCCATTCCTAAGAGGTCTGTAAGGGGCGTGCATAAGAGCACAAACGTGCCTACCGTTCCTGTCCTAATGTTCCCTTTGATTGTATCCAATTTCATATAGTTATTACATACTTATGATTATATTTATGCTTATATATTGTATAGTTATTTCATGCTTATGCTTTTATATACTGTTGTGACAAATAAAATAAATAAATAAAACCTTGGCAACTTTAAGACTTGTGGACTTCAACTCCCAGAGTTCCTCAGCCAGCAAAGCTGGCTGAGGAATTTTGGGAGTTGAAGTCCACAAGTTTTAAAGTTGCCAAGGTTGGAGACCCCTGCTTTAGACCGATGGATTGTCTTGTTGATTTCACCAGCTGCAAAACCACTAAATAAATGTATCTGCTCTAGGGGAACCCTTTACATGCCTACGATCCTTCTTCCGCTTTTGAACAAAATGACTAATAAATATTAAATATAGGTAGGCCTTGACGTACGACCACAATTGAGCCCCAAAGTTCTGTCTTAAATGAATTTGATCCCATTTTACAATCGTTCTTGCCACAGTTCTTAACCAAATTGTTGCAGTTGTTAAGTTACTACTGTATTTCCCTGAGAATAAAACCAGGTCACATTAGGCCTTATTTTCTGGTTAGGTCTTATTTTGGGGAAAATACGGTACTAAATGCACCCATCTGGCTGACAATCTTAACTGGGGCTTATTTTGTGGGTAGGGCTTATATTACGAGCATCCTGAAAAATCATGCTAGGTCTTATTTTCCGGTTGGGTCTTATTTTTGGGGAAAACAGGGTAACGCAGTTGTAAAGTGAATCGGGCTCCCCCATTGATTTTGCTTGTCAAACGGTTGCAAAAGGAGATCCCATGACCACGGGACACTGCAACGGTCACAAATATGAATCAGTTGCCAAACAGCTGGGTTTTGATCACGTGACCATGAGGATGCCGTGGTGGTCGCAAGCGTGAAAAACGGTCACAATTCACTTTTTTCAGTGCCATAGTAACTTTGAAGGGTCACTAAATAAACGGTTGTAAGTCGAGGACCACCTGCCCATTCCTTAGGTCCTTTCCATCCAAGAGATGAAGGAACAATGGCTAGATGCAGTCCTTGAGAACCTTCAAAGCATTTCACCGGCATTCTGTCTCTAATTTTGCAAAGACGACGGAAGAGATTGCTCAAAAGGGAACGCAGGAGCTGGGATTGAAACAGCGGCTTTCAGCACATCATCAAGGTTGCCTCTGTCAGGGAAGGCCATTAAATATCGTTCCCCTTTCTAACAAGAGACGGCTTGTTGCCACGTCGCACATCAGGTTTCAAAAGAAGTTTGCTCCACGGCGTAGAAAGCCTAAAGTGCCACATTTTCCTCCGGTGAAAGGAAAGCGGAGGCTGGTTTAATTTATTGGATCAAGCTTTGCACACAGGTGAGGTTAACAATATCTATGCAACTCCGCATGGCTTTCCCCACGCAACCAATTTTGCAGTGGGTTTTTCTCTGGCTGGATTTCGGCTTCTTAACAACGGCTTTGTTCTCCTCCTTTGATTATTAACCCTGAAAGGGAGGGACCTGTAATTATTTTTCTTCCAAGGGTTGCACCTAAAAAAAGGAAGGAAAAAACTGACTTCATGACATGAAAACAAAGATCGGCAATCTTATAGACTCGGCATACGTAGGGATCTGTAACAAAGATATCATGGTACCCAGTGGTGAAATGTAAAATTTGTTGCTACTGGTTCTGTGGGCGTGGCTTGGTGGTGGGGGTCATGTGACTGGGTGGGCGTGGCTAACTTTTTTTTTATTTTTTAAAAGCATTTTTTACTACCTATTCACCCAAACTGGTAGTAAAAAAATGCTTTAAAAAAGTTAAAAAAAAATTCAGATGATCGTGTGGCACAGCTGTGATCATCGGAACCCCTTTTTTTCTTTTTTTTTACTTTTTTAAAGCATTTTTTTACTACCTATTTGCCCGAACCGGTAATTTTTACCACTACCGGTTCGCCTGAACCGGAGCGAAACGATAGCATTTCACCGCTGGTGGCACCATCTTTAAACTGAAGCAAGACCTTCATGCATGTGTGTGGCTTATTGTTGGGTGACTCCAC
Organism: Ahaetulla prasina; assembly: GCF_028640845.1. Classification (NCBI taxonomy): domain Eukaryota; kingdom Metazoa; phylum Chordata; class Lepidosauria; order Squamata; family Colubridae; genus Ahaetulla; species Ahaetulla prasina. The sequence continues at coordinate 90,395,978 of NC_080545.1, forward strand.
ATCCTGCATAGCCCTCACAGTTCCTGTTTTAGCCCCATTCTGTTCCCAGTCTTTGCCATCACATGGCTTTCAGTTCAAGCACCTCTGAATCCGATTTCTAAAGCACATAATACTGTTGTTGTGTGAACTGCAGAGCCGAAGAAGCTTCTTGGATGAGAAGCAAAATGTCTGTCAGCTTTGGAATCCATACTAGGCTGAAGGGTTCCGCGCTGCCACTTTCCCATGTGTGGGAAAATAGGAGGGGGAATTTGGTAGAAGGAGCCATTAGACATAATAACATTCTTCCTGCCAGTTAAGGTCAGGCCAAGACTGCATCTGGAGAAGGCATGGCCGGAGTGATGTCTCGAGATGGGACGGTTGGCGATTGGAGCATGTGATCGGCAGAGGGGTCAAGGGGGTGGTGATTTTGGAGTTTGTCTTACTGAGGAAAAACCCAGATCCCCAGATTCGGAGTTTCCCCAGTTGTGCCAGTGTACCTATGCTAGTAAAAGAACTTTGAAAGATGCTTTCTTCGGAGTCTTTTCTGCAGAAGGGGGTTTTCTGGAACGCTGACAACATCTTCAAAGCAAAAAACAAACAGACCAGCTGCCTCTTGGGGAAAAAGGGCCTCTGGTGGCTCAACGGACTAAGTCTGTCTGTTATTAAACACAGCTGCTTGCAATTACTGCAGGTTCAAGTCCCACCAGGCCCAAGGTTGACTCAGCCTTCCATCCTTTATAAAGTAGGTAAAATGAGGACCCAGATTGTTGGGGGCAATTAAGTTGACTTTGTATATAATATACAAATGGATGAAGACTATTGCTTAATACATTGTAAGCCGCCCTGAGTCTTCGGAGAAGGGCGGGATATAAATTCAAAAAAGAAAAAGAAAAAGAAAAAGAAAAAAAGAAAACCCACCTTTGGGTTAACGGTGACCTGGATGATTGAGAATCTCCATAGGCAGTGAGCTGCATTGGTTGCCAGTCTGCTTCTGCATCTGATTCAAGGTGTTGGTTATTACATTTAAAGCCTGGTAATCAGGTAATAGGGATGCAGTGGCTCAGGGGCTAAGACAGCTGAGCTTGTCGATTGAAAGGTCGGCAGTTCGGCGGTTCGAATCCCTAGTGCTGCCATGTAACGGGGTGAGCTCCTGCTACTAGTCCCAGCTTCTGCCAACCTAGCAGTTTCAAAAGCACATAAAAATGCAAGTAGAAAAAATAGGGACCACCTTTGGTGGGAAGGTAACAGTGTTCCATGCGCTTTTGGCGTTGAGTCATGCTGGCCACATGACCACGGAGACGTCTTCGGACAGCGCTGGCTCTTCAGCTTTGAAACGGAGATGAGCACCGCCCCCTAGAGTCGGGAACGACTAGCACGTATGTGTGAGAGGAACCTTTACCTTTACCTTTTTAATCAGGTAATAAAGGTTATTACCTGGGCTTCAAAAATTTGACCAAGGGGTTCTCTGCCTGGTTGCAGAGTGGGCGTGGCCTAGTTGGCCTCCTGCACCACAGTGGCAGAAGGGGGTGTTTTTGCCCTCTCTGGGCTCCGGAGGCTTTGCTTGAGCCTGCAGGAGGGTGAAAACGCCCTCCCCAGGCTCTGGAGGCCCTCTGGAAAAATGGGCCCATTTCTGGCTTTCCCAAATGGTAGGCCTGTTTTTTGCCCTCCCTGAGCCTCCGCCCACACCCTTAAGTTACCTGCATCCAACATGGGCTGTGTGGGGACTCCTGGGAGGGGCGGGGTGGGATGGGCGAGGCCAGCCAGGAGTGGGATTTGGGAGTTCTCCAAACTGCCCAGAATCTTAGCTAGAGGTTCTCCTGACCCCTGCGAACCCCCAGCAGCCCATCCTTGCTCTTGCCCAATGTACTACAAGAAAGGGCTAATACCAAACAATGCTCTGGTCAACAAAGTGAGAACCAGAAGCGCTCGGAGAACAGCCAGAATCACCATCACTCAGTCACCTTTCTCTCTTTTACTCTTCCCTCTTCTTCATCTTCTTCTTCCGTTTCCCTTTCCGTTTACCAAAACTTTCCCCCCCCTGTTTCCTAGCTCTCCAGTGCAATTGCTTCCCTTATATGTCCCCCCCGGGGTGAAATGCTCCTGGTTTGGACCGGATCACCTGATCCGGTAGTGATGGTGGCAGGTAGTTCGGAGAACCAGTAGCAAAAATCCCTGCCCTCCCCCATGCCCAGCTGAGCCGCGCAATCATCAGAAGGTTTTTTTTAACTTTTAAAAGCATTTTTTCTTTGGCCGAAAAAATGCTTTTAAAAGTAAAAAAAAAAAAAAGACTCTGATGATCATGCAGCTCAGCTGGGATTGTCCGAGGCTTTTAAAACCTCTTCAGTCAAAGAGGTTGTAGAAAAAAATTCTTTTAAAAGGCTCCTTTGATGATCCCAGCTGAGTTGCCTGATCGTCAGAGGCTTTTTTTTTCTTTTAAAGGCAAAAAAAAATGCTTTTTAAAGAAAAAAAAGCCTCTGACGATCAGGCAACTCAGCTGGGATCATGAGAGGAGCCTTTTAAAAACAGTTTTTCTACAACCTCTTCAGCTGAAGAGGTTGTAGAAAAAATGCTTTTAAAAGTAAAAAAAAAAATTGGCCACGCCTACCCAGTCACATTAAACCGCCCCCACCAAGCCACGCCCACAGAACTGGTAGTAACAAATTTTACATTTTACCCCTGCCCCCCCCACAGGTAAAGGTAAAGATTCCCCTCGCACATACATGCTAGTCGTTCCCGACTCTAGGGGGTGGTGCTCATCTCTGTTTCAAAGCTGAAGAGCCAGCGCTGTCCAAAGACATATCCATGGTCATGTGGCCGGCATGACTCAACGCCAAAGGCGCACAGAATGCTGTTACCTTCCCACCAAAGGTGGTTCTTATTTTTCTACTTGCATTTTTTACCTGCTTTCGAACTGCTAGCTTGGTAGAAGCTGGGACAAGGAACGGGAGCTCACCCCGTTACACGACAGCACTAGGGATTCGAACTGCTGAACTGCCAACCTTTCAATCGACAAGCTCAGCTGTCTTAGCCCTATGCCCCCCTCCCATATAAATTATCTTATATGAAGTTATACTTATATGATGTTACCTCAACTAGGTCACTAGCAAGATATCATACACAGGGCCTCTCAGCAGCACCAGAGCAATCAGAAGCATATACTAAGGTGATGGTTCTTAAACTGTTTGACCCAATTACCCCTTTTCCCAGTCCTAAATAAGGTCAGTATCCCCACTACCACCACCGAAAATCAATCATTAAAATCAGACTCTGGGTTTACACAAGAGTCTGGGCAGTGGTGTGTCCCAGACTGATCTCTGACTCACAAACAAGCAATTACAAATTACATTGCCGCCAAACGATGCCCCACTTCAAGAACCACAGAACTAACGCAAAACCGAATAGTTGCTAGAAAATGCTATATAAAAATACAATAAAAGGACAAAAGTATTTTCCCCCAAAGAGAAAAAATTTGAACCATCCTTCCTTCCTGTCGAAGACTACTTCAGCTTCAATCGCAACAATACACGAGCACACAATAGATTTAAACTTAATGTGAACCACTCCAATCTTGATTGTAGAAAATATGACTTCAGTAACAAAGTTGTTAATGCCTGGAATGCACTACCAGACTCTGTGGTCTCTTCCCAAAATCCCCCAAAGTTTTAATCAAAGACTATCTCCTATTGACTTCACCCCATTCCTAAGAGGTCTGTAAGGGGCGTGCATAAGAGCACCAGCGTGCCTACCGTTCCTGTCCTAATGTTCCCCTTGATTGTATCCAATTCGTATGGTTATTTCATGCTTATACTTATATATACTGTTGTCTTTGACAAATAAATAAATAAATAATAAAATAAATAAATAAATAAAAATAAATCTCTGTGGCAATGTCACATTGACTGGCACTTCAAAGGAGGAAGCAGAAATCCGAGGCGGAAGAAGGGAGACGGTGGCATATTTTCAAGGCCCGACAAGATTCCTCTTTTTATTTTGGAAAACAATCCATGAACTTGTCCACCCCAACGGCAGAACCCACCCTGCGTTCGGCGTAGCTTAGCAGCTGTGTTCTCCCTGACTCAAAAGCGGTGTAAAAATAACTTTCCCGTTTCGTTCGACGTGTCTCCCCGATTTCCGCCCCCCCCTCTCCTTCCCTGTCTTTCTGCCTCCTTTTTAAACAGTTTGGAACGCATAAGTATCCCATGTTGGTTCTGTAATTAAGACCATGCACAGCTTGGCTGTGAAGCTCCTTAATTACATCTGCTTTGGGGATGTGGTTGGAGGCTAGATAATTGTAGATAGTGCAGCTATTCGATCAGCTTCATCAGCCACCTAGACGGGGGCGGGGGGGTGGGGGGGTCAGCAACACACAGTTCAGAGAGATTCCTTGGGCCATTTCAGGGTCTTTTGGGGGGTGGGGAGCCAGGATTTTTTGCTGCAGAATCTGTTTCAAAACCTTGAACCATATGGATGATGGAATTTCACAAAGAGGCCCTCCTTAAAATGCACAGCCCCAGTTTAAAACCTCAAATTTGCATTCTGCAGGGGAAAAAAAGGCTGCATAGGAGCAATTCCCTCCTATTGTCAACCATGGAAGACGTCCTGGTTGGTTATGAATTATCTGCTTTTTTTCACCGGGGATGCTGTTCTGTGTGTGTGTGTGTGTGTGTGTGTGTGTGTGTGTGTGTTTAAATGATTTTGGCAAACTTCCTCCCATTCAGAGCTTCATAGAGACATCTGGTACCTTTTCAGCTACTCTCGTCCTGGCCTTTTCTTCTCTTGACTAAGGAGGAAAGGGTTTCTCGAGTCTTCATTAAACTGCTCAGCTTCTGAATTGGAAGTTCAGAGCGGTGGTGAGTTCCACATATTCTTACCACCGTTTTGCCGCATGTGCACATGGCTCGCTTCACACACGTGCCTTCTGCGTATGCGCCGGGCCTTCTGCGCGTGTGCTTTGCTCACACGCGCTCCTTCTGCACATGCTCCCAGCCTTGAAAACGTGGCTGAATTGGACAGCATTACATCCGGCAGATGGATGGGTGGACGGGCCCACCTGCAGTACTGCAGTTGCCGCTACCGTTTTGCCTGAACTGGTATGAACCGGCTGAATACCACCTCTGGTTCAGATCCAAAGGACACTGGGAATTCCAGTTCAGCAGCCATGGACGATTTTAAACCAGCAATTAGGAATGTTAAGAGAATTCTGTCATAGGTTCTTTAAGAAGGAATTGAGACCTGCTTCTCCGCTGGACTTCCTAACATCGTGTTGGAATAACAGAATACGACGATTCAACAGAATAACGGAGTTGGAAGGGACCTTGAAGATCTTCTAGTCGAACCCCTTGCTCAATAGGAGACCCTATACCAGCGGTTGTATTCAGCCGGTTTGGACCAGTTTGGGCAAACCGGTAGTAGTGATTTGCCTGCCCCGGCGCTATGGCGTCCTATTTAGCCATGTTTTCAAGCAATGTGCATGTGTGGAAGCCACATGTGTGAGCAAAGTGCATGTATGCACACTCACATTTTCAGTGCTGGGCGAACCGGTAGGTAAATTATGTGAATCCCACCCCTGCCCTATACCACTTTGGACAAATGGCTGTCTAACAACAACTTGCCTCCAGAAGTTGTAAATGCTACAACACTGGAAGTTTTTAAGAAGAGATTGGATAACCATTTGTCTGATATGGTATAGGGTTTCCTGCCTAAGCAGGGGGTTGGACTAGAAAACCTCCAAGGTCCCTTCCAACTTTGTTATTCTATTCTATTCTATTCTATTCTATTCTATTCTATTCTATTCTATTCTATTCTATTCTATTCTATTCTATTCTATTCTATTCTATTCTATTCTTATTTCTATTCTGTTCTAAAAACTCACCAGTAATGAAGCACCCACAATTTCTGGAGACAATTTTACCTGTTTTACCTGTTAATTGTACTCAATTTCTTGTGTTCAGCACTCATTCTCATGTTCTTAAATTGCATGGAAATCTTGACTGCATCGTACCCATCAACAAAATTGGTTCCTCTCTGGTTCAGAATAGAGAAGGGATCACCTGGTGTCTTACTTTCAATCTCGATTTTTGCTACTGCTATGTGAAGAAAAGGATTAATGCTGGAATAATGAAAAGCCCCTCCCTTTGGAACTGTTTATGCTAATGACTTCCCGGATTATTTCCACTTGTATTCTGTCTTTTTTTTTTAAAAAAAAAGATTAATTTTATTTTTTTAAAAAGTTAAAATACAAAACTCCAAAAGATTAAAAGTAAGCAAACCAAAAAAACAACCACATAGCAAACAAGACATTAAAAATGCATTGGAATATATATATGTAGGTCTTGGCATATTCGGGTCTTTTGCCGTGTAAGGTTGAGAGTATCTTGACGACGTTTCGATGAGGTCTCACTCATCATCTTCAGGCTGGTGCTTTCGGCTTCGTGCTTGTGCGAGCAAAGCGTGGTCGGAGCTGCCGTCTCTCTATAAATACTGGTGGGGAGGTGGGGAGTGTTGTTATGAGCGGGTTGGTTGGCTGTGTGGTTGCATCTTGATTGGTAGATGGACTGGGTGTTTGCAGATTGGTTGAGGTGGGGAGTGTTGCTGTGAGCGGGTTGGTTGGCTGTGTGGTTGCATCTCCCCACCTCCACACCAGTATTTATAGAGAGATGGCAGCTCCGACCACGCTTTGCTCGCACAAGCACAAAGCCGAAAGCACCAGCCTGAAGATGATGAGTTAGACTTCATTGAAAAATCGCCAAGAAACTCTCAACCTTACATGGGAAAAGACCCGAATATGCCAAGACCTACATACCTATACCCATGAAAATCTACGAATATATATATATATACATATACATACATTATATATATATATATATACATGTACATTAGCCATTTCAAACCCCTCCAATCCATACATACAGCAGACAGACATCCACTATGAAGATGTAGCACGACCACAGACACGAAGCCAAACAACAGCAATGCAGCTCACCAGCTCAAGTCCCCCTGCAGCTCAGACTAATCTGAGCACAACCAAGCCCCCACCCAAACAGGACACACCCCCAGCCAATCAGAGCACAAAAAAATCCCCATCCAATCAGAGCACAGCCAAGCTCCCCCCCAATCAGTTCAAACCCCCATTAGCAGTTAAAAAGGAAGAAACAGCTGCAATCACACATTGCTCCCAGAAGCATGAACCTGAAGCCTGAAGATGACGAATGAGACTTCGTCAAAACGTCGCCAAGACACTTCCAATTTTACGCGGGAGAAAACCCGAATAACCAAATATATATATATATATGTAGATCTTTGGTTATATATATACATATATATACATACATACATATATATATATATATATATATATATATATATATATATATATATATATATATATATATATATATATATATATTATATATATATGTAGATCTTTGGTTATATATATATATATATATATATTCGGGTCTTTTCCCGTGTAAGGTTGAGAGTATCTTGGCGACGTTTTGATGAGGTCTCACTCATCATCTTCAGGCTGGTGTTTGCAGACTGACACCCACCATGAAGATGTAGCACGACCACAAACACGAAGCCAAACAACAGCAATGCAGCTCACCAACTCAAATCCCCTGCAACTCAGACTAACCTGAGCACAACCAAGCCCCCACCCAAACAGCACACCCCCATCCAATCAGAGCACAGCCATCCCCACCATCCAATCAGAGCACAGCCAAACCCCCAACCAATCAGAACACACCTCCACCCAATCAGAACACGCCAAGCTCCCAACCAATCAGTTCAAACCCCATTAGCAGTTAAAAGGAAGAAACAGCTGCAATCACACATTGCTCCCAGAAGCATGAACCTGAAGCCTGAAGATGACGAATGAGACTTCGTCAAAACGTCGCCAAGACACTTCCAATTTTACGCGGGAGAAAACCCGAATAACCAAATATATATATATATATGTAGATCTTTGGTTATATATATACATATATATACATACATACATATATATATATATATATATATATATATATATATATATATATATATATATATATATATATATATATATATATATTCGGAGGTTTTCACGAGTGTTTGTATGTAGGTCTTTGGTTGTTCAGGTTTTCTCCCGTGTAAAATTGGAAGTGTCTTGGCGATGTTTCGATGAAGTCTCATTCGTCATCTTCAGGCTGGTGTTTGCAGACTGACACCCACCATGAAGATGTAGCACGACCACGAACGCGAAGCCAAACAACAGCAATGCAGCTCACCAACTCAAATCCCCCTGCAACTCAGACTAACCTGAGCACAACCAAGCCCCCCCACCCAAACAGCACACCCCCATCCAATCAGAGCACAGCCATCCCCACCATCCAATCAGAGCACAGCCAAACCCCCCAACCAATCAGAACACACCTCCACCCAATCAGAACACGGCCAAGCTCCCAACCAATCAGTTCAAACCCCCACTAGCAGTTAAAAGGAAGAAACAGCTGCGATCACACATTGCTCCTAGAAGCACGAAGCAGTAAACACCAACCTGAAGTTGACGAATGAGACTTCGTCAAAACGTCGCCAAGATACTTCCAATTTTACATGGGAGAAAAACCAAATAACCAAAGACATATATAAAAAACACCTATACACATATTTAAAAAACAAATGTGGATATTTGATCCAGGACAAATTACTATTAACTTTGGGGAATTTGAGATGATAAGATATTACAATAACAGTGTGTTAATAGAAGGTTTTCAAACTTTAATCTTCTCTTTTTTATTCTATTCTCTTCCTAACTGTTTTGTCGTTAATTTAGTATCTAGATGACAGATTAGTAATTTGCAAATAGATTTAGTAGTTTAAAAATCTTTTGGACCTTGTTTTGCAAAGGATGAGAAATTAATATTGTAGTAGTAATGTATCAGTCAAAAGGGACGTGGTGGCTTAGTGGCTAAGATGCTGAGCTTGTCGATCGAAAGGTCGGCAGCTCAGTGGTTCGAATCCCTAGTGCCGTGTAATGGGGTGAGCTCCAGGGGGGGATTCTACTTTCCTTTACTATTGGTTCACAATGGGAGCGCATGCGCTTCTGCACATGCGTGGATCATCTATTATGAGGTCCGGGCGGGTGGGCGGAGCCTCCCACTGCTTTTATACTGGTTCTAAAGAACCAGACAGAACTGGGAGCAACCCATCACTGTGAGCTCCCGTTACTTGTCCCAGCTTCTGCCAACCTAGCAGTTCGAAAGCACGTAAAAAATGCAAGTAGAAAAATAGGGACCACCTTTGATGGGAAGGTATCAGCGTTCCGTGCGCCTTTGGCATTTAGTCATGCCAGCCACATGACCACGGAGACGTCTTCAGACAGCGCTGGTTCTTTGGCTTTGAAACAGAGATGAGCACCGCCCCCTAGAGTCAGGAACAACTAGCACGTATGTGCGAGTGAAACCTTTACCTTTACCTTCAATGTATCAGTCAGTATTCAACTAAGGGGGATAATATGTGTTTATATGGAAATATTCTCTGTTTTTTGATAGATACCAAAACAGAGAATGTAGATTATTGTTTGCAGCTCCTTTTATCTCTTGCTTGTTCTCCGTGTCTTTCTCTCCCTGCTTTTTGTCTTTTTTTCCCCCTGTTTCACCGGTGAAATGCTTTTGATCTTTGTTGATGTTTAACCAATAAGTCGTTTGGCTCCTCCAATTTCTCGGTTTGTGCTCACCTCCGCAAATGCTGTTGAAATCACGAAACTCTCCTAATTTTAGGGAAAGGCTCGTGAAATAACCTCCTTTCTATCAAAGATGATGACATCTCAAACAAATAAACTCAACAATGCTTGAGGTTAGAGGATTTGTTTTGCGTGGTGGAACTGGGAAGGTGCGGGTGGTGGCTAACATTACATGACAAAAGGATGGATCATTTGTTCGGCTTCAGTTACAAGGCCACGCATTGTTCCAGGAAGTGGAAGGAGAAATCTAACCATATCCATCTTTCTTTCCTCCCCTCCCCCTCCATTATAGTCAAATAAGAGAAGGTTTGTTTTCACTTCTGCTTTTGAAGAGCTATTGTGCTAGGGGTTTAAGGGACAAGTAGATGCGCCCACGTAGATGCATTTCTCATGAAGTTCTTTTTGTCTTTGTCTTTTGTTCCAAAGTGCTAAGTGAAATTGTTCAAGGCAACCCGATGAAGCTACTTTAAAGGGACTAACAGGGTGAACCATTTTTAAACGGTGTTGTCTTTGCCGTGGCGGGGAGATAAAAAGGGCCAGCAACACCGAAAATCATTGATAAGCTGAGAAGATTAAGGAAAAGAGGAACGTTTAATGGAACCTTAGAGAGAGAAGGGTAAAATAAAATATACCTGTAACTGCTATTAAGAAGATTGGAAACCTTCCTTCCCTTCCTCTCCCCTTCCTCCCTCCCTCCCTCCCTTCCTTCCTCCTCCTCCTCCTCTCTTTCCTTCCTTCCTTCCCTTCCTTCCTTTCCCTTCCTTCCTGCTTTCTTGAACCTCCTCCCACTTTCCCTTCCTTCCTTCCTTCCTTCCTTCCTTCCTTCCTCCTCCTCCCTTCCTTCCTTCCTTCCTCCTCCTTTCCTTCCTTCCTTCCTTCCCTTCCTTCCTTCCTTCCTGCTTTCTTGGACCTCCCTCCCTCTTTCCCCTTTCTTTCTTCCTTCCTTCCTTCCCTTCCCTTCCCTTCCCTTCCCTTCCCTCCCTCCCTCCCTCCCTTCCTTCCTCCCTCCCTCCCTCCTTCCCTTCCCTTTCCCCTTTTCCTTCCCCTTTCCTGCTTTCTTGAACCTCCCTCCCACTTTCCCCTTCCTTCCTTCCATCCATCCATCCTTCCTTTCCTTCTTTACTTTCTTCTTTCCTTCTCTCCCTCCCTTTCCCCTTCCTTCCTTCCTTCCTTCCATCCATCCATCCATCCTTCCATCCTTCCTTCCCTTCTTTCTTTCCTTCCTTCCTTCTCTCCCTCCCTTTCCCCTTCCTTCTATCCTTCCTTCCATCCTTCCTTCCTTTCCTTCTTTCTTTCCTTCCTTCACTCCCTCCCTTTCCCCTTCCTTCCTTCCTTCCATCCTTCCTTCCTTTCCTTCTTTCTTTCCTTCCTTCCTTCTCTCCCTCCCTCTCCCCTTCCTTCCTTCCATCCATCCATCCATCCATCCTTCCATCCTTCCTTTCCTTCTTTCTTTCCTTCCTTCCTTCTCTCCCTCCCTTTCCCCTTCCTTCCTTCCTTCCATCCTTCCTTCCTTTCCTTCTTTCTTTCCTTCCTTCTTTCTCTCCGTCCCTTTCCTTTTCCTTCCTTCCTTCCTTCCTTCCTTCCTTCCTTCCTTCCTTCCTTCCTTCCTTCCTCACTTTCTCTTACTATTTTCTCTCTTAGCTTTAAATCAAAATGTGTATTGTTCTTACTCTGTGGAAAATCTTCTTTTAATAAAAATTATACATATAAAAAATTACCAGTCGGCTAACTTAGGAGGTCTTGTGCATTGCGCTGTCTCTAGAAAGCACACTTTGTTTGCAGATCCTTGTGAAAACTTTGTTTTAGTTTTGGCTTTAGAAAATCTCCTCTTCTCTCTCTCTCTCTCTTATACTTTATCTCCACAAAAAAACCCATGTTTGCTTATTTTTTCCTGTTTCGCTTTCTTATTCAGGGGAAAAACGATAAGAAACAAAACACAGAGAATTACAAATAATAAAGGCCAAAGTGTTAGCAACAGACAAAAATAAAAATAAAAATAGAAACACAGAGATGAGAAAAAGAGAGAGTTGAAGACAACGGACGAGAAATATGTGCTCTTCAGGAGAAATTGAAACATTTCAAATATCCATTTTCAAATATCTACCCGGAATGACATTTGCACAGACGAGATAACCTATTAGAGAAAACTCCGTTAATGTTAGCAGAGTGCAGAAGTTTGGTGTGATTTCTAAGTGGTGCTTAGGAATACTTGGAAGTAGAAGCGTGACACCTGTCTGAAGCATCTTAAAGCTTCCGCGTCAAGGTTTCTGGCATCTCATTTCTGCTCCTGCATGCTCCTTAGAGCTTCTCGGAGGATGAATGTAAGGAGGGCCCAGCAGATAAATCTCTAACCAAAGGTGACACAATCTGAATAGCATGTTTAACATCTTCGGAGTTCTTCAAAAGCTCTACTTTATTGTCATTGCACCTCGTACAACGAAATGAAATGCCATCTTGAGTGTACATTGTAACTATAAAAATAAAACACAAACACACATCCTTCGCATTCTATACAATTGAATTGAAAAACCCTGATATTGCATTAGCATTGCACCATAGAGTAGAATTCAATGTGGTTACTGCCCTGGGATAGAAGTTGTTTTTCAGCCTATTTGTCCTTGTTTTTATGATCCTGTACCGTCTGCCAGATGGTAATAGTTAAAAAAAAAGGGGGGGGTGCCCAGGATGAGATGGATCTTTAAGAATGTTTTGGACTTTCTTAAAGCAGTGGGAGCTATAAAGCTCCTCCAAAGTGGGGAGTGGGCAACCAACGATCCACTGGGCATAGATGTTGACCCACTGGAGTGCTAGCCTATCTCCCACTGTGCAATTGGCGAACCAGACACAGGTGTAGTAAGTTAAAACACTCTCTATGGTGCAGTGGTAGAAGGTCACCATCAGTTTTTCTTTCTTTTTTTATTGAGTTTTATTGAATTTTAACAATTAAACAATTTTTATTCAACTCTTGTGCATGACTGTGACCATTTACATGTCATCCCATTAGTGTTCTCCTATATACAGACGCGGTGTTCTCCTATATTATATTAGTGTTCTCTTATATATATAGACGTGGTGGCTCAGGGGCTAGGACATTGAGCTTGTCGATCGAAAGGTCGGCAGCTCAGCGGTTCAAATCCCTGGTGCTGCCGTGTAACGGGGTGAGCTCCCGTTACTTGTCCCAGCTTCTGCCAACCTAGCAGTTTCGAAAACACATAAAAATGCAAGTAGAAAAAATAGGGACCATCTTTGGTGGGAAGGTAACAGCGTTCCGTGCGCCTTTGGTGTTGAGTCATGCCGGCCACATGACCACGGAGACGTCTTCAGACAGCGCTGGCTCTTCGGCTTTGAAACGGAGATAAGCACCACCCTCTAGAGTTGGCAACAACTAGTACGTATGTGCAAGGGGAACCTTTATCTTTACCTTATACTCTATATAATTTTACTAAATCTACTATCTGATATTTCCCCTTTTTTCTATTTTCGACCCAATTATACCATTTCTCCCATATTACATAAAAATCCGAATCCATCCATCCTTTCAGTTCAAGTGTCATTTTGTCCATCTCAGCGCAATCCAGTACTTTTCTAATTGTTAACTCTTCAGAGGGTATATTTGAGCTTCTCCAACCTTGCGCAAATGCCAATCTTGCCGCTGTTGTCATATGTAAAATAATATATGTTGTTGTTTTTTCATATTTTGTTTTCATCATTCCTAGAAGAAACAGTTCTGGTGTATATTCTATCTGGAAGCCTGTTATTTCCTGTACCCAACTATGTATTTTCATCCAATATTTTTTTGTTTCGGAGCATAACCACCACGTATGAAAGAAGGTACCTTGCTTTTGTCCACATTTCCAACAAGTGGGGTTTAAATTTGGATATATTTTTGACAATCTAGAAGGTGCCAAATACCAATGGTAAAAGATTTTATCTTGATTTTCTTTGTATTTTGCCGATCTGGTTAGTTTATAATTTTTGGTCCAAATTGTTTCCCAATCCTCTAATTTGATATTATGGCCAATATTTCTAGCCCAGGCTATCATAGCTCCTTTTTTTAAAAAAAAACCAGCAGGTTTTCATTCAGTTCTTGTTTCCTGAGAAGTCTCAGGTAGTATACCGTATTTTTTGGAGTATAAGGCGCATCTTTTTCCCCCAAAAAAGAGGGTGAAAACCTGGGTGCATCTTATACTCCAAATGTAGCCCGCCTAGCTTTCAAAAGGAGGTTTCGGAGGCTGAAAGAAGCTTCAGAAAAGAAGCCCCCAAACACAGCTTCAGAGGCTTTTTTTCTGAAGTTCTGTTTTGGAGGCTTTCAGAGGCAGAAAAAAGTTTTTTCTGAAGCAGAGTTTCAGAGGCAGATAAAAAAAACAAAAAAAAAGCAAGGCACAGAGCTCACAACCAAGGAACCTGTTGCTAAAATTCACCTTTGGGAACAGCTGATTGGGGGTATTCCGGGAGGCCGATCCACCTGCCAATCAGCTTTTTTCTTATTTTCCTCCCCAAAAACTAAGGTGCATCTTATACTCCAAAAAATACTGGTAATCTCTGCTGGGTCCTTTTGACCAGTGCTGCAATGTGAGCGCCCCAGGGAAGGTCCTCTGCTGCAGCTCCCTGTCACAACCACCAATGTGCGACACCTGCCGGCATGTGATTTATTCAGCTTTTCGACCCCCAGTAGGCCAACCATGGATAAATCCAAGAAAAGAAAAGTTTCAGGAGAAAACAGAACATTTAATTCAACTACATATGCTAGTTTTGTGGCTGCTCAAGAAATAGTCAGACACAGGAAGGACTTGTGGCTCCTGATGTTTTCTTTTCTGTGGGAAAGAGGTCCAAATGGCTCTTTGAGTGTTTAAGGTTGCCGACTCTTGTAGTAGAATGTGCAGAAATGGATAGACCCGTGACGGCAAACCTATGGCACGTATGCCACAGGTGGCACGTGAAGCCATATCAGTGAGCACACGAGCTTAGCTCCGCCACCTGATTTTCGGGCCTTCTGGGCCCACCAAAAGTTTCCTGCCTCTGGAGAGCCTGAGGGGGGGAAGGGCCATTTTTTGTTCTCCCCAGACTCCAGAGCCTCTCTAGGAGCCTGGGGAGGGTGAAAACTGCATTTCCCACCCACCCTGGAGGCCCTCTGGAGGCCAGAAACAGCCTGTTTGCCGACTTCCATGGGACTGGAAGGCTTGTTTTTTGCTCTCCCCAGGCTCCTAGAGAGGAAAAAAATGGGCCTACCGGGGCCACCGAGCCATCGCATCCAAAAGTGGGGGGACTGCAAGGGTGGTGGTGGCACGAGCATGCATAGGGGAAGGGGCGCATAAAATTATGGGTGTGGGCACTCGCATGCGACACCCTCCCTCCCCCCCGCTACCCTACTTTTGGCATTTGATGGCAAAAAGGTTAGCCATCATTGGGATAGACTAACGCTTACTATTAAGGATAAAGGAGAAACTGAATATTTTCTGACATGGGACATATTTTATCAATGGCTAGATAACAGAAACAGAAGTTAGAAAGGAGGAAATATAAAAAGAGAAAATGCTAAAGTGGAGAGAAGATGATGTTAAGTATTATTGTTATTATATTATCATATTATCATATTATCAATATTATGGCGATGAATACCACAGCAAACATGTGTATTACGATTCTTTAAAAATAACTGTACCCAGACAACACGCTGTTTGATGAAAATTGAATGTTATATAAATAAAACAAAAAAAACATAGGGGTGGAGGGAAAGAGTGAACCATGACTGATTCATGCGAGAGAGAGAGGGAAAGAAAGGTGCTTCAGGTTTTGAAGTTTGGGAAACCCTAGGTCACCAATATTTATGGAGGGTATAAATAATGGCTTTGAGGCAGGGATGAAATGCTCCCGGTTCGGATCAGATCGGCTGATCTGGTAGTGATGGCAGCAGGTGGTTTTGCGAACCGGTAGCAAAAATCCCTGCCCCCCCCCCCAGCCCATGCTCACCAAATCGCACGCTTCCCTGCTTCCCTGCTTGCTGCTTCTTTTAAAAAAATGCTTTTAAAAGGTTAAAAACAAAGGCTCTGACGATCACAGCTGAGCCGCGTGATCATCAGAGCCTTTTTTTTACTTTGAAAAGCATTTTTACAACCTATTCGCCCAAATAGGTTGAAAAAAAATGCTTTTAAAAGGTTAAAAAAAGGCTCTGACGATCACAGCTGAGCCACGCGATCGTCAAAGCCTTTTTTTTTACTTTGAAAAGCATTTTTTACAACCTCTTTGGCCAAATAGGCTGTAAAAAAATGCTTTTCAAAGTAAAAAAAAAAGATTGCGTGCCACAGCTGATCACCCCCCTCCACCGTGTACTGTTCTGCCTCAGGGGTGAAATCTATAAATTTTCCCTATCGGTTCTGTGGGTGTCGCTTAATTGGTGGGTGTGGCTTGGTGGTCAGATAACTGGGTGGGCATGGCCAATAACAATAAATAATAAAAATAATAAATAAGGTATACAAAACAATAAGAGGTACCAAAAACCAACTTTCACACTTTACACACACACAATACAACACAACTGACTCACACACAATGTAAAAGCAGCTGCACTTCACCCAAAATGGCCCCTGCAACAAGCAGGAACCTCACACTTTCACACTTTACACACACAACACAACTGACTCACTCACACACACACACACACACACACACACACAATGCCACATATAGCTTTGTGAGATTTTGTGTGTTTGTGTAGTTAGAGTGAAACACTACAGAAACACACCAAATCTCAGAAAGCTGCAGAAATATTTTATTTTATTATTTTTATTTATTTTTTTAGATCGGGGACTCCAACCTTAGTAACTTAGTTTGTGGACTTCAACTCCCAGAGTTCCTCATTCAGCAAAGCAGGAAGTCAAAGCAAGATTTATTTTTTCTGCAGTAGCTGAAGAAAAGCATCCATTGCAGCCCGTTGCAGCCCAAAGAGCAGTAATTATAGGTAAGTAAGGAGGGGGAATTGACTGGGCATGGGTGGGGGCTCTTGTAAGTGTGGGCTGTTAAAAAGTGAGTTTAAAAGCCTGTGAGGAGCAGGAAACTCCTCTGGGATCACCAGAGGAGGCTTTTAAAACCTCTTTTTTTTCTTTTTTTCCCCCCCTTCGGCTGAAGAGGATTTTTTAAAAAAAACTTTTAAAGGGTTTTGATGATCTCTGCTCAGCCCCGTGATCATCAGAGAGTTTTTTTTACTTTTAAAGGCATGTTTCGGCTGAAGAAAAACTTGCTTTTAAAAGTAAAAAAAAAAACCTCTGCTGATGGTGCGGCTCAGCAGAGGCAGGGGGGGCGGGGCCAGGGATTTTTGCTACCGGTCCTCCAAACCAGCAGCTGCCATCGCTACCTAATCGAGCGAGCCGGTGCGAACCGGGAGCATTTCACCCCTGCCATGCCTCCTTTTGGTGTGCCTTGGGCACACACACGCGCACCTCACATTTGGTGCGTGGTTTCTACTGCACACACACAGCGTGTATGCGCAGTCAGCAAACCAGTAGTAAACTGGTTCAGATTTCACCACTGCTTTGAGGCGTGTGCTTCCCAAGCCATGTACGCATCTTTCCTCTTTCGTTGGGAACGGAGACTTTTCATATGAACGCGCAGCCTTTGCTGTTCTGTTTGATGAAGTGAAATAGTTTTGAATTCTCATTTGGAGATCCCCAAAGCAATCGTTTCCTGCCCAAACAGAAGAGGAGACAAAAGGCTTCTTTGACTGCAGGCAAGCTGTGCTCTGTAGTCCTTTGTATCCCGAAATGGGCATGGCAGCAAAACATTCCTTAACAAAAAAAAAAAAAAAAAAAGCTCCAGTGAGTTTTTCCATCTTTGAAGATATGTAGAGTAATCAGAATATGAAAGCAGGCAGATCGAAAAGTCGAGTTTTTTTCCCAAATGAACTTCTTTTGACTGCTGTAGAGGTCGTCCTCAATTTACGACCACAATTGAGCCCAAAATTTCTGTGGCTAAGTGAAACATCTGTTAAGTGAATTTTGACCCATTTTATGGCCTTTCTTGCCACAGCCGTTAAGTGAATCACTGCAGTTGTTAAGTAAGGGACATGGTTGTTAAGTGAATCTGGTTTCACCTATTGACTTTGTTGATCAGAAGATCGCCAAAGATGATCAGGGGACACTGGAACCATCATACATATAAACCAAGCGACCAAATTTTGATCAAATGATCGTGGGGATGTTGCTATGGTCGTAAGTGTAAAATTTATTTTTATTTTTATTTTTTATTTATTTTATTTTTCATATTTATATACCGCCCTATCTCCCTAAGGGCTCAGGGCGGTTCACAGGCAATTAAAATACATATAAATACAGATTAAAAACGACGATTAAAAAAACTTAATACAGTCATAAGTCGCTTTCAAGGGCAGTCTCCCTGAAATTCAGTGGTCATGTTGTGTCTGTGCCCCCCCGAGCCGGGGCCCCTGCCAGAAAGTGACTCGGAAAGTGAGGGGGAAGGGCCATCAGGACTTACCTCTGGAGCACCAGCTTCCCTGGCTCAGCTCCTGGAGCCAGAGGCAGGCCAGGTGGAGGAGATAATGAGGCCTCCGTCCCCTGACTCTTCCTCCCCCCAGGCTGATGGCAATCAGGCCTGGCTGGACCCTAGGTTTTGTAGGCAGGAGAGGCGGGAACAACAGAAGCAGCGGTGGGGCAGGCCTAGGAAGTGCTGAGTCATGGAGCCACACCCCACAGGATATAAAAGCAGCAAGGGTTGCTATACCACTTTGTGGCGAGCAAATCAACTGCTTAACTAGAGCTGAAGTATTGTTTGTTCCTGGTTGACTCATTGGCATCAAGAGAGATAACAGAGAAACTTGGCAGACACTCGCTAGTTTGCTGCCAGAAGCTGATAGTTGCCAGCTAATTAAGTCGTCGCTCAGACTGACGCGAGGGGGACAGAACAGGTCACCTTGGCCTACCCACTTTGTCTGCTCCAGTTGATATTAAGATGTTGGAAGAAATATTCATCTGGGTTCAGTTCCAAGTGGGGAGAAAGACACTGGAAACATGGAGGCAGATTGGAAAGATGGTTTATCGATTAAACAGAACCACATGGTTTTGAAGTCCTGGGCAGCTGACTACATGGAGTTGAGAGAGAGGGGTATTTATACCCTCTCTTGGGCTTTGAACTTGAGCTTCCTGTTCCTGTGCAAGCTATTGGCTGCTGTAGCGGTCATAACTAACCTTGCAGGTTTTCTGAGTCAAGCTTGGTTGAAGCTCACTGGGTGATGTAATGAGGCATGTGTTCTGAAAGGGTGTTTGGCAATTCCTATTGTGTCTTAATGGCTTTGCCCTAGTTTGGATCAGTAGTGGGTTTCAAATCCCAGCGCTACTGGTTTGCTATCGGGAGCGCCGGGCGCGTGGGCTTGCTTTGCAAGTGTTCGGCACTTCTGCACATGCATAGAAGGTTCTGTGCATGCACAGAGCATTTTTGATGACATCTCGGTGGGTGGGCAGAATCTCCTCCCGCTGCTGCCACTACCGGTTTGCCTGAACCGGGGCAAACCGGTAGCAACCCACCACTGGTTTGGATCTTGAATGAGGGCTAATCCCATCATCCTGAGGCTGAAGGTCATTTGTCTTGTAGATAGGCTGGCCCAGTCCTTCTCAATGGGCACCAAATATCTGCTGGGGGCAGGGAGCTGAAGCTCTGAGTTAAGAAATCCCTTAAGATTTCTATTTCTCTTTTAGGGGAAATGTAATATTCTGCCTTTTTTAATATTTCCTAAAATATTTCATTCTTGTAGGAGAGGAATGGGGGCTAACTCTCTACAAAGACAATCGTTGCCTTGTTTCCCTCATGCATACGTGCACACAAACACACACACACAAACACAAACACACACACACACACACACACACACAACCTGCCCACCTCCTCCAGCTGATGAAACTTCTTTATTTGTCCAAGTTGTACTTTTCAGGCCACCAGAGCATAAACCATCAGCCTTCAATAGCTTATTTAGCGGCCAGAGAAGCTATCCGTGAGCTGCCAGCGCTACGATTTCAAAATACACACATGTTCACGTGGATGCACCATTGGAGTACATCCCCCCCCCATTCGGCATTCTCACCAAGCAGCCTTTGAGAAGTATGCAAAGGGCCAAAAAGAAAAAAGAAAACAAAACCCCCCCTTTGAATGGCTTGTTTCCAAATGAGGTGCCGACAGGGGTTGATTCCACTGGAAACAGGGCCCTTTTCATTTGGTGGAGAAAAGTTTGTTTGGAAGGACAGCGATCCCTGAACAGCCGTGGTAGCCGTGGTAGCTCAGGCTGGTAAGAAGCCTGTTATTAGAACACAGCAGCCTGCAATTACTGCAGGTTCAAGCCCGGCCCAAGGTTGACTCAGCCTTCCATCCTTTATAAGGTAGGTAAAATGAGGACCCAGATTGTTGGGGGGGCAATAAGTTGACTTTGTAAATATGCAAATAGAATGAGACTATTGTCTTATACATTGTAAGCCGCCCTGAGTCTTCGGAGAAGGGCGGGATATAAATGTAAATAAAAAAAAGGGAATGCTAATCGTGCGTATCTATAATATGGATCTTATTCTGGTCATGGTTTCTGAATTTCAGAAGGGTAACATTTTCTATAGGGAAAAAAAAAGTAGAGCTGTATAATGAATCTATTAAAACGAAACAGCCAATGTTTATTTACCGTACCTATTTGTACAATTTGAGGTGATTTCATTTTCGAGGCTCAACGCAGGGGTGAAATCTAAAAATTTTCCCTACTGGTTCTGTGGGCGTGGCTTAATTGGTGGGCATGGCTGGGTGGTCAGGTGACTGAATGGGCATGGCCAATAATAATAAATAATAAAAATAATAAACAAAGTATACAAAACTTGGGAGAGCACCGATCTACCTTCTTTAAAATTAGAGGCATCGGTCTACTAATTGCCTTTTTTTGGGAGCGCACCAGTCTACCTTCTTTAAAAATAGAGGCATCGGTCTACTAATTGCCTTTTTTTGGGAGTGCACAGGTCTACCTTCGTTAAAAATAGAGGCATCGGTCTACTAATTGCCTTTTTTTGGGAGCGCACCGGTCTACCTTCTTTAAAAATAGAGGCATCGGTCTATTAATTGCCTTTTTTTGGGAGTGCACAGGTCTACCTTCTTTAAAAATAAAGGAACCGGTCTATTAGCCGCCTACAGCACTGATCAGCTGTAGTGCAGTCCTTTGAAGCACCGCGGCAGTCATTTAAGGCCGTTTGCAGCTCTATCAACACCGAGAGCTTCAGAGACAGAGAAGAGGAACAACGAGGCGTGGGTGGGGGTGGGGGCAGGGATTTTTGCTACCGGTTCTCCGAACTACACATCCCCATCGCTACCGGATTGCGCAATCTGGTCCGAACTGGGAGCATTTCACTCCTGCCTCAACTCCTAACTGTTCTTGGCTGTACTGTAGATCCAGGATATTAAAAAGATGCTGAGACTCTAGATTTGGGGTGTCAAACTTGATTTCATTGAGGGCCGCATCAGGGTTGGGTTTGAACTTGGGGTGGGGGTGGGGTGGGGTGGCCAGGGTGGGTGTGGCCAGCTTGACATCAGTCATGTTGGGGGTGTCTATGGGGGCCTGAGCGCTCAGCCCAGAGGTGGATTTCAGCAGGTTCTGACCAGTTCTGGAGAACCGGTAGCAGAAATTTTGAGTAGTTCAGAGAACTGGTAGTAAAAATTCTGACTGGCCCCACCCCCATCTATTCTCGGCCTCCCAAGTCCCAGCTGATCGGGAGGAAATGGGGATTTTTGCAGTAACCTTCCCCTGCCATGCCCACCAAGCCACACCCACAGAACCGGTAGTAAAAAAATCTGAAACCTACTACTGGCTCTGCCAGCGAAAACAGGCTCCCGAGCTCCGTTTTTGGCTGCAACAGCCTCCTGCAACCCTCTGCCAGTGAAAACGGTGCTCGGGAGGGCTGCGTGCAGCCCTCCTGAGCTCCATTTTCATTGGCAGAGGGTTGCAGGAGGCCGTCGCAGCCAAAAACGGAGCTCGGGAGCCAGAGGTTGTATTCCACTGGTTCAGACCGGTTTGGGTCAACTGGTAGTGGCTACTGCCGGTAGTGGCCCTGGCATAATGCTTTCCTATTTAGCCACATTCTTAAGGCCGGGCGCATGCGTGGAAGGCATGTGCACAAAGCGAGCGTGCAACTGTCCAACTGGGCCTTGAATTTGACACCCCTGTTCTAGAAAGAGTACAGAGAAGAGCAACGAAGATCGGAGGCTAAAACATATGAAGGACTATTGCAAGAATTGGGTATGTCTAGTTGAATAAAAAGAAGGACTAGGGGTGACATGATAGCAGTGTTCCAATATTTGAGGGGCTGCCCCAAAGATCAACGTTGTCAACAAAGTTTCTCCAAAGCACCTGAAGGCAGGACAAGAAGCAACGGATGGAAACCAGTCAAGAAGAGAAGCAGCCCGGAAGGAAAGACAAACTTCCTAAACAGTGAGGACAATTAAGCAGTGGAACAGCTGGTCTCCAGAAATTGTGGGAGCTCCATCCCTGGAGGTTTTTAAAGAAGGAGAAATTGGACAGCCATTTGTTGGCTGGCTGGGGGAATTCTGGGAGTTGAAGTCCACACATCTTCACGTTGCCAAGGTCGAGAAACACTGCTCTGGAGGAATTTTTGGAATCAAATTAAAAATATTGCAAGGAGGTTATGAGGCTAATAATTAACTGAATCTAATAATACAGTAATGATCACATCCCTCACCTCCTGGACATAAACTGTTTCAACTCCTACCCTCAATAGTATAGAGCACTGCACACCAGAACAACTAGACACAAGAATAGTTTTTTCCCAAACGCCATCACTCGGCTAAACAAATAATTCCCTCAACACTGTCAAACTATTTACTAAGTCTGCAGTACTATTAATCTTCTCATCGTTCCCATCACCCATCTCCTTCCACTTATGACTGTATGACTGTAACTTTGTTGCTGGTATCCTTACAATTTATACTGACATTGATTGTTTCCTGATTGCTTATTGCAATCAGGATAGCCTATGACTATCATTGTGTTGTATCAAGTGTTAAATTTGTACCCTATGACTATCATTAAGTGTTGTAAGTGTTGTACCTTGATGAAGGTAAATTTTCTTTTATGTACACTGAGAGTGTATGCACCAAGATAAATTCCTTGTGTGTCCAATCACACTTGGCCAATAAAAATTCTATTCTATTCTACAGTAATGATCATGGAGTAGGAGCTTATCCAGCACAATTATTTGTAGTTTCACATCCGAGGGTCTCCGCAACAGGTTTAAAAATATCCAGAGGGCAGTGGCAATCATGCGATCAAACCCTCATCTGTTTGTGCCACAAATAAAAAAGGGGTGGAGCTTCAATTGCGTGATTAAAGCCTCCATTTTGCTTTTGGATCCCCCCTCCAACCTCAGTTACCCCGATCCACATTTCCAAAATCTATGCTGGCATGGGATCCAATTGTGCTCAGGAGGTATGCAAAAAACAGGAATTTGTTTCTTTCTCCAAATTTTCCGCTAGTTTTCTTTCATCAGCCTTAGTTCTGGAAGAAGCCCATTCTTGCACGTGCAAATACAGACGCTGTCTCGCCCCTCTCCCACTCTGCACCCATCCATTGCTGACTCCAGCAATTTCAGTATTTAAGTTCTGGAAAATCATTTATCCATAAATATATGAAATTCTTTACAGTGAATCCTTTTATCTCGGTTAAAGTCAGGAGCTTTGTTGATGTCATTTTTAAGCTTTAATGTACGTACAGTTGAGCTGTTTTTAGGCCAAGCAAGATAATTTCTGAACCAGAGCAGAAAGTTCTTTGAAACTTGGGAATTAATCATCTCCTCCTCCTCTTCCTCTTCCTCTTCCTCCTCCTCCTCCTCTTCTTCTTTTCTTCTTCTTCTTCTCCTTCTCCTCCTCCTCCTCCTCCTCCTCTTCTCCTTCTCCTTCTCCTTTTCCTTCTCCTCTTCTTCTCCCTCCTCTCCTCCTTCTTCTTCTCCTCCTCCTCTTCTTCTTCTTCTGTTTCTTCTTCTTTTCCTCTCCTCCTCCTCCTCCTCTTCTCCTTCTCCTTCTCCTTCTCCTCTTCTTCTCCCTCCTCTTACTCCTCTCCTCCTCCTCCTCCTCCTCCTCTTCTCCTCCTCCTCCTCCTTCCCCTCCTCCTCCTTCCCTCCCTCTCCTCCCTCTCCTCTCCTCTCCTCTCCTTCTCCATCTCCTTCTCCTTCATCTTTGCTCTCCCTCTCCTCCCCTCTGCTTTTCCATCCCTCTCTCTCTCTCAAACAGCAGAACTTTAGATTTGTGATTTTTACAACATATATTTTTCCGAGAAGCATTCTAACTAAATTATCAAGTGGTGTTGTATTTAGAGAGAGGCCTTAGATCTTCAGGAATAACAATACACTTATAAAAGTTAATTAGTTTAGGAAAGTTTCTGGCAGAAATCCAGAAATTTGATAAATGAATATCTGAGTCAGCTTCTGGCTTGCATTTCTCTATTTTCTTATTTTAAACAATTTTTTTTTTTAAAAATGGTCACAAATGCCCACTGCGTAGGTTAGAGCCATATCTATATCTCGGTCTCAATGGTTATTGGTTCACTGGGTATCATACCAAAAGCTTTGAATGACAATTAGAAAATCTGTGCATTGGCAAAATTTCCATCTTTTTTTTTTAATTTGAATTTATATCCCGCCCTTCTCCGAAGACTCAGGGTGGCTTACATTGTGTTAAGCAATAGTCTTCATCCATTTACAAAGTCAACTTTTATTGCCCCCAACAATCTGGGTCCTCATTTTACCTACCTTATAAAGGATGGAAGGCTGAGTCAACCTTGGGCCTGGTGGGACTTGAATTTGCAGTAATTGCAAGCAGCTGTGTTAATAACAGACTGCTTAGTCTGTTGAGCCACCAGAGGCCCTTTGAAATGTCTTTGAATATTAGTAGTTTGGGTTAGTAGTTATGTTTTTTGGTTTGAGGTCCAAGTTTGGCGATTTGGTTGCAAACATTTATTCCCATTTGGGGAGACATCTTCAGTGAAGATGTCTCCTTGAATTGGGATGAAGATGTCTCCTTGAATGCGGATGAAACATTTGCAATGTCTGCACTACTATTAATCTTCTCATCGTTCCCATCACCCATCTCCTTCCTCTTATGACTGTTTGACTATAACCTTGTTGCTGGTATCCTTACGATATATATTGACTGTTTCCTAGTATGATTTGATTGCTTATTTATACCCCATGACTATCATGAAGTGTTGTACCTTATGATTCTTCACGAACGTATCTTGTCTTTTTATGTACACCGAGAGCATATGCACCAAAGACAAATTCCTTGTGTGTCCAATCACACTTGGCCAGTAAGGAATTCTATTCTATTCTATTCTATTCTATTCTATTCTATTCTATTCTATTCTATTCTATTCTATTCTATTCTAGTCTAGTCTAGTCTAGTCTAGTCTAGTCTAGTCTATTACGTATGTATTTATATGTGTTATGTATGTGTACACTTTTGAGAGCAGGCAACAGCATTTAATTTTTTAATGTGTGCCAGTGTGCAAAAAATGCAAAAAATGACAATAAAAGTTACCTTATCACATGATTGTCAGAGGCAGCAAATGGCCCTTAATGCAGCCATGTTATCGAGTGCTGAAGTGCAGACATGTGACTGATGAGGGAGGGCAACCATTGGAACTTCAGATCAGGAATATGTCCTCCTTTTTCAGGTAGATTGAAACTTCGAACTGGTCAGTAAACGACCGATCATAAGTCGAGCATTACCTGTAAACAATTTCTAATGACACTGCAGTCTGAACACTGCAGTTTCTTTTATCTGTGGGCAGAAATATTCTGGAAAGGTTTCCTTACTGGATGATGATAGAAGATGATCACGAGTGCCAGAAAACTTCAGTTCTGTTCATCTTCACTTATAAATATCTCATTGAGGCCATGAAAAGTGGCTCTCCTGCAGGACAAATTGTCCAATGGACTTATCGCCTTTCGCGAACCTTTCTCCCATGAATTCCCCCCATCCCCTTAAGTATGGAAGATGCCCTCCAAAAAGAACTTCAGATGGATTCTTCCAAGTGGAATAATATGTGGATCTAATTTTATATGCTGCATATTGCAAGAGATCAGTGCCAGAAAAGTTCATATTTTGACAGTTTCCTTTAAGACGCAAAATATATTCTAGTCATAAAATGCATAGATTTGTAAAGAACCTACAGATTCTTTGGGAGGAACTATCATAATCCTTGTGAGTAACCGATGTCTGAATATAAAATATTAAATGCCACCGTTTGTATCTTTTCGTGTCCCGGAAGAGTTTTAATTGCAAGTTCTGTCAATGTAGAGTTTTGTTTCTCAATTCATTCTCTAAACTCTACTAATTCTCTTTTTATTGCAGCGGGTACCATATTCAAGCATTCATCAAATGCTCTGTATGTTGTCCCACGGAAGATATTTGCTGCAGATTGGGGCAGGTGGCAAGATTTTTATTTGCAGCCGCTGTGATGGATAGGTCAAAAGGAAATTTTCCGAGAAGACCCTCTGAGTAATTTTGGCATGTTCAAGCATATTGTTATCTTGTAGCTAGTTTTTATGTCTCTCTCCCTCTCTATAATTAATTTCAGCACAGGACAGTTTGCTAATCCACTGACACAAATAAAAAGTACAAATTATAATTTCAACATGCAATAGCACAATGGTCCATTTGCATTTCAAAATTAAACCCATAATAAAAACTTGGGTCCGCTTATAATTGGACTGATGTTTATTTTTATTTTCTTTCTCCCCGCACAATCTTAGAGAGGGTAGAAAAAAAAAAGACAGATGAGAAATCTCTCCATAAATAGCATTTTGATCATTGTTTCTTTTGTATTTAAAAATGATCTGCTTCCAGAATGTGCTGCACAAAAATCACCTTCGACATTTAAATTCATCATATAAAATAAGGAATAACACAAGGCCAGGAATGGGCTGCTGGGGGTTCGCAGGGGTTCGGGAGAACCTCTAGCTAAAATTCTGTGCAGTTTGGAGAACCACCAAATCCCACACCTGGCTGGCCTCTGCCACCCCACCCTACCCCTCCCAGGAGTCCCCACGTGACCCACTTTGGATGCAGGTAAGTGAAGGACATGCATGGAGGCTCGGGGAGGGCAAAAAATGGGCCTACCAGAAATTCGGGAAGGTCCGTATTTGGCTTCCAGAGGGCCTCCAGAGCCCGGGGAGCCTGTTTTTGACATCCCGGAAGCCCAAGGAAAGCCTCTGGAGCCTAGGGAGGGCAAACACCCCCCCCACACAGTGGTGCAGGAGGCCGACTAAGCCACACCCACCCTGGCCATGCCACTCAGCAACCGGGCAGAGAACCCCTTGCTAAAAATTTTGAAGCCCACCCCTGGTCCTACAGTTTTAGATCATTAGGTATTTGAACATTTTTGATTGGAGAAGCTTCCAATTGCAAAAGGGGTGAGTGTTAACTTTAAAGATTTATCTCTTGGGTGAATTTTAAGGCTGATGACCAGACTGGAAGATAAAAAAAGCCCAAAACTTATAGGCTGCTTCAAGGGCAGTCCGACATAGAGCACATGGCAGTAATCTAAATACCACTTTGCACGTAGACTTGGGAGATGTGAGTTGTTGTTTTTTAATTGGCCAGAAGTATTTCTGCTCCAGTCCATGTCTCTAATGTTAAATAACAGAAGGAATACCATCCTACATCCCATCCTGCCAGAGCTGAAGAAGCTTCTTGGATGAGAAGTGAAACGTCTTCGAAACAAAAAAAAACAAGAAAGTCCAGTTGCCTCCTGAAAAAAGCACCTTTGGGACAACCATGACTTGGATGACTGAGAATCTCTACAGACTTTTACCTACATCCCTAAGTATCACTTAATGTACAGTACATTTAATTTTGATTCTACCTTCAATTTATTTCATCAAATAAATACCCAATGGGTATTTGCTGAAGAACAGAGTTATATGTGTGGGAATTCCTTGGCCAAGTCTACTTTACTTACTATAAATATCCTGAGCAGCAGGAATCTGAAATGAACTAAAATGGTTTATTGGATGGTAGACCAGTCTCTGAGCAGAATCACGCGTCTTTATCATTGTCCCTGTGGTGGTACCACCCATGCTTCTGTCTATGTTCTTTCTCTACCTCTTGGGGCTAATCCTTATCATTACCAAAAAGATTTATCAAAGAGAGATACAACCTAGAACTAAGGAGAAATTTCTTGACAGTAAGAACAATTAACCAGTGAAAAAGCTTGCCTCCAGAACTCCAGTGTTCCATTAAAGGTAAAGGTTCCCCTTGCACATATGTGCTAGTTGTTCCTGACTCTAGGGGGCAGTGCTCATCTCTGTTTCAAAGCCGAAGAGCCAGCGCTGTCCGAAGACGTCTCCGTGGTCATGTGGCCAGCATGACTCAACACCAAAGGCGCACGGAACACTGTTACCTTCCCACCAAAGGTGGTCTATTTTTCTTTCTTTTTTAAAAAAACAATGTTTATTAAATATTTTTTAAAAAACAGAAAAGAATCTTTAAACAATAGTTTCTTTCCAACAATTTTGCAATGGTTAATCATTTCTTACTTATCCATTTTTTCTCCCTTATTTCAGTGTATCCTTTATACATACAAGTCTGATATTAATTAATTTACATACATACACATAAATAACAGTGTACCCAATTTCATTTCTACAAACTACATTTTTTCTGCTTCCTCTTATTTGTTGTCACATTTCTACTCCTATATCTTCTTTCCTTGATCTTTCCTTGCCTTTTATCTCTCTCCTCTAGCCATTCGTACCATTTCTCCCACACTATATAATATTCCGTTTCCTCTTTTTCTTGTATCTCCTTTGTAAGTTTAAGGCGGTCTATTTTTCTACTTGCATTTTTACGTGCTTTCGAACTGCTAGGTTGGCAGAAGCTGGGACAAGTAACAGGAACTCACTCCATTACGTGGCACTTGGGATTCGAACAGCTGAACTGCTGACGTTTCTGATCGACAAGCTCAGCGTTTTAGCCCCTGAGCCACTGCATCCCCAGTGGGTGCTCCATTACTGGAGGTTTTTGAGAAGAGATTGGATAGCCATTTGTCTGGAATAATTTGGAGCAATCTGGAATGATATTGGAGGACTAGAAGACCTCCAATGTCCCTTTCAGCCCTAAGGTTCTATAATTCACTGATCTGCCCTTTTCTCTTGGCCCTGTTTACTTCACATGAAAGCCATTGTGTAGATATTAGGAGACGCAACCTGCAAAAGAGCTCCTTTAAGGTCAGAAAGAAACAGCAGGATACCCATGTAGAGTTAAGTAAGTAAATTAACTGATTTTTTTCTGGGAAGGAGGACAGATCAATCTCCTGTCTGATATTGTCTTTTGAAAAAAAAAAATTCCGATACGGTAATCCTAAATAACATTTGATGGAAAAGTGAGGAAAGCAACACATGGCATTCGAAAGAGAAAACAGAAGTGTCAATGCAACATTCTTAATCATTGACACTTAATTGAGATTGTATCTGTAATCTTTTCTTCCTTACCCCGATGGTGTTTTATCTCTCTTCTGTTTCTATGAACTTGTTTTCAATGCAGAATTATCTCCTACTGCTTTTCAATTATCAAAATGTCTGTATTGATTCTCCCATCAGTTTTTAACTTAGAGTTGAACAATTACTCATTAAAGCCCGTAAAAGCTGATCTACTTATTAATCTGGAACTCCCACGAAAGCAAGATACTCCCACATATAAAGAAATGTTTTAATGATCGAAGGTCCTCACAAGTAAGCTAAACCGGCACTCAATCTGCAAGTGAGATCTGTTGAAATAGTTGGATTTTAAGCTGTTTCTCCCACTCCTTTCCAGATTTTGGAGAACTCCATTAACATAGAAACATCTATTGTATCCTTGTGGTTCTGGAACTGTCCGAGAAAAGTTAGTTTGAAACTGTTAACAGTCAGCCCAGTCTAAGCCCTTTCATGGAATGGGAATTCAGCGCCCTGTAGTAAGTCCTAAGCCAGTATAGCAGCGTGAAGATGTATGGACTTCAACTCCCAGAATTCCTCAGCCAGCATTCTGACCGGGGAATTCTGGGAGTTGAAGTCCACATGCCTTCAAGCTGCCAAGAATTAATTAATTAATTAATTAATTAATTAATTAATTAATTCAATTTGTATACCACCCTTCTCCCGAAGGACTCAGGGCGGTTCGCAGCCAAATAAAACACACATCATAAAAGTTAAAAACATTATAAAAAACAGAATGAAACAGATTGGCCTAAGCAATGCAAGACAGAGATAAAGCAGAAGGTTGAGAAACTTTATCTTTTTCCAATCTCCATTTTCTGATCTCTACTTTAGAAGTTTATCTTAAAGCCCATGAACGAACCTGTGGTCTATTAAATATATCTATGTCCTTTTATTAGCAACAATAATAGGGGGTTTAACTTTTAACATTAACATTAACTTTTCAGGATGTATTCTAACTTCCCAGCTTAGTGTTCAGCCCTGGTACTCTCTGGCGGTCTTTCACCTAAACTCCTGTAAGTCAGTGGTGAAATCCTCTGAAGTTTGCCACTGGTTCGCTATGTGTGCATGCGCAGTGCGCACCAAATGCACACGCAGGAGCTACCGTGCAGTATGGAAAAAAGAGGCTTAAGAAGGTAAGTAGAACAGGGGGGGAACAGCTGTGCCGTGTGATTTAGATTCGCTAGAAAGTAGGCTGGAGAATTCTGGGAGTTGAAGTCCACAAGTCTTAAAGCTGCCAAGTTTGAAGACCTCTGATTTTTATTTTTATTTTAATTTGAATTTATATCCCACCCTTCTCCGAAGACTCAGGGCGGTTTACACTGTGTTAAGCAATAGTCTTCATCCATTTGTATATTATATACAAAGTCAACTTATTGCCCCCAACAATCTGGGTCCTCATTTTACCTACCTTATAAAGGATGGAAGGCTGAGTCAACCTTGGGCCTGGTGGGACTTGAACCTGTAGTAATTGCAAGCAGCTGTGTTAATAACAGACAGACTTAGTCCGCTGAGCCACCAGAGGCCCAGATTTAAGGGAACATTCACATTGATAATCTGGGCAAGGACAAATTTCACCCCATGGAATGTTAATGTAACGGAATAGGCATCTTGGCTATTAGCCAAAAGCATCAGAGGAGAACAATAGGCCTTCTGCAAAAAGGCATACAATATCATACACATGAATATTGACAGCCCTGTCTCTGGGGAAAAAAAAGTGGGGGGGAGAAATTAGATAAATTCAAGGATGCTTTTAGGGAGGATAAAAAAAATAAAAGAAATAAAAGCCTAAGCAAAAAGTCTGGTTGGAGTATATGAAGTAGGGATCTTCTCTGATGTGAAGTCAGCAGAGGCTCTTTGTAAAGTACCTTTGTCCTGAAAGAAGCGAGGAAGGAAAAAAAGAAACAGATTTTCAATTTCGAAAGAGGGAATTGTTTTAAAAAAAAAGCATTGTAATCAAGAAGTTATAGTAGCAAATGGATCTAAGTAATAAGGGGTGCTTACCGTTAAAAGGTTGATCTTCCATCTTTCAAGTGAAGTTAAAATGCATGTTGTACGAATATCACAAAGAGAGTTACGCCTAAATGTCAACATTATGTTTTTAGGATTAAGGCAATGGTGGGATTCTGCTGGTTCCACCCGGTTCAGGCGAACCGGTAGCTGGGGTTGTAGAAGGCTCTGCCCACCCTTCTGGATGTCATCACGTCCTTTTTTATGCTCTGCTCATGTGCAGAAGGTCTTGCACATATGCGGAGATGGCATGCGTGGAGGAGGTTGCTCACATTTGCGAACTGGTTGTTAAGATAAGTCAATACCACCCCTGGATTAAGGTGAGGGTCTTGTGTCCTTCAGAAACCAAACCACTTATCTGCAAACCCCTACACAACATCCATGGACCCCCCAAAGCGTCACGTTTAAAGAAAATCTAAGATTTAAAGCGGCAACATTGGGACAGTTTTACCCCCTTGGACTTCACGCCTGGCATATGAGATGACAGAAAACTCGTAAGAGTTGATGCTGTCAAGAAATTTCTACCATTTTTCATTCTTTCAAAAAGTTCGTCTTACTCGCAATAAAAAAAAACTTCAAGAAGAATCCCGCACGATATCTTTAAGGATTGTAAGATCAGTATTTATGCTACTGCTGTGTGGTACAACTGTGGTACAGTTTGTTGACTGCTTGTGGTGTGGGCAGTGTTTCTGTCAGGCCTGGAAACCCAATCTTTTGCATTGAGCCTTCAGGCCTGCCACATTTACTACTATGGGAAACTGGGAGGGGGGATTGTATGGAGCCTGGGTGATATGTAGTCATAATAACATTCCTTTCTCAGAGAGTCAAGGACATCTTGCCCTGCACTTGGAGGGGGTGTGACTAGGAGGCATCTCCAGTTGGGATAGTGCTTTGATTGGACCATGTGATGGACATGTGGGTGCAGGGGATGGGACTTGGGCTTTCTTTTAGGTGGGGAAAACCTGGAAGCTTTCAGATTTGGGTTTTCCCAGATGACATCTCCAATAAAATGGAATTTTGAGGAACTTCAAGCCTCGGAGCCTTCTTTCGTTGGGGGTGTTACTTGGATCCCTGACAGTTTTTCAACATTGGCAGATTTTAAGATTGTAAGTCTAGGACAGGGGTTTCAAACTCAAGGCCTGAGGCCTGTCTTGGAAACAGTGAAAGACCAGCCGGCAGTGCTTCTGCCAGCGAAAATGGAGCTCAGGAGCTGGCCCTCCCGAGCTCCATTTTCACTGGCAGAGGGTTGCAGGAGGCTGTGGCAGCCAAAAATGGAGCTCAGGAGTCCGTTTTTGCTGGCAGAGCGCTCGGGCCACCACAAGCCGGGGGCCGGATAGCTCAAGCTGGTAATAGCCTGTTATTAAGAACACCGAAGCCTGCAATTATTGCAGGTTCGAGCCCGGCCCAAGGTTGACTCAGCCTTCCATCCTTTATAAGGTAGGTAAAATGAGGACCCAGATTGTTGGGGGGGCAATAAGTTGACTTTGTAAAAATATACAAATAGAATGAGACTATTGCCTTATACACTGTAAGCCGCCCTGAGTCTTCGGAGAAGGGCGGGGTATAAATGTAAACAAAAAAAAAAAAAAAAGCACCCCCAACACGAGTGACATCGAGCTGGCCATGCCCCCCCTGCCCCTCCAGGTCAAACCAAACCCTGATGTGGCCCTCAATGAACTCCAGTTTGTCACCCCTGGTCTAGGACTACCTGTATTCAGTCACACACTGAGAGAAAAAGAGGCAACGAGAGATAGTAAATGCATCTCAGAAGCATGTTCATGAGGTAAATATTAGGCTGCGGCCAATAAAGATGCAAATTTGTAGAAGTCCAAGTCAAGAGCTGAGCAAACAAGAGGCAACAATAGGACATTGTGCACTTCAAGAGTGCTTAATGCTGGCTTTGCAATTTCTTGATGAACGCGTGTTCATCGAGGTCTGTGTGGTAAAAGATGTGATTCAGAAGCACATAGTAAAACTGTTGCCCCTATGGCACCTTCCTTTAGCAACTGAAGGCTTCTATATTTCTCCTCCTCCTAAATCTGGATAAAAAAACCAGACTTTACAACATGGTGAGCTCTTTGTTATGGATCCCAGATGGTATTGATATAGGCGGCGTGTGAGTTGGTATTCTGTGAAGACCTGAATCTTTTCTTAAGTCCAAAGTGGAAACTTTGGTGTTCTAAATATTAATGAAGAACATGTTCAGCAGCACCAACTAAAACAGTTACTGCAATGAAGGGTTTGTGTGTGCTGTTGTTGCTGTTGTTGTTGTGAGACATGAAAGACAGGTCCACACATGAAGGCTCAATTAAGCTGATTTAACTCTGCCTCCAGGTTCTGCCATTCATTCTCCTACAGCCTTCAAGCCATTCTTGAATTCTGCCTGGACGAGTCCCTGAAGTTTTCTTGGCAAGATTTTGGAAATAGTTTGCCATTCCCTTCTTCCCAAGGCTAAGAAAGAGGGAGTGGCCCATAGTCCTCCAGTTTTGTTGTCCCTCAGCAACCTATGAAGTCGGAAAGCGATGAGGCTGAGGTGAGGCCAGGGCCATCGGGAAGTGAGGTGCAGACTCCAGAGCCTTCAGAGACTGATAGTAGTGAGGCAGAGGAACAGGAGGAGCCTGTTCCTAATGCACGCATGAGAAGAGCTGCCAAAAGGCAAGAGCAGCTCAAGCAGAGAGGACAACTCAGGAGTAGGGCCAAGAGATGATTGGCCCCTCCCATAAGGCTTAAAACAGACCAGCACTGGTGTTTCAGCTTGCCGGAAAACAACGTAGTTGCGTCCTCTGCTTCATGAATATCTTTGCTTTTGTGACTTCTGGACATTTACCAGAAAGGGCCTTTGGCAGTTTGCCTAATTGGACTACGGTTTGTGATAACTGAAGAATTTATGTTTGGGAGGCATTTGTTTTACTTTGAGTTGAACCACGCTGGGAATGAAGTAATTCCCAGCTGTTCGAATAAAGTTTATTTTTCTACGGACTAAGTTTG
This sequence comes from Ahaetulla prasina, assembly GCF_028640845.1. NCBI lineage: Eukaryota > Metazoa > Chordata > Lepidosauria > Squamata > Colubridae > Ahaetulla > Ahaetulla prasina. The sequence goes on from NC_080545.1 coordinate 90,430,196, forward strand.
TTGCTACCTACTTGGGTCCGGGTCACAACATCCAGCTGGCTTTGTGCCCAAGGTGAGACCAGATCTTAGGTCTCTTGGCTGTAGCATGTCTCCTTAACCACTACACCAAACTGACTTTCGCTTAAAGGAGGGCACAGTCCATCATAAACTGGTTATCCACCACCTTGAACTAAGGAAGTTATTGAAAGGCAACATATGACTTCAACACTACATTTTACCCCCTTCGATTCCTCACAGTGTCAGTTCAGGGGTGGACCGCACTCCATTACTGAGTCTGCAGTGAAATATAAAAGCTGGGTGGAGTTTTGGGAACCAGAAGCTGATTTATTAATAAAGGAGAATATTTGTAGCTCAGGATTGACATGAGGAGTCCTTGGTGCTCTCTGAACTTGCTTGTTTTCTTGCGGAGGTTTCACCACCCAAACTAGGTAACATCAACAGTTCTACACTATGACTTGTGATGTTACCTAGTTTGGATAATGAAACATCTGCAAGAAAACAAGGAAGCTCAGAGAGTACCAAGGACCCCTCAAGCCGATTTATAAATTGGGGGAACTATCCTTGGTGCTGAAGTCTTGGCCGCTGGCTGTGGTACTAATATATCAGCAATTTAATCGTCTCCCCGATGTATTTGGGGGAATATATTGGCTATAGCTGAGAGGTACTGTAGTCCAACTTCTGGAATTCTTGTTAAGCCCATTCCTTTCTTCTTAATGAACCTATCTAAGCAACCAGTCATAAGTCAAGGACTACCTGTATATCAAGGAAGGAAGAAATGAACATGAGTTAGATAGGACACGATTTATTTATTTATTTATTTTTATTTATTTTTTCGTACTTATATACTGCCCTATCTCCCTAGGGACTCAGGGCGGTTTACAGACAGATAAAAATACATATAAATACAAAATAAAACATCCATTAAAAAACTTATTCCAAATAGCCAAATAATTAAAAATAACAGTGTACATAATAAAACCCATTAAAACCAGTTTAAATTTAAAATCTAAAATCTAGTCCAGTCCTGCGCAGATGAATAGATGAGTTTTAAGCTCGCGGCGAAAGGTTCGGAGGTCCGGAAGTTGACGAAGTCCTGGGGGAAGCTCGTTCCAAAGGGTGGGAGCCCCCATAGAGAAGGCCCTTCCCCTGGGTGTCGCCAGACGGCACTGCCTAGCTAACGGCACCCTGAGGAGTCCCTCTCTGTGAGAACGCATGGGTCGGTGAGAGGTATTCGGTAGCAGCAGACGGTCCCGTAAATAGCCCTGCCCTATGCCATGGAGCGCTTTCAAGATCATTACCAAAACCTTGAACGATGGATTCTATGAGGAACAGTTGATTAAAGACTCGAATGCGGGGGTATCAAACTCGATTTCATTGAGGGCCACACCAAAGTTGTGTTTGACCTTGGGGGGGCGGCTGGGGTGGGCGTGGCCAGCTCGATGTCACTCATGTTGGGGCCACCTGTGGTAGCCTGAGCGCTCTGCTAGTGCAAATGGGCTCCCGAGCTCTGTTTTCAGCTGCGCTGGCCTCCTGCAACCCTCTGCCAATGAAAACGAAGCTCCATTTTTGCTGGCAGAGACACCGCAGGTAGGAGCTTTATTGTTTTCAGGGCAGCCCCATGGGCCATATCTAAGCACCCCACGGGCCAGATCTGGCCCCTGGGCCTTGAGTTTGACACCTTGCTCTCAGGGTTTATAAATCCTGCTATCCCATATCAACTTATTTTCTGTTGTTTGGGTGAAATTCTCCGAGCAGCGATAGGAGGGGAGTATCTGATGAAGTGAGTTGCAGCTAACTAAAGTGTTTACTTTTTAATGAAATCTCCCCCCTCCACCCCCCCTAAGGGCCGTGGTAGCTGAGGCTGGTAAGAAGCCTGTTATTAGAACACAGCAGCCTGCAATTACTGCAGGTTCTAGTCCCACCAGGCCCAAGGTTGACTCAGCCTTCCATCCTTTATAAGGCAGGTAAAATGAGGACCCAGATTGTTGGGGGGGCAATAAGTTGACTTTGTAAAAATAGAATGAGACTATTGCCTTATACACTGTAAGCCGCCCTGAGTCTTCGGAGAAGGGCGGGATATAAATGTAAATAAATAAATAATAATAATAATAATAAAAGCTTCCATAGAACAGGGAATTGGGAGGCTGGCATAGGGTAGGAAGCACTTCTTCCGAATAATGTTTGAAGTATGCGCTGCCTTAATACTTACGTGCGGTGTTTGGAAACAAGCAAGCGTAGAGCGAGGCGCGGCGATGCCTCTAAAGTTCCCACAGCGTCAAACACCCAACAGCTTAATATACAGAGAGGGCTGCCTGCCGAGGCTGCTGAGACAGGCAATGTCTCCTCCACTTTGCTCAGAGATGTTACAATCTCCTCCTGCTGTTGCAAATTGTCCCACTTTGCAATCTCTTTCCTCCGCTCGTCAGACAATGCCAGCCGCATGCATTGTGCGCTCGCTCCAGAAAAAAGAGCGCAGGAGGAGGAGGAGGAGGAGGAGGAAAAAAGAGAGCATCCGATGTGGCAAGCTGCGAACACCGATCTCAATTTTCTCTTTGCTGTTTGGCAAGGAGGCAAAACGGTCCGTGGCCAGGGAAGAAATTGTTTCTCCCCTGTATCATAGCCCTGGAGAGAACGACGGTGAAAACTAGCATGGGGGAAAAAACAACAACTTCAAACAGGCTGCACTGGAATTCAGACCTGCCCTCAGGCGGGCGACCACCGTTTCTAGCATGAAGGATAAGGAGGAAAAAGAAGGCGAAGCGTTGAAATGTGAGATGTGTTAGCTTCTATTTCAGGAATCAGAATTTGACTGCAAAGCAGGGCTCTTCCTTTTCAACGTGGCTTTAACAGCGGGAAGGGGGGAGGCAGAAAGAGAAGGAAGAAGAAGAAAAAAAAAAGAGAGAGAATGGCGTGAAAACTGCCCCCATTCCATCACTTCGTAGGACTGAATTTGAACTAGCAGAGCAATAGGGGCCTCTGTGGCTCAGACTGGTAAGACAGTCTGTTATTAACAGCAGCTGCTTGCAATTACTGCAGGTTCAAGCCCCACCAGGCCCAAAGTTGACTCAACCTTCCATCCTTTATAAGGTAGGTAAAATGAGGACCCAGATTGTTGGGGGCAATAAGTTGACTTTGTATATAATATACAAATGGATGAAGACTATTGCTTGACATAGTGAGTCTTCGGAGAAGGACGGGATATAAATGCAAATAAAAAAAAAATGTGCACCAGTTCTTTTGAGAGGTATGGAGGAAGGGTAAGAAGAAGTGCAATCAATGAACGAATATGAAAGTGCGGGCAGTAATGTTTAGATCTGCAGTGATCAAACCATGCATACAAGTCCTCACTTGATACTGCAGCCCTTGAAGGTTTTTTGGACCAGATCTTCATGTCGGGCGCCTGAACAAGTCATGACTGTCATAATTTTAGATCTTACACAGCTCACACGTATGCGGAACATATTCTTAATACATCAAATGGTCAATGTTCTACTAGCACCCATGAATATTTTAGAGCCAATATTAGCCTTTGCTTTGGATGTTAATTTACTAATAAGCATTTTAGTAGGTAAAGGTTCCCCTCGCACATAAGTGCTAGTCTTTCCCAACTCTAGGGGGCGGTGCTCATCTTCGTTTCAAAGCCGAAGAGCCAGTGCTGTCTGAAGACGTCTCCGTGGTCATGTGGCTGGCATGACTCAATGCCAAAGGCACACCAAATGCAGTTACCTTCCCACCAAAGGTGGTCCCTATTTTTCTATGTGCTTTCGAACTGCTGGGTTGGCAGATGCTGGGACAAGTAACGGGAGCTCACCCCGTTACGCGGCATTAGGGATTCGAACCGCTGAACTGCCGACCTTACGATCGACAAGCTCAGCGTCTTATCCACTGAGCATTTCATTAGTAAACATAAATATTGCTTTTTAACTTACTTACTTACTTCTCTTTCCCTCTTCCTTTCCTTTCCCTCTTCCTTTCCTTTCCTTTCCTTTCCTTTCCTTTCCCTTCCTTCCTTCCTTCCCTGTCTCCATGATCTATTTTCATCTAAATAGATGAAAAATCTGTCACCCAGAAAAAAAATCTTCCAAAACAATGTATAAAGCTTTCCCCACCCTCACTGAACAAAAACCCCAGTTGCTACTCAAAATGCCTTTGTCTATTTAACTGTGCCCTGCTGTCATCCAAATTATCCAGTATGATTATCTGTTTGGAAAATTACCTGCTCTGTCACTGACTATGTGTCAGTATCACTGGGCCAATATTCATTATTCAAGAGTAATTTTGGTGTTGCTTTCCTGGGGATTCCCCCTCTTAAGTATGCATTGGCCAGCTGCGTGTGCCGTATCAAGTTTCTTTTATTTCGCTTTGCAGATGTTTCTTCACATCAGGAAAAAAAGGGGGTGGTCCTTCACTTTTTACTGGTGCCACATGTTGGAAGCAATAATTCATCAATTGCTTAAAGGTGATGGAGACAAGGAGATTCAATTCAAGCAGTAAGTGAACCTTGTAGTTCTTGACTTTCTCCACTAGAGGGAGATAACAAACTCTTCCTTGCTTGAGCAAACAAAGCCATCTTTTCAAGAAAAAGATGATTTTTTTTTTCATCTGTGGCACGGTTAACTTAATGTAGTCTTTGCATTGTAAAAAAATTGCCAGAAAAAGATACCATGTAGATGCAGAAATACAGAGGCTCACTTGGGGGAGAAAGTATCCATCCTTTTCTCTTTGTGAATCAAAAAAAGCTGTCTGTTCATCTGCCATCCCAGGGCTCACGATGTTGGCTTCCACTCCTCCAGTTCACGGAAAGAACCGAATTGTAAGCAGCTGCCTAGAAGCGATTAAAGGAGGACTTGATTGAGACAAATTGAAGGGCCTTCAAGCTCTCAGAGCTTCTAACTGCTTTTTAATAAACAGATTTCTCAGGGCAATCTTTTGGAATGGAGGTTTTTCAAATGAGAGACAGACACTTTTTCCTGTTTGTTTGGTTTTTTGAATAAACTTCCCTCTTCTTAATTGATCTCCTAAAAGCTAAGCAGGATTGGATGTGGCTAGTTCTTGGATGTGAGTCCCTGCGAGTCCCTTGGACTGCAAGGTGATCCAACTGGTCAGTCCTAGAGGAGATCAACCCTGACTGCTCTTTAGAAGGCCAGATCCTGAAGAGGAAACTCAAATACTTTGGCCACCTAATGACAAGGAAGGACTCACTGCAGAAGAGCCTAATGCTGGGAAAGATTGAGGCCAAAAGAAGAAGGGGCCGACAGAGAATGAGGTGGCTGGATGGAGTCACTGAGGCAGTCGGTGTTAGCTTAAATGGACTCCAGAGGATGGTAGAGGACAGGAAGGCCTGGAGGAACGTTGTCCCTGGGGTCACGATGGGTCGGACACGACTTCGCAACTAACAACAAGTTCTTGGATGGGTGGGAGGTCTAAGAAAATCTCAGGACTGTAGCATGACCAGAACATTGAAAAAGTCCTTAGGAGACATTCTTTTTTTTAATTGGACATAAACTGTTTAAAACTCCTACTCTCAAAACGACGCTATAGAGCACTGCACACCAGAACAACTAGACACAAGGACAGTTTCTTCCCGAATGCCATCACTCTGCTAAACAAATAATTCCCTCAACACTGTCAAACTATTCACTAAGTCTGCACTACTATTAATCTTCTCATCGTTCCTATCACCCATCTCCTTCCACCTATGACTGTACGACTGTAACTTTGTTGCTAGTATCCTTATGATTTATATTGATATTGATATTGTTTCCTGATTGCTTATTTGTACCCTATGACTATCATTAAGTATTATATCATTAAGTGTTAAATTTATACCCTATGACTCTCATTAAGTGTTGTAAGTGTTGTACCTTGATGAAGGTATCTTTTCTTTTATGTACACTGAGAGCATATGCACCAAGACAAATTCCTTGTGTGTCTAATCATACTTGGCCAATAAAAATTCTATTCTGTTCTATTTATTTATTTGTTTATTTATTTATTTGTCAATCATATATAAGATAACTGGTAAAAGTATAAACATAGTTTGGATACATGAAAAGACTAAGGAAAAAGGGAATATTAGGAGAGGGACGGTAGGCACGCAGGTGCACTTATGCACACCCCTTGCAGACCTCTTAGGAATGTGGGGGAGGTCAACAGTTGACAGATTAAGCTTAAAGTTTTGGGGGTTTGGGTAAGAAACTACAGAGTCAGGTAATGCATTCCAGGCATTGACAAATTCATGGCAAGTTACTTTATTACTTTATTACTGTCACAAAACCAGACATGGATACGGTTTGAAGATGGCTCTTTCAACATGAGCTTATAGGTAGTCCATGAATTATGACTAAACATTCTGTTGTTAAACAAGACAGTTGTTAAGTAAATTAGATGACCGCCATGGTCCCTTCCAACTCTGTTACTGTTACAGAGTTTAGCAGAGCAGGGGTAGCTTTGGTTTCATTCTGTTTTAACTCTTCCCATTCTTCCTCTTGAAGAAGAATATAGATTCCAGAGTATGCAGACAGTACTGTGGTGCTATGCCTTCCTTATCTTCTCATGCTGCTTAGTTATTGAACTAAAAAATTAATAATAATAACCCATAGAAAGATTAATACTCGTTCAGAGATCTAGCACAGTGATAATTTCCCCAATAAACTTGAGCACAATAAGAACGAAACAATTGTTGTGGATGAAACCAAATGTTTTTTATATGCAAAAAGAAAGAAGGGAGGGAGGGAGGAAGGAAAGGAGGGAAGGAGGGAGGAGGAGGAAGGAAGAGGGAGGAGGAGGGAGGAGGAAGGAAGAGGGAGGAGGGAAGGAAGGAGGAGGAGGGAAGAGGAGAGAGGAAGGAAGGAGGGAAGGAAGGGAGGGAGGGAAGGAGGGAGGAAGGAAGGAGAGAAGGAAGGAGGGAGGGAGGGAAGGAAGGAGGGAGGGAAGGAAGGAGGTAAGGAAAAGAGGGAGGGAGGGAAGGAGGGAGGGAGAGAGGGAGGGAAGGAAAAAAGAGAGGAATGAGTAAGTAAGTAAGTAAGTAAGTAAGTTGTCTGGGAGAGCAAGAATGTTCTTTCATCTATTGTTTAATCTCCTGTGATGTCTTCTTGAGTTCTTCCAAATGCACCTAACAAAGACTCGATAAAAGGCAAAAATATCAACATGTTTTACTAAAGGCAAGAATAAAGGTTTGCAAACAAGGTCCCTCTGGAGACTGCTCCAAAGAATCTCCAGCGTTAGCAAAAGGTATTAACACACTGAAGCATCTAGTTATTCGTTTGTGCCCCCCCAAAAAAAAACCAAAACAAAAACAGACCCCCCAAGCATCCAGTCCAGTCCCTTGCTCCTTTCATGTGCTCAGCACGTAAGAAACAAATCCGTGGGAAGCCTAAGCTCTTAGGGCATTCTCCCTGTTGAATGGGACAACAAGCACCATAAATAGTTTATTTATTTCTGCTACATACAACCTCCTTCTAAGTTTTTTGTCCTCCTTGAAATTTGGGTTTCAAGGTTTTGCAAACTTTTAGACCTGGCTCTGAAATGGAAGTTTCATCTCCTTCTGCTTCCATTTCCGGAGGCTTAGGGGTAATTGGAGAAAGAAAGAAATGCCATCTAGACCAGGGGTCACCAACCTTTTGGATTTCAGGGACCACTAAATTCATAATTTTAAAGCCTGCGGACCACTAATACGATCTCCCTAATGACCGGCTGGGTGGGCGTGGCTAGGTGGCCACGTGACTGGGTGGGCGTGGCCAACTCCATGTCACTCATGTCGACGGGCGCCTCGCCAGCCTCTACTCACCCCTCTCCTCCCAGCCACTCCTCGCCTCCCCACCTGGGCTCCTTAGGGCCCCAACAGGAAGCAGTTGTTGAAGCTAAGCAGCCACCATGAGAAAGAGTTGGCAAAACAGCTCAGTTCAAATTGGATCTGACCAAGAAGGAGACTCAGCAGAAGCACCTCACTGAGGACTAGGAGCATAGGCTTTCCAAGCAGAGGGAAGACCTGCGGGAGTGCAAGGCCAGGTACAGGCGCCTGGAGGCTCAGCAGGCTGAGATGGTCAGCCAGTTCCAGGCCATGATGTAGTCCCACTGGAATAAGGCCCTCCGGTTCTTCGCCACCAGCGGCGCTTCCCTCCAGCCTTCACCCAAAGCCCTGCACCAGGAGGCTGAAGCAGACCCCAAGTCGGAATTTCTGCCCCCCTCCGACCTGCACAAAAAGACCCTGAAGGGGGAGACTATCTGCAGCAACACAAACGTTCATTGCATGTATCTGTCTCAGGGGCCGTAATCTGAGGAGCCCTGATTTAGTGCAATATACAAAATGCAAATATTTTTTTGGGGGGGGCACCAAAATTTTCTCGCGGACCACCAGTGATCCACGAACCACCAGTTGCTGACCGCTGATCTATACCTATCTGGAGGGACACAGAACAGAACTTCTAATGAAGATCTCAGCAATAGCAATTGCACTTAAACTTATATACCGTTTCACAGTGCTTTACAGCCCTCTCTAAGCAGTTTACAGGGTCAGCCTGTTGCCCCCCAACAATCTGGGTCCTCATTTTACCGAACGATTGGAAAGCTGAGTCAACCTTGAGCCAGTGAGAATCGAACTGCCCGCAGTCGGCAGAATTAGCCTGCAATACTGCATTCTAACCACTGCTTCCACAGGCTCAGGCAGCATGATATGGAGAAGGCTTACCGTACTTTTTGGAGTATAAGATGCACGTTCCCCACCCCTAAAGGAGGGTGGAAATGTTGGTCTGTCTTATATTCTGAATACAGCCATTTTTGGCCTCCCGAAACCACACCTCGTGTGTCCCATTTTCACCAAAAGCACGGTCATTTTTCACAAAAACAGGATGCGCAGAGGGTTTGGAGGGCCTGCAGAGTGCTCCTGGGGGCCGGGGAGGACAAAAACGCAACACATGGAGGGTTTGGGAGGCCAAAAATGGGACACGCAGAGGGTTTGGAAGGCCTGCAGAGTGCTCCAAGGTCCGGGGTGGGCAAAAACCATTTTTTTCTTGTTTACCTCTTTGAAATCTAGGTGGGTCTTATACCCCAGGGTGTCTTATAGTCCGAAAAAGACAGTATTTATTCGGTGTCCAGATCACACCTTAAACTGCTAAAATGAGGCTACCTTGGGCTTTATTGTTCACCAGAAAAAATTACTTTCGGTGCATTCTACTGGTCATAATTGACAGACCAACAAATGGGCCAGAATGTGGATCCCTCCACATTCACACAGAATGTTGTTATCCACCTGCAACTTCCACTTGAGTATATTGGCCTTACACTTAGGCACTGCCTCAACCTATCCAACATCCTCCAAGTAACACAGGGGAGGTCAGATCGGTGATTATTCCTTGTTCCGTACATCCTCAATCTTCTAGTTCGGTTTTGCTCCTGCATGCCTTCAAGAATATTTGTTCTGGCCATAAAACTCTTCCTACGGTAGATGTAAGTCAACAAGTTTGGGACATGTCTGCATTCAGAGGATGCTGGGGATCATTGTCCTGTTTGGTGGATGTGGAGAAGATCATCTTTCAGGTAACCTGATCCTAAATTGGAACACCTCCCATTCTGAAAGGGGGCCTTTGGCTTTTGCCCAGACTAGACTAGACCAGACAAAATGGAACGGAACAGAGCAGAATAGAAAGGAATCGAATCGGAATCAAATGAAATATGGAATGGAATGGAATGGAATGGAATGGAATGGAATGGAATGGAACAGGAGAGGAGAGGAGGGACCTTATGCACGGTCACTCACGCCCTCGTGACGTCTCGTCTGGATTACTGCAATGCTCTCTACAAGGGGCTCCCCTTGAGGGGCATCCGGAGGCTTCAGTTAGTCAGAATGCAGCTGCGGGTGATAGAGGGAGCCCTCGTGGCTCGCGTGACACCTATCCTGCGCAGACTGCACTGGCTACCTGTGGCTTTCGGGTGCGCTTCAAGGTTTGGTGACAATCTTTAAAAGCGCTCCATGGCATAGGGCCGGGCTATTTACGGGACCGCCTACTGCTACCGAATACCTCTCACCGACCGTGCGCTCTCACAGAGGGACTCCTCAGGTGCCGTCAGCTAGGCAGTGCCGTCTGGCGACACCAGGAAGGCCTTCTCTGTGAGGACTCTGGAACGAACTTCCCCCAGGACTCCGTCAACTTCCGGACCTCCGAACCTTCCGTCGCGAGCTTAAAACACACTTATTTATTTGCGCGGGACTGGATTAGATTTTAAATGGGTTTTATTATTTATATGGTTTTAACAATTCGGCTATGGAATAAGTTTTTTACTTGTTATTTTAGTTTGTATTTATGTGTATTTTTAAGTGCCTGTGAACCGCCCTGAGTCCCTAGGGAGATAGGGCGGTATATAAATGTGAACAATAAAAAAAAATAATAAAGAGAAGAGGAGAGGAGAGGAGGGAAGGGGAGAAGAGAGGAAGGAAGGGGAGAGGAGGGAATGGAAGTGGAGAGAAGAGGAGGGAGGGGGAGAGGACAGAAGAGAAGGGGAGAAGAGGGAAGGGAATCGAAGAGGAGAGAGGAGGAGAGGAGAGGAAGGGAGAAGAGAGGAAGGAAGGGAGGAGGAATGGAAGTGGAGAGAAGAGGAGGGAGGGAGAGGACAGAAGAGAAGGAAGGGAGAGAGAGAGGAGGAAGGAAGGAAGAGGAGGAGAGGGAAGGGAGAAGAGGAAGGAAGGGAGGAGGAGAGGAGAGGAGGAGGAGAGGAGGAATGGAAGTGGAGAGAAGAGGAGAGGAGAAAGGAAGGGAGAGGAGAGGAGAGAGAGAAGAGAAGGGAAGGGAGAGAGGAAGGAATCGAAGAGGAGAGAGGAGAGGAGAGGAGAGAAGAAAGGGAAGGGGAGAGGAGAGGAAGGGAGAGGAGGAGAGAGGAGAGGAAGGAAGGGAGAGAAGAGAAGAGAAGAGAGAGGAGGAGGAGAAAGGGAAGGGAGAGGAGAGAAAGGAGGGAAGGGGAGAAGAGGGAAGGGGAGAGGAGAGGAGGGAAGGAAATGGAAGAGGAGAGGAGAAAGGGAAGGGGAGAGGAGAGGAGAGGAGAGGAGAAAGGGAAGGGGAGAAGAGAGGAGAGGAGGGAAGGGGAGAAGAGGAAAGGGAATGGGAGAGGAGAGGAGAGGAGAGAAGAGAAGAGAAGAGAGGATGTTAAGTTTACTGGCCATGTTTGATGGACACAGATCCTTTGGGACTCCTAGCATTCTCTCTTTCTATGATTTGACATCTGCAAGTATCCAAAATTTCACTTACTGTATGAGAATGTCATCAAAATTATCGGACTTCATGCTAAAATTTCTACTAAACTGGTTGAGAATTGCCTATAAAAACACAAAACTCTTTTTTTTTTTACACCACTAGGCTTCTTAGCAGGTGCGGTTCTGAATTCTATATCTTTACTTCCAAATATGTACATTCCATCTAATGGTTGGGTCAGCCTTACAATAGTGTCATTCCATCAATGTGCTTTAAGGACGCCGTTCTGACTAGTTTTTGCTGGCTTTTTGCTGACTTTTCTGCTATTGCAGTTATAGATATCATTATTTATACACACGTGCGCAACACACAGGTTGATTTTTACATGTCTGGTGCAATGGATGATGCAATTGTATCACAAGATAATAATAAAAGTCCAGTTTTCAATAAATTCGTTTTTGTATACAACATGATAGGGGAACACATCAAGTCAGTCACCAGAAAAGTATTAAAAGACTCAGAATATTACAAAAAATATTTATCTTTTTTACTGAGAAACACAATGGTTTTCAAAGGAAGTTTCCTTCTGGGGCTTGGTTAGCACAAATATACACAGAGATTGGATAAGATTTACAATGCAAATTTTAACACGCTACTTTACACAAAACCATATAACAAAACCGCATGAATATACTCCTGGAATTACTGTACTTCAAATATTCGATGCATGCGTACATACCAGACCAAATCTAAATGTATTTACACCTTCTATTACGTCTAACTAACCTAAAATACTTATTGGATATAAAGCCTATTGCAGGCAAACTTTATTTCTTGAGTAAGGAAATGTTTGTGCCAGCCCCAGATGCGCTGGAAGTGAGCTGTGTAGAATTGTTTGTAATAAATGAAATATATTGTATATGAATGTGTGTATACCTGTATCTCTGTCTCCCTCCCTCCCTCTCTCTCTCTTATTACACACCCACACACAAGCACACACAGATATGTATATATAATTTTGTATATAATTTTCTGTTAAACAACCTTGCTTGAAAATTAATTCTTTCACACCTAAAGTAATATTAGGTAAAAGGTTCCCCTCATATATATGTGCTAGTCGTTCCCGACTTTAGGGGGTGGTGCTCATCTCCGTTTCAAAGCCAGCGCTGTCTGAAGATGTCTCCGTGGTCATGTGACTGGCATGACTCAACACCAAAGGCGCGTGGAACGCTGTTACCTTCCCACCAAAGGTGGTCCCTATTTTTTCTACTTGCCTTTTTTTTAAACGTGCTTTCGAACTGCTAGGTTGGCAGAAGCTGGGACAACTAACGGGAGCTCACCCCATTATGCAGCACTAGGGATTCGAACCGCTGAATTGCCGATTTTTTGATTGACAAGCTCAGCGTCTTAGCCACTGAGCCACCACGTCCCTAATTTTAGGTACCAGGTTTTAATCCCTTAATGGTATATAAAGGTTTAAAATCAGGGAATATGTAAGACCGTCCTTGCTTCCTCTCTCCCTTCCTCCCCCTTCTTCCCCCTTTCTTCTTTCTATGTATCATTAAGTGTTAAATTTGTACCCTATGACCATCATTAAGTGTTGTAAGTGTTGTACCTTGATGAAGGTATCTTTTCTTTTATGTACACTGAGAGCATATGCACCAAGACAAATTCCTTGTGTGTCCAATCACACTTGGCCAATAAAGAATTCTATTCTATTCTATTCTATTCTATTCTATTCTATTCTATTCTATTCTATTCTATTCTATTCTATTCTATTCTATCCTTCCTTCCTTCCTTCCATCCGTCCATCCATCCAATTTCACTGCAGAGTGAGAACATTCATTAAGTAGATTGTATTATTAATGGTTGGTCACACTGTCAGCCAAATATTTCGACTAGATTTTCATCCCCCTATCAAGTCCTTCCCAGGTCCCTGCTGGATGATGGAATTTGCAAATCCTTTAAGAAGCTATTCTAGATTTCCTCACAATCTTAGTTGCCCCCGACTAATTCCTGCTGGTATATTATGGGAATTCTTTAGTGCTATTTGCACAATATGCTTAGCTAGGACATTAATGTTCCAGCTGGACCTCTATTAGTATAACCGACTATGCTTGACTAGCCTGCTTTTGATCCTGGTTAGTGGTTTTTGTCAGTCCACAGCTTATCCAATCATTGCATTTTGCAAGGCTAGGGACAGCTAGTGTTATGGTGAAGATGCCAGACTAGGTCCGGAAAGCCTAGGTTAAAATGCACCCTCATTTTTGGAAGCCCACTGAATTACTCTCTCAGACCATCCTACATGACAAGGTTGTTGTTAGGGAGAAATAGGAAGAAATGCTACACAGACACTAACCTTGAGCTCCTGAATAGAATAGAATAGAATAGAATTTTTATTGGCCAAGTGTTATTGGACACACAAGGAATTTGTCTTGGTGCATATGCTCTCAGTGTACATAAAAGAAAAGATACGTTCATCAAGGTACAACATTTACAACACAATTGATGGTCAATATATCAATATAAATCATAAGGATTGCCAGCAACAAAGTTATAGTCATACAGTCATAAGTGGAAAGAGATTGATGATGGGAACTATGAAACGATTAATAGTAGTGCAGATTCAGTAAATAGTTTGAGTGTTGAGGGAATTATTTGTTTAGCAGAGTGATGGCCTTCGGGAAAAAACTGTTCTTGTGTCTAGTTGTTCTGATGTGCAGTGCTCTATAGTGTCGTTTTGAGGGTAGGAGTTGAAACAGTTTATGTCCAGGATGCGAGGGATCTGCAAATATTTTCACGGCCCTCTTCTTGATTCGTGCAGTATACAGGTCCTCAATGGAAGGCAGGTTGGTAGCAATTATTTTTTCTGCAGTTCTAATTATCCTCTGAAGTCTGTGTTTTTCTTGTTGGGTTGCAGAACCAAACCAGACAGCTATAGAGGTGCAAATGACAGACTCAATAATTCCTCTGTAGAACTGGATCAGCAGCTCCTTGGGCAGTTTGAGCTTACTGAGTTGTCACAGAAAGAACATTCTTTCTGTCCTTTTTTAATGATGTTTTTGATGATAGCTGTCCATTTGAGATCTTGCGATATGATAGAACCCAGAAATTTGAGGGTTTCTACTGTTGATACTGTGTTGTCAAGTATTGTGAGAGGTGGAAGTATGGAAGGGTTTCTCCTAAAGTCTACCACCATTTCTACGGTTTTGAGAGTGTTCAGTTCCAGATTGTTTTGGTTGCACCACAAGGCTAGTCGTTCGACCTCTTGTCTATATGCAGGTATAGACAGAACAGAACAGCGGGATATAAATGTAAGAAATTGTATTATCCGAGACTTGAGCTATTGGTTCCAGATGATTGCTACCATGGAGTCAACAAGATATATAAAAATCAAGTTTGACATCTGAAGTTTTGCAGCCTAATTCGGGTAGCGATTAAAGAGGAAGTGAAAGTTGATGTAGATGAACACAGTGGAGACCTTTGACTGATGAGTAGTAGGGAGTGTTTAGGGAGGGCTGCTTGCTTGCTGAATTGAAACCTTGCTGTAGCTATTAATCTGGTCCCTTCCTCATCTCACCTTTCCATCTTGATTGTCCTCTTCCCCTCCCCCCTTTGTAGAGATAATCCTCGATTTACAACGGTTCATTTAGTGGCCATTCGACATTACCGCATTGACAAAAGTGACTTAATCCACTTTTCACACTTTTACGGCCATTGTGGCATCTCCATGGTCATGTGATCCAAATTTGGCAACTGACTCATATTAATGATGTCAAGGAAAGTCAACGAGAAAGCCAGATTCCCTTAACAGCTGTCTTACTAACCTGTGAGTTAGTAACAAACGTGGCGAGAAAGTCCGTAAAACAGAGCAACATTCATTTAACAGCTGCCGTGCTTAACGACAGAAATGTTGGGCCCAATTGTGGTTGTTAAGTCGAGGACTATCTGTATTTACCAAAAGGAGGGAAGGGAAAAAATATTTGTTATGTTTCTGAAGGAGAGACAGAGTAGGAAGATAAGAGTGCGGACAGCTGGCCTGGGGAAATCTGGGAGATGAAGTCCACAAATCTTAAAAATCGTCAAGGTTGAGAAACGTTGCACTGGACTTTTAGCTCTCGTTGTTACATGCTGGCTGTGGAGGATGAGGCATGTAGTCCAATATAGTTTATTTATTTATTTATTTATTTATCAAACTTCTATACCGCCCTTCTCCCGAAGGACTCAGGGCGGTGTACAGCCTTCATTTAAAACGATAAATATACATATTAAAATAACCATTAAAAAGCTTATTCAATGAAAGGCCAGATTAAAACCGTCGATTGACCATAAAAATACCCAATAAAATTACCATTAAAAGTTTAAAATTTAAATTTAGAATTTAAAAAGTCAGGCCAGTCCTGCTTGTATAAATAAATAAGTTTTCAGTTCCCGGAAGGTCCAAGGTCAGGCAATTGGCGTAAACCGGGGAAGTTCGCTCCAGAGAGTAGGTGCTCCCACAGAGAAGGACCTTCCTGGGGCCGCCAGCCGACACTGCTTGGCGGACGGCACTGAGAAGACCCTCTGTGAGAGCGCACGGGTCGGTGGGAGGCATGTGGAAACAGCAGGCGGTCCCGTAAGTACCCGGCCCTAAGCCATGGAGCGCTTTGAAGGTGGTAACCAAAACCTTGAAGCGCACCCGAAGACCACAGGTAGCCAGTGCAGACTGCGCAGGAGAGGTGTTACCGGGAGCAACGCGGTGCTCCTCAATCACCCGCGCAGCTGCATTCTGACTAACTGCAGTCTCCGGGTACACTTCAAAGGTAGCCCCATGTAGAGAGCATTGCAATAATCCAGTCGAGAAGTGACGAGAGCATGAGTGACCGTGCATAAGGCATCCCGGTCAAGAAAGGGGCGCAACTGGCGGACCAGGCGAACCTGGTAAAAAGCTCTCCTGGAGACGGCCGTCAAGTGATCTTCAAACGACAGCCGTTCATCCAGGAGAATGCCCAAGTTGCGCACTCTTTCCGTTGGGGCCAGTGACTCGCCCCCAACAGTCAGCCGCGGTTGCAGCTGACTGTACCGGGATGCCGGCATCCACAGCCACTCCGTCTTGGATGGATAAAGAAAGTTAAAGGGTTTGAGAAGGCAAATTCAGACACTCCAATCAATTTTTTTTTTGATAAAAATATTTGATAAAAGAATTCCGGAGCAAGAAAATATAAGTGGAATTGTACTTTTAATCCTGTAATAAAATTTAACATGAAGGGATTTATAGAACAAGGAAAAAACAAGCCCTTTAACAAAAAAACAACCAGGTGTATTTTTTCTCCCTATATTGTTTTTAGGGTCTTCAGAAAAAAAAGAGCATAATTCTTAATTACTTTTAAAGAGCGAGTTTGGATTAGTGATTAAAGCACCAGGCTAGAAAGACCGTGAGTTCAAGTCCTGCCTTAGTCATGAAAGCCAGCTGGGTGACAATGGGCCAGTCACTCTCTCAGCCCAGCCCACCTCAAAAGGGAGTTGTTGTGGGGTAAACAGGAGGAGGAAAGTGTGTTGGATACGTTGGCCACCTTGAGTTATTTGTAAAAATAATACGACTTATAACAGTTCGTTTAGTGACCGTTTGAAGCACTCAAAAGTGATTTATGGCCATGTTTCACACTTACGACTTTTGCTGACATCCCCAAGGTCATGTAATCAAAATTCAGACGCTTGGAAACTGATTCATATTTATGACCGTCGTAGTAGCTCAAGGTCCCCTTCGACCTTTTGACCGTGCAAAGTCAGTGGGGAATCTGGATTCATTTAACAACCCCATTACTCATTTAAAAACTGCAGCGGTTCACTTAACAACGGCGTCAAGAAAAGTCGTAAAATGGGTACAAAACTCGCTTAAATAAATGTTAGCAACAGAAATGTTGGGTTCCATTGTGGTCGTTAAGTCGAGGACTCCCTGCAAAGGCGGGATACAAACCAATGAAATAAAACAAATAAACTGACATTGACTAAGCAGAGAGTATTGTATCTTGGCCTGTATTCTTCTTGTCTCCACTTGGAAGTCACATTGAACTAAAGGCAGATGCTTGAATGGTGAAAAGTCAGTGTATGAAACTACAGAAGAATTGTAATATGAGAGAAGTGCTCCCATGTTACATTATTAAATTATTATTAACAGGTTAAGTTAATAATAATTTGAAAGAGCAAATAGCTGGATATTGCTATTAATAATACCCTTCATAGTGTTCGGAAAAGAAAACTAAGATCATGGTCCCAGCCCTGGCAAATAGATAGGGAAGAAATGGAGGTAGTGACAGATTTTATTTTCCTGGGCTCCAAGATCACCACAGATGGGGATTGCACCAAGAAATTAAAAGACGCTTACTCCTGGGGAGGAAAGCTATGGCAAATCTAGGTAAAGGATCCCCTCGCACATATGTGCTAGTCGTTCCCGATTCTAGGGGGCCGTGCTCATCTCCGTTTCAAAGCCAAAGATCCAGCGCTGTCCGAAGATGTCTTCATGGTCATGTGCCCGACATGACTCAACGCCAAAGGTCCACGGAATGCTGTTACCTTTCCACCAAAGGTGGTCCCTATTTTTTCTACTTGCATTTTTTATGTGCTTTTGAACTGCTAGGTTGGCAGAAGCTGGGACAAGTAATGGGAGCTCACCCCATTAGGCAGCACTAGGGATTCGAACCGCTGAACTGCCGACCTTTCGATCGACAAGCTGAGCATCTTAGCCGGAGCCACGTGCCCCTTATAGCAAATCTATACAGCATACTAAAAAATAGAGACATCACCCTGCCAACAAAAGTGCGTATAGTCAAGGCTATGGTTTTCTCAGTTGCAATGTATGGCTGTGAAAGTTGGACCATAAGGAAGGCTGAGCGCCAAAGAATTGAGGCCTTTGGACTATGATGCTGGAGAAGACTCCTGTGAGTCCCTTGGACTGCAAGGTGATCCAACTGGTCAGTCCTAGAGGAGATCAACCCTGACTGCTCTTTAGAAGGCCAGATCCTGAAGAGGAAACTCAAATACTTTGGCCACCTAATGAGAAGGAAGGACTTCCTGGAGAAGAGCCTAATGCTGGGAAAGATTGAGGGCAAAAGAAGGAGGAGATGACAGAGAATGAGGTGGCTGGATGGAGTCACTGAAGCAGTCCATGTGAGCTTCAATGGATCCAGAGGATGGCAGAGGATGGGAAGGCCTGGAGGAACGTTGTCCATGGGGTTGTGATGGGTCGGACATGACTTCTCAACAAACAACCAGAAGTGTTTGGAAGAGAGAACAGGTTTCTGCCCTCCCACCCCCCCACTTTTCCAATGTAATTTAATTTAAGCCTCCGAAACCCCCAAAAGACGAAAAAGGGTGTAAAGAGGAGAAATCCTTCCTCCTCTATACACTCGGAAATAAATCCTGCAGAATCCCCCAGGATCCCCATTCGGCGTTTTCCGGGTCCCCCGACCTAAGTAGGATCCGCGAGTGAGGAGGTTGCGCTTCCACTGGATCGCCGATTCGGAACTTAATGAACCCACCCCCCCCCTTAATTGACAACCCCACTCCGGGATTGCCCCTCTAGTAAATAATAATAATAATAATAATAATAATAATAATAATAATAATAATAATAATAATAATAATAATAATAATAATAATAATAATACAGCTCAGAAATCGGGTGCGCGGATGAGCCACGGAAGAAAGGATCGCGAGCGGGGCTCGTCCGAGGCATCTCCGCTCGCGATCGGTTTCATCCGTGGCCCTCAGCCAGCCAGCCAGCGCTGGATCAGATAGAAACAGGAAAGGTGGGGAGGGCAGGAGGGAGGGGGGGGAAGCGATCGAAAGGGATCCAGCGGTTCCGTGGGGGCTTCGACACGGCCCCTTTCCAAGCGCGCATCGTGGGAAACGGCCGGGCGCTCTTGTTTACAATCTCGCTCGCCTCACGTTGGCAAAAAGCAGGGCGGGGAAGAAGAAGGGGACGGAGCGAGCAAGCGAGCTTCGGCGCCGCCTCCGGACTCAACTACGGCCAGGGGATCGCCCGGGGATCGCAAGGGAAGCAAAGAGCGCCGAGGAGAGGAACGGCGGTGCCTTAAAGGAAGAGCAGCCGGGGGGCCCCAAGGAAGGCGAGTCAATGCCCAGCCGCCCACCCAAGCCCGGATCTTTTGGGGAGCCCATTCAACCATCCTCCCTCATCCCCCGCATTAAGCGAGGACTATACGCCGTGCATAATAAGGTGCGCACAGATATACACATACACACACATATATATATGAGCGCGGAGAAAGAGACCAGCGCCAGCTAACCCCATCTGGCCGATCCGCCGATCCTTTCCTCCGGGCTCCCTCCTGCAATTGCCATCCTCCGCTTTGCCTGCTCGGAGCCATCTCCCGTCCTGTCCTGGTCTCCCCACCTCCGGGGGCGCTTTTTGGCCCTTAGCCTGGCGAGCTTGTTTGTCTCTCCAGCCGCTTCGCCACCGGCTAAGGAGATCTCACCGCCACGGTCGGCCTTGAGAGAGAGAAAGTGAGTGAGTGAGAGAGAGAGAGAGAGAGGGAGGGAGGGAGGGAGGGAGGGACGGAGGGACGGAAAGAGAAAGGGAGAAAGAGGGAGGAGGGGAGGGACAGAAAGAGAAAGGGAGAGAGAGGGAGGGAGAGAAAGAGGGAGAGGGAGGGAGGGAGAGAAAGGGAAAAAGAGGGAGAGGGAGGGAGAGAAAGGGAGGGAGGAAGGGGGAGAGAGAAAGAGAAAGAAAGGGGCAGAGAGAGAGAAAGAGGGAGGGAGGGAGGGAGAGAGAGAGAGAGACAGAGGGAGAGAGAGAAACAGACAGAGAGAGGGAGAGAGGGAGAGAAAGAAAGGGAGGGAGAGAGGGAGGCAGAGAGAAACAGAGGGAGGGAGAGGGAGAGAAAGAGAAAGGGAGAGAGAGAGAGAAAGAAAGGGAGAGAGAGAGAGACAGAAGGAGGGAGAGAAAGAGAAAGGGGAGAGAGAGAGAGAGAGAGAGAGAAGAGAAGCCAATCGATCGCGCCACGGACAGTGAGCGAGCGGGCGAGCAAACAAGCCAGCGCAGGCGAGTCAGCCAGCCAGCCAGCCGGAGCACGCGTGGGAAACCAACTAATCAACCAACCAACCAACCCGGAGCTACCGGCGTCTTTCGCGCCTCCTTTCCCTGCTGGCTGGCCGGCCGGCCGACCCACAGACCCAGCAAAGCCGATCGCCCACCAGCGCGACACCTCCCGGGGAGGGGCGGGGGGTCCGAGGACAACCAAGCCAACCGGGTAAGGTGACTTCGCCAAAGCGGCCGCGAGAACAACTTTCGCACCTCGCCAAAAGGTGGCGGGTTGTGTTGTGTGTGCGCTGCGCGCGTGTATGTGTGTGGATCGCGGCGAGCTCGCCCCTTGGCCGGACCGCGCTTCCTCCGCTGCTCCTCGAAGTGTGTGTGTGGGGGGGAAAGGGGCGGTTAGGCTGAAATCCCGATTGGGGTGTGCGTGTGGGGGGGGGGGTCGAAGCCAGGTGAAGCGCAAAGGCAGCCTCGGCTCCCGCAAGCCC
Source organism: Ahaetulla prasina (assembly GCF_028640845.1). Taxonomy (NCBI): domain Eukaryota; kingdom Metazoa; phylum Chordata; class Lepidosauria; order Squamata; family Colubridae; genus Ahaetulla; species Ahaetulla prasina. Next base: position 90,450,898 of record NC_080545.1, read on the forward strand.
CGGAGAGGCGCGGGGTGGGGGGGTCCGCCTTGCATTGAAATGGCGAACCGGGCTTCCAAAACTTCGCCGAGCCGCTCGTCCCGCCTCCCCGCCTCGGTTACAGACTCAGATTTGGCGCACGTGTCTGGGGCGAGAAAGCCAAAGCAGGGGAAACCTCGCTTCTCTCCCCCCCCACCCCATCCCTCCCTCCCCCTCCGGAGGATCCTGACGTTCCTTGGTGGCAACCGGGTGTCTGGCTTCTGCGGATTGTTGGCCTCGTTGTTCCAAGAAAGTGCCTCCCCGTGTTTTTCTTTACCTCGTGGAGAAGTGGGGCGGGGGACAGGGGGGACGGCAAAGGGGGTGGGGGGGGGATCGGAAGGTCTCCCCCTTCCTCTCAACTTGCACCCTTCCCGTCACGTTACTGTAATTGTCTCACATATTGAGGGTGGTGGTGGTGGTGTCGTATGGACGCGTCTCTTTGCAGTCCCCCCCCCCCACTCCTTAGCCGATAAAAAGCGTATTGAGAGTTTGGAGGAAAAAGCAAAGTTATTATTTTATTTACACAAAATGACAGTATACGCAGCGAACGAGATAACTATGCTGGATATTATTATTATTATTATTATTATTATTATTATTATTATTATTATTATTATTATTATTATTATTATTATTATTACGGTGTTCTAAAGCTGGATGCCGATCGCGTGGTGTTTTTTTTTTTAACTGATCCACGGGTGTATTCGTGAGGAGGGGGGGGCGAATGCAATGTTTGCATGCTTTTTTCTTTTTCCAGCCAGGAATAACTTTTCGTTCAGAGTTTGCTCTTGATGATGATGATGATAGCAGTAATAGTAACTTAGCAATAAATAGTAATAAAACTTAAGTCGTCGTAAAGAAGGCAATGCCCTCGTTCCTCCTTAAAAAACGCGCTGGGTTTTCCGAGGCAGGATTCTCTCAGGCAGCCCTTTTTTTTGCAGCTGTTCTTTCCCTCCCCTCCATAGGAAGGAGGAGTGTGGGTGGGGGGGGAGAGAGAAGAAGAAGAAACTGCCCCATAGCTTAAGAAGTTTCCCCCCCAAATCTCGGGACCAGAACGCGGAGCGTTTAAACTTTCCCCGCTGATGCCCGCCTAACTGGGGGGGGGGGAGAGAGAGAGAGGCAGGCGGCGCGAAAGTTGCTTTAGCAAAAAGAACTTTTTTTTTTCAAGAACTTTCTCCTAACTCGGGAACATGGGAGCCTGATATAACCGCCGGGCTTGTTTGTCAGGAGAAGAACGTCAACAGATGTTCCCTCAGGGATTTCTGCTCAAACTCTGCGCTCCTGCCAAGGGCAGAACCGGCTGCAGTCTGTGGGACTTGAGTGTGGGAATTTGAAGCGGGAACTGGGGCTGCTCATAAGTAGTAAGGCCAGCCTTAGAATCTCCCAGTATTTTTTATATATATATATTTAAAAAAATACTGGGAGATTCTAAGGCTGGCATTACAATATATATGTGTGTGTGTGTATATATATACATATACATATATGTGTTTTCTGAGGTTTTCACGGGTGTTTGTATGTAGGTCTTTGGTTGTTCGGGTTTTCTCCCGTGTACACTTCCAATTTTACACGGGAGAAAACCCGAACAACCAAAGACCTATATACATATATGTATGTATGTATGTATGTATGTATGTATGTTTTCGTAGGTTTTCACGGATATAATATATGCAGGTTTTGGTATGTTCGGGTCTTTTCCCGTGTAAGATTGGAAGTAGGCAACGTTTCGATGAGATCTCACTCATCATCTTCAGGCTTTGGCTTTGTTCTTATGTGTATATATATACACACATACATACATACATACATACATACACGTATATGTATGTATATCTATCTACCTACCTACCTATCTATCTATCTATCTATCTATCTATCTATCTATCTATCTATCTATCTATCTATCTATCTATCTATCTATCTATCTATCTATAAGCTGTCTGCCTGTCAGAAGAGTTGTGGAGAATGGGGGCAACCCGTGCAAATTTAATTAATCATTATTATCACCTTCATCCTTCTTGTTTTCACTATGATATGTTTTTAGCTACTTTCTGGGTGCTGCAGCTGTTAGGAAGGGCAGTGTTTAGGGGAAAAAGTTGGAAAAGATTGCAATTTAATCTCTCTTTTGGTTTTGGAAGGTCTTAATAGGTTAAAAACTGGCTTTCCACATACACCCCCCCCCAAAAAAAACAAAGCAAAAATGAACCCCAATTCTGAAGCGTTTTAAATAGAAATTAAATACAAAGATATGAAACGTTCTTTCAGAAAAAAAATTAGGGCTGGTTGATCAATAGTTATGAGGTAGAATTGTTTAATGAAATAGTATTTGAATAGTGAGTGTTAGGGACAAATGATGGCTCAGGATGGGTAAATACCCTTCTTGTGAACATTCTTAATGGCATATTTTCATTTTTGGACATAATTTTAGAATAAACTGACCTCTGAATTGGTTTAGCTTTTCTTAAGAACTTTCAGGGGCTTTTTTTGCACGTTGACACATCTGTGGAACTGAAGTTTTATAGTTCTTCCTCCAGTTGACTGAAACATATTCTGAAACCTGACTAAAGTCTCCAATAAATATTTTAAATCCCTTTTCTCTGGTCTTTTTTTTTATAATTTGGATTCTGTGAAATCATCATCCTTAACTTGCATCTTTTACTGGATTTAAAAAAGAAGAAAAGATGCACAAGTTTCTTACATTTCAGATTTATGAAAACTCTTGTTATCTTCTATAACTATGCAGGATTTATTAACATTAAAAAAAATAAGTGTGAGTAATGATGCAAAATATGTTTGCAACGGTTGAATTAGCAATGTAAGGGGAGGAAAAGGCCAATAGTATTTTGGACAGGATAATATTTAGCAAAAGTTACAAGGAAGTGGCCTGTTCTTTTGTTCTTTTGTGTTTTTTTTAAAGTCAGCATTAATTGGCCAGTTTTGGATAATTGTAATCTTATAAAATTGGAACATCAAGCTCCCTGGTGGGTTGTACATTAGCAATTCCTCATTTATATTGTGGGTCAAAAGGCAGGCTGATTCAGTTGTCTGCCTCATACTGGTTTAAAATTTGAGCCTTTATGGTAGAAGGGATGCCTGTATTTTCAAGTTCACTCACTTGGGTTTGTCGTGTGGTTTTTGAAACGCCCCCAGTGTGGTTTAAGAGAGTTGTGTCCTGTCCTATTTTTATTATCTCTTTGCAGATTTGAATGTTGGCTTGTTTTTCTGTTTTTGCAAAGAATCGCAGACTAAGCGAGTCCTCTTGAAGGTCTACAAAATCAAAATCACTTGCCCTGTCTGTGTTGGAAAACAATATATTAAAATCCAATCTAAACAATCCTGAGAAACAGTGGTTGCATTAGTTTTAATTTTAATATGGTAAATATAAGCCCCCCCCCAAATAAAAGCTCTTTTAGAGTTCTCCCTAATTTTTAAAAAGTGGGAAGGGAGGAATTGGGAGAAAAAAGTTTAAGGAACACTGATCTAAGTGAACTTCTTCCATCTTTGATCCAGTTTCTGACTCCTTCTTGGTCTGGCATCAGGGATATGTCAGTTAGATTCCCACAAGAGCCATTTTACTGCTGAATTAGCCATTTTCATCATAAATGAATCCTAAATGTTGAATTTTCACGTACATTAAGCCAGGGGTCTCCAACCTTGGGAACTTTAAGACTTGTGGACTTCAACTCCCAGAATTCCTCAGCCAACTTTTCCAATTCGGGGAGTTGAAGTCCACAAATCTTAAAGTTCCAAAGGTTGGAGACCCCTGCATTAAGCCACTCCAACATGTAGAAGACCTAACAATAATTGAACCAGACTAGGCCAGTGTGAATAAGGCTGGTTGGTCTTTACAGTAATTGAACTTGGGTAAACTTGGGTAGCCTTCCGGTGCAATTCAAGGTGTTAGTGCTCACCTTTAAAGCGCTCCATGGCTTAGGACCGGGCTATTTACAAGACCGCCTTCTGCCACTGATAGCCTCCCAACGACCTGTGCGCTCCCACAGAGCGGGCCTGCGCTGGGTGCCATCAGCCAAACAGTGCCGGCTGGTGACCCCCAGGGAGAGAGCCTTCTCTGTGGCAGCACCGACCCTATGGAATGAGTTACCTGCAGGGTTACGCCAGCTTCCCGACCTCCGTACCTTCAAGCGAGAACTGAAGACACTGCTATTCAATCGGGCGGGACTAGCCTAAATATTATTTTAATTTAATATTTTAGTTTAACTTAATTTTAATTGAATTTTAGATTGTATTAATCTATTTATAATTTTATATTTTAGGGTTTTATATCGGTCTTTTGACCGTTTTAGTTTTAAATTGGCCGATTAAATTTTTCATTTTAAATGTATTTTAAATTTATTGTGTACCTATGTGTTTTAATAAGGCTGTACGCCGCCCTGAGTCCTTCGGGAGAAGGGCAGTCTAGAAATCTAATTAATAAATAAATAAATAATAAGTGTATTTTGTGAACACAACCACAAGAGTGTGTTTGTAATGTCATCCCTTTGGGTAGTGGTTCACATTTCCCACCAACAGTTGTTCGAGGAGAAGAATAAGGATTTTTCTGAATGTGGTTGTGAGGATCATGTTTGTTAGTCTATCGGATGCCTTTAGCATCTGAGGCCTGGTCCCAAGAGATCAATAACTCCAAAGGTCCTGAATTGTGTCTTGTCTTTTGTTTTTCCATGGTGACCACTTGCTTCTTTGAATTTCTTCATTAATTTGAGTCGTGCCATATTCTGTCCACCACATTCCCCAGTTTGATTTTGTCATTTGTTTTAATGCATTCACAAATCTTACTTGGCTTCTCACTACAATTGGTTGCACGATCCCATAATTTTAAGTTGGTGGGGCTACATTTTAAAATTTTACATCTGTTTAAGGCTCAGACTAGGTTCGGTTCCTCAGATAGCCTTCCTTAATCTTCTGCCTTTATTTTATCAGACTGCAATAATCTCTCCTGACTTGATATGTGCTAGCTCTGGGCGATGGGAACTAAACGTCTTGGTTGCTGATCTGTGGCAACGTACTATAACTATATCTGTCTTTCCTGATGCTATAAATTGCTACCAAATTTTGCTTAAAGGATTGTTTCTTTACTGTAAACCACCACATCAAGAAGTTCAGATGCTTTTGAAAAATTATTCTGTTGGCCCATTTAGCAGAAATACATTTTTTGAAATGGATTTGGGACTACAAGGATTGCTGCTGAATTGTTCCCCTTTGATATTTGTGTATGATTATATATTTAAGTGGAGCTGATTGTGAGTTTACCCATCAAGAATCATGCCGTGATTTGTTCATATTTATTAGAAAACCTGTTTAGCATCAAACTTGATCGTTTTTGATCATTCCACTTGTTTTATTCTGAAAGCTTCACAGTTGCAGTTAGTTGGTTTATTTTTATAACAGGCATAAATATTGGATCTATACAGACTACATTATTTTATTGTTCTCAGAATAGCAGTGCTTTAAAAAGATTGGACTATAAATTGACAGTTCAATTGTTCAAAAAAATAAAAATTATGCCAGGGAGAAAGAATCAGAGCCTCTATAATAACAGGCAGTCTTCTTGTAGAATCTCCCAGACTGAATGCATGAATTTGGCTACCTGTATCTATATAAATATATATATATATATCCCTAGTGCCGCATAACGGGGTGAGCTCCCGTTACTTGTCCCAGCTTCTGCCAACCTAGCAGTTCAAAAGCACGTAAAAAAAAATGCAGATAGAAAAATAGGGACCACCTTTGGTGGGAAGGTAACAGCGTTCCGTGTGCCTTTGGCGTTTAGTCATGGCAGCCACATGACCACGGAGACATCTTTGGACAGCTTCGGCTTTGAAACGGAGATGAGCACCACTGAACAATACCCATTCCTGGACTATTCCGCAGCCACTGAGAAGAGCCGTTCAGGTAAGACGATGCTCCTTTCCATTTTGAACCTTAAAAGATCCCATATCCATATGGCTCCTGGGGCTTTGTAGAGGTGGCCCCGCTGTTTGGAATAATTTTGCTTATTGGAGTATTTTCACGATATGTATCCACAAAGAATTATTTAAAAAGAGAATACAGCTGTCTTATTCGCCTGTCGTCGTTCTGTGCCTGGCTTTCAAGTGGACGCTTTTTGCTCGCTGTGTGAACTGGTCGTGTTTTTATTGACTTAAGCGTCCTTGGAATTTTTTTTTATGGAAAAGATCTAGCTATAAATATATTTGCAAAGCAACCTCATGGAGAGGGAAAAGGAGAAATGAAGGCAGAAGAATGGCCTTTTTCAAGGCCTTGTTAAGTCAGGCTAGAGAAGGGAGAAGGATTGGGCCTCTTCTCTCCCATCAATTGTGAAGAACGACAAAACTTTCCCTGGTACAAGGTCAACCCAGTTAGATCATTTTTTGAAAGGAGATGGTTGGGGTGGAGGGAACTTTGGCTTCTTTGTGCCTACAGCCTGTTAAAAGAGAACCAAGTATCTCAAGGGCACTTCTTTGATTGGTGGCTCAGTGGCTAAGATGCTGATCTTGTCGATTGAAAGGTCGGCAGTTCAGCGGTTTGAATCCTTAGTGCCACCTAATGGGGTGAGCTCCCGTTACTTGTCCCAGCTTCTGCCAACCTAGCAGTTCAGAAGCAGGTAAAAAATGCAAGTAGAAAAATAGGGACCACCTTTGGTGGGAAGGTAACAGCGTTCCGTGCGCCTTTGGCATTGAGTCATGCTGGCCACATGACCACAGAGACATCTCCGGGCAGTGCTGGCTCTTCGGCTTTGAAATGGAGATGAACACCGCCACCTAGAGTCGGGAACGACTAGCACATATGTGTGAGGGGAACCTTTACCTTTATCCCAAAATGCTTCTGAAGGGCTCAAAAGCATGAACAAATCTTAATTTTATTTCTGCTTTTCTGGTCTCCAGAAGTTTAGTGCTGTGTTGGAATAGTAGAATTTCAGCCTCCTTCGTGGGCCCTCGACTTATGACCACAATTGAGCCCAAAATTTTCATTGCTAAGCAAGACAAGTTTAGTCAGTTTTGCCCCATTTTATGACCTTTCTTGCCACCGTTGTTAAGTGAATCGCTGCAGTTGTTAAGGTGGCAACACGATTGTTAAGTGAATCGGCCATGGACTTTGCTGGGGAGAAGGTCGCAAAAAAGGTGATCGTGTGACCCCGGGACACTGCAACTGTCATAAATATGAGTTTGTGGTGGTACCACGGGTATTGGTACAGCTCATCCTATTCCTGTTTAAGTATGTGGTATTTGTTATTTTATTCTTACTCACTTTTTTTCAATTCCTTGGGGAATGCAGAAATAGGGATACCCTGTTCTTCCCCTTGTTGTGTCGCCACATTTTGTTCAAATTTACAAGCCGATCTTATCAGCCAAGCTGAAGTTACTTCCTCCTAGTTCATTTCACAATCCCTATAGAAGATTTTTTTCCAGCTTAATCTTCTCCACTCAGATCAGTAACGTGCCCTCCTGTGTACCTGCATTCTGTGGTGTAAAACTGGTAATCCTGAAGCTTTAAAGCACCATGTAGAGAGCAATGCCAACCCACGTTGTGGTTATTTAAAATAACGGTCATACAAGTAGTGAGGAGAGGAGAAGTGGAAGGAGACTAGTGCCTTGTAAAGCAGGACGTTTTATGCAATTGTGGGGTTCTTGGCAGAGGTGGATTGCTGGGGGTTTGCAGGAGACCCCCTGCGCAGGAGACCCCCTGGAGAACCTCTAGCTAAGATTCTATGCAGAAGCCCCAAATTCCACTCCTGTTGTCTCTGCGCCCCCCCAAGCCGGCCCTCCTGCCAGAAAATGACTTGGAGCCGGGCCTGCTATCAGAAAGTGACGTGAGAGTGAGGGGGAAGGGCCGTCAGGACTTACCTCGGGAGCACCAGGTTCCCTGGCTCAGCTCCAGGAGCCAGAAACAGGCCAGGTGGAAGAGATAACGAGGCCTCCGTCCCCTGACTCTTCCCCCCCCCATGCCTGCAGACCCAGCTGACGGCAATCAGGCTTGGTTGAATCCTAGGTTTCTTAGGCAGGAGAGGAGGGAACAACAGAAGCAGGGGTGGGGCAGGCCTAGGAAGTGCTGAGTCATGGAGCCACACCCCACAGGATATAAAAGGCAGCGAGAGCTGCTGTGTGTCTTTGTAACAGGCAAATCCACTGACTGACTAAGAGCTGAAGTTTGTTCCTGGGTGAATTACCAGCGTTGTGGAAGATAACGGAGGCTCTTGGCATACGCTGGCTATTCTGCTGCCAGAGCTGATAGTGCCGGCTAATTAAGCCATCACTCGGATGGAGGCGAAGGAGGACAGAACAACTCCTGGCTGGCCCCGCCCATCCTCCCCTCTCCTCCCAGGAGTCCCCACACGGCCCGTTTTGGATGCAGGGCATGTGCGGAGGCTCAGGGAGGGCAAAAAATGGGCCTACCGGGAGTTCGAGAAACGGATCTGTTTCTGGCCTCCAGAGGGCCTCTGGAGCCTGTGGAGGCTGTTTTCGCCCTCCCGGAGAAAAGCTTCCGGAGCCCAGGGAGGGCAGAAACACCCCACTGCCGGCTGTGGTACAGGAGGCTGACTAGGCCATGCCCACCATGGCCACACCCACCCTTGCTAAAAATTTTGAAGCCCACCCCTAGTCCTTGGTGCTCTCTTGAGCTTGGTGGTTTTCTTTTAGATGTTTCATTACCAATGATGCTAGCACTGATGATGTTACCTACTTTGGTAATGAAATGTCTGCGAGAAAAGAACCAAGTTCAGAGAGCATCAAGGATCCCATGGTTCAACCCTGAGCTACAACCAGTGGTGGGAATCAGCCAGTTCGCACCACTTCGGGAGAACCGGTTGTTAACTTTCTGAGCAGTTTGGCACACTGGTTGTTGGAAGAAATCATTAGGGCAGAGAACCGGTTGTTAAATTACTTGAATCCCACCACTGGCTACAACCCTTCTATCGGTATTGTGTACAACATGAATCAGCTCAGAGGTGAAATCCCGCAGGTTCTGACAGGTTCTGGAGAACCGGTAGCGGAAATTTTGAGCAGTTCGGAGAACCAGCAAATGCCACCTCTGGCTGGCCCCAGAGCGGGGTGGGAATGGAGATTTTGCAATATCCTTCCCCTGCCACGCCCACCAAGCCACGCCCACCAAGCCACACCCACATAACCAGTAGTAAAAAAATTTGGATTTCACCACTGAATCAACTCCTTGATGGAGATATAACCCTTGTAATAGATCCACCTCAAAATCGTTTAACTGGCTGTTACTTACAAAAGACATATAGATTTCAAAATATTCTCAGGGAACATATAGATATTGCTGAAAGTGAGGAAGTGGTGAACGCACATTCCAGGAACAACACATTATAATATCAGGACATTAGATCAGCCAAGTTAAAAGAATTAGAACAAGGAAATGGGATCAGTAGAGTACCAGATGCTACTGAACTGTCATAGCCAAGAAAGCTAATAATGTGGGATAGAGAGAGTTGTAATTCATCAACATCTGAAGGGCCACAGGTTGCCCATTCCTGAATTGAGAGTAATGACAGATTGACTCTGGGATGCCATGATGTCAATGGCTTTGCCAATGTTGGAGATGGAGAATGTTGCCCAAATCTACCCCACAAACGTCCCACCTTACCAACATTATTTAACAGAATAATAGAATAACAGAGGTTTTTTTTTATTTGAATTTATATCCCGCCCTTCTCCGAAGACTCACGGCGGCTTACATTGTGTACATTGGAAGGGAACTTGGAGGTCCTCTAGTCCAACCCCCTGCAGGAAACCCTACACCATTTCAGACAAATGGTTGTCCAGTCTCTTCTTGAAAACCTCCAGTGATGGAGCACCCACAACTTCTGGAGGCAAGTCGTTCCACTGATTAATTGTTCTAACTATCAAGAAATTCCTCCTTAATTCCAGGTTGCTTCTCTCCTTGATTAGTTTCCATCCATTGTTTCTTGTTCTGCCTTCAGGTGCTGTGGAGAATAAGTTGCCCCCCCCCTTCTTTGTGGCAGCCGCTGAGATATTGGAACTTCTGCTATCATGTTACCCCTAGTCCTTCTTTTCATTAAATTAGACATGCCCAATTCCTGCAGCCGTTCTTGTATGTTTTAACCTCCCGTCCCCTAATCATCTTTGTTACTCTTCTCTGCACTTTTTCCAGAGTCTCAACATCTTTTTTATATAATGATGACCAAAACTGGATGCAATATTTCAAGTATGGTCTAAATGCTTTCCAAAATCAGGCATGCCTTTTCATTTCTCAGCCTGCAGGCAAACCTCTGCTGTTTGACAGTCTGAGGAAGCGTTTCCCCCTTACTTCTTGCATAGAAAGAATGCCGTTTTGTCTCTCTATATCAGATAGAGAAGATTCTTTGCTTATCGCTTTGAAATCTAAACCCCAGAGTGGCAGAGGAATCAGACCTGAGCGCTCCAGAATACAATGGCTGTTTGAGATGAGTTACATAACAAGCAGTCAACTAATGGATAATGAGCGATTTTCAAATAGGGTTTATTATGATTGGTTGCAGTCAGCCAGATGTTTAGGTTGTATTTGGCATTTTTGTCCACCTAATTGAGTCCTGCCCACCCAGAGTGGCTCTGCGAGGGAGCTAGGTGCTCTCTAAATACCATAGATGATTGATAAGCAGATAGGATAGATGATAGATAGGAGATAGGAGATAGATACATAGATAGACAGACAGACAGACAGACAGACAGACAGAAAGATAGATGGATAGATGATAATAGATGATAGATATAGATAATAGATAGAAAGATTCGATAGATAATAGATGAAAGATAGATAGATGGATAGATAGATAGATGGTAATAGATGATAGAGATAAATAGATAATAGAAAGATTAGATAAATAATAGATGATAGATAGATAGATAGATGATAGACAGACAGACAGACAGAAAGAAAGAAAAAAAGATGGATAGATAGATGGTAATAGATGATAGAGATAGATAGATAATAGATGATAGACAGACAGACAGAAAGATGGATAGATGATAATAGATGACAGAGATAGATATATTATAGATAGAAAGATTAGATAGATAATAGATGACAGAAAGAAAGATAGATAGATAGATAGATAGATGGTAATATATGATATAGATAGATGATAGATAGAAAGATTAGATAGATAGATAATAGATGATAGATAGATGATAGATAGAAAGAAAGATAGATGGGAAGATATAGATAGATATACCATAGATAGATGATGGATGGATGGATGGATGGATAGACAGACAGATGCTTCTGGGAACAATTATATTCACAAACACTATCAAGCTTTCTGCTTTTCTGGCAAACTCAAACAAATTGGGATGCTGAAAAGCACCAATGTCAAGATTATTTCACTGAATGCTGTGCCTTCTCTGGAATTTCCCTTCTGTAAAATGGGTTTGGGAGCAACCTGCTTTATATCAAAGAGTGAAACTCGTTTTCTTTAGCTTGGTTCCTTAGGCAACGACCTCTTACTTCCAGCCTCTTCTTTATGGGGAAAGGTGTCTGACCTGGTCCATCATAACCATCAACAGACAAAAGTTCTCCTGTAGCAATTTTGTGGGATAAACTGTATTTTGACTTTATTCTGAAATTAGAAGGCTTTCTGGCTACTCAGAAAGGGATGTAACTGGCACAGGAAGTGTTGGTCAATTCTCTCCCCTTATTACTAAAATGTGCAGCTAGATCACACTCCTTCTCCGTGCCACAGTTCGGTCTTGTTTCTCTTGTTACTCAACCACAACTGAATAACAGCTTTTTGGATAGCGTAGGTCCTTGATCATAAATGTTTTTCCACCTGCATTATGTGTTCTGCTCTCTCCGAGGGTTTCTGTCTTCTCCGAACTTGCCTTAGGACACTTGTGTTACCGTTTATGTCAGCCTTCAGAGTAGGGCAGGTCAAGAAACAGATACTAAAGAAGTACAAGAACTTCTTAGAGCTGGGTTCCAATATCTCAGGGGCTGCCACAAAGAAGAGTGGGGGTGGGGGCTCAACCTATTCTCCAAAGCACCTGAAGACAAGAACAAGAAGCAACGGATGGAAGCTAATCAAGGAGAGAAGCAACCTAGAACTAAGGAGAAATCTCTCAAGAATGAGAACAATTAATCCATGGAACGACTTGCTTCCAGAAGTTGTGGGTGCTCCGATACCTTGTGGAGGTTTTTAAGATGAGATTGGACAATTGTTTGTCTGAAGTGGTGTAGGGTTTCCTGCTTGAGCAGGGGGTTGGACTAGAAGACCTCCAAGGTCCTTTCCAACTATTCTGTTCTATTTTATGAATATAGGCTATAAAAACAGAATCTTGAATATCTGACAGTGTTCCTCCTTCCTTGTCCCTTATACCAAAATAAGTCAAGGTAGAGTGTCCTTGTGTTTCTTTCTCATCCATTCCTGTTTTCCTGGGTTAAACTCATGTTTTACTAATAACTGCTGCATATTTCTTCGAGGCTATCTCTGCATTCCTCTGGAGTTTGACAAGCATATTGTTCTTCTCAAGCTGTCCTTGGATTGGGCAATGTGTTTTCTAAAATTATCTTTCTTACAACGGGAGCTACTTGGAAAAGAATACACAGAATCAATCTGAGCTTTCTGGAACTCTTTAAAATGCATTACGTGGAAGGCAACGGTCAGTATATTTGTGTGACACCCTGTAAGGTCAGCTTGATAGTTGACTCACATTTATGACAGTGTCCCAAGGTCATGTGACCTTCTGACCAGCAAAGTCAAAGGGGAAACCAGATTCATTTCACCGCGTTGCTAATTTAACAACTGCAGTGATTCACTTAACAAACGTGGCAAGAAAAGTCGTAAAATGGGGCAAAACTCGCTTAACAAATTTCTCACCTAGCAGCATAAATTTTGGGCTCAGTTGTGATCGTAAGTTGAGGACTACTTGGGTTAACAAAACTGAAGCTGTGCTGACATCTTCCTTATGAGCTCTCCAAAGTTTCCCCTTCTGTTGAAAAAATAATAATCTAAAGGTGTTTGAGAATTTCTTTTTAATTCCTCTTGATGGTGTCTTTGAGCTTCCTTTCTGGTTGGAGATGACACATCTGGTGCCTTCTGGTTCCCTTCTTCCCATCGCTCAATAGCATCTCTGGTTGCTTAATTTCCCCGCCTGAACAAATTTGATGGGCGAAATCCCTGAGATCTAACTGGGATGTAATGGATTTTTAAGAAGCCGTGGAAGCTGCAGACGTCCAGGGTGGGATTGTACGTGGAAATAATGTTCTCGGGTATATTTCCACCACCTTGATCTTGAAGAAATGCAAGAAAACCCACACTCCTTCATTGAAACCCACCTCTCTTCTGAAAGAAATGTCAAAAGCCAGAGCTCATCCATCGAACTGAATGAGAAGGACAAACGTAGGAGAAGTGTTCTGCGCAATGCTATTTAATTATTATTATTTTTTAATGAAAATTGAAAATCTCCATCGCTTGTAGCTTGTCCAAACTGGACCTTGGATGCTTCTGAAGCTGAACTACCCTTCCTGATGTCTTCTGGTGTTTGTGGTATTTACAGCATCGTGTTATAGCTGGACATTTTGAGCAATATTTCCCTACAGTTCCTAATTATTGGAGCCACTCTTTCTGGGGAATCCTGGGAAATGAAGTCCATTGAGCCTAGAAGACAATGAACGGAAGAAGTCTGAATCAAGGCTTTCTTTTTAATTGTAGCAGTGACTCTGTTGCATATTATTCTGTTAGGCAGCTGGTTTGATGGAAAGGTCTCTGCCGGATCCAATCTGGGTCGGTCGCTGGGTCCACAAACTTAAGTCTTCCAAACTTTGTGCTGGAATCCACCCTCAGGAAACTTCTTTCTACCAGCTAAGGGTTGAAATGAGGGCTCTTTGGTGCTCTTTGAGCTTAGTTGTTTTCTTGCAGACATTTCGTTACCCAAACTAGGTAACATCATCAGGGTTAATCCTACCTGCCTCCAGATTATTTTCAAGAATCAGAGATAACTAAATTGTCCCTGAAAGGTTTAGTTCCAATTTAAAATGACTCAACTTGGGAGAGCCATCATTGTTCTAAGGCGAGTTTTCCAGATTGTTCCTATTTCTTCATATTCAAGAAATCCTCATTTAGTTTTTTTTTTTTTTTTTTACATTTATATCCCGCCCTTCTCCGAAGACTCAGGGCGGCTTACAGTGTGTAAGGCAATAGTCTCATTCTATTTGTATATTTACAAAGTCAACTTATTGCCCCCCCAAAATCTGGGTCCTCATAGTAATTGCCTCGTTTAGTAATGAGGGGAATATTTCTCCCTCCCTCCCTCCCTCCCTCCCTCCCTCCCTCCTTCCTTCCTTCCTTCCCTCCCTCCCTCCCTCCCTTCCAGAGAAGTCAAAAAAGTGTCTTGGAAGAGTCTCTTCCAGGCTAAAAACTTTCTGGAGTTGATGCTAATGCATGAATCCAGTCTTCTTCTCCTCCGCCTCCCCCCATCTACTTCCTTCTCTTCCTCTTCCTCTTCCTCTTCCTCTCCGCTCCCCTCCCCCTCCTCTTCCTCCTCCTTTCTCAAGGCAATATTACTTTTGGATCTCATTTGGAACTGAATTTGGAAGCTGACCTTCAGGCAAAATCACTCTGCCCCTCTCTGGAGGATCCCTCTCTCTTCAGCAACAGGAGTGTCATGACTGTGTCCTTGCAAATGGCACAATTATGTACTGACACAATCACGCCCGATCCAAACCTGCAGGTTGTGCCATTTGCCCCATGACTCACACATTGTTGTCTGCGTCCTCCTGCAGACAGACACATGCATGCGTTGGAAGTCCTTTCTTGGAAAGGTGAGAAGAAGACACAGGAAGATGGAAACCATCTCAGATGCATCGGGGATGATCACTTGAGTCTGCAGGGTGGAGGGGAGGGAGTGTTTTGCCATCCCAACCCCCAGGACTGTATATATTTGGACTTATTCAAATCTGACTCCTAAACACCTTTTCTGTGGCCTACTTTTGCTTAAGTTGCTTTTTAATTATTGATGGAAAGACATTTGGCAGCCTTACTTTGAAATGCAGGGCTAAGGGAAAGAACAGAGCGCTATTTTTCAAGACAAACCACCCCCCACATTTGCTTATGCAAAAGATTAGCAAGTCTGGGAAACATCCCCGCTGCTGGAAACGATAGGCTGTAAGTTGTTGGTAGATGTCTTACACATTGGAAAAAAGAATCGGAACACTAAATACAAGCTCGATGGACATTACCTTACTGATGACCCCCACCCTGTTAAAGACTTTGGAGTTTTCATATCAAATGATCTGAGTGCCAAGGCTCACTGTAACTACATCGCAAAAAAGGCTTTAAGAGTTGTAAACCTAATCTTGCGTAGCTTCTTCTCCAGAAACACTACACTACTAACCAGAGCATATAAAACATTTGCTAGACCAATTCTTGAATACAGCTCGCCTGTCTGGAACCCACACCTCATTTCGGACATTAATACAATTGAGCATGTCCAGAAATACTTTACAAGAAGAGTTCTCCACTCCTCTGATTACAATAAAAATACCTTATGCCACCAGACTTGAAATCCTGGGCTTAGAAAATTTAGAACTCCACCGCCTTCGACATGACCAGAGCTTAAGTCATAGAATCATCTGTTACAACGTCCTTCCTGTTGAAGACTACTTCAGCTTCAATCACAACAATACACGAGCACACAATAGGTTTAAGCTTAATGTGAACCGCTCCAATCTTGATTGCAGAAAATATGACTTCAGTAACAGAGTTGTTAATACTTGGAATACACTACCAGACTCTGTGGTCTCTTCCCAAAATCCCCAAAGCTTCAACCAAAAACTGTCTACTATTGACCTCACCCCATTTCTAAGAGGTCTGTAAGGGGCGTGCATAAGAGCACCAGCATGCTTACCGTTCCTGTCTCAAAGTCCCCTTTGATTGTATCCAATTCGTATAGTTATTTTATACTTATGCTTATATATACTGTTGTGACAAATAAAATAAATAAATAAAATAAAAATGTTCTCATTCCTCGTTGCACGACCAGCCAGCTGTTTGCGCTGGATTTGGCATTTTTATCCACCTATCGAGGGCCTTCCCAAGGACCTGGATGTTGTGACCCAGGCCCAAGTAGGTAGTAGGAAACTCAGTCTGTGAAAAAACAAACGAACTTTATTTGAACAGTTGAGAATGACTTCATTCTCAGCGTAGTTCAACTAAATTAAAGCAAATTCCTCCCAACACTAATTCCTCAGTCCTATCGCAAACCTTGGTCCAATTAGGCAAACTGCCAAAGTCCTTTCTTGGCAAAGGTTCAGAAGTCACTGATACAAAAATAAATGCAAGACATAGATGAAGCTACCAATGTTGTTTTCCGGCAAAGCCCAAACGCCATTGCTGGTCTGTTTTAAACATTATGGGAGGGGCCAATCATCTCTTAACCCTACTCCTGAGTTGTCCTTTTTGCTTGAGCTCTTTTTTGTTTGGGGCTCTTGCCTTATGGCAGCTCTTCTCGTGCGTGCATTAAGGAACAGGCTCCTCCTGTTCCTCTGCCTCACTACTATCAATCTTTGGAGGCTCTGGAGTCCGCACCTCACTCCCCGATGGCCCTGGCCCCACCTCAGCCTCATCGCTGTCTGACTCTGTTGCCAGCTCCACAGGCTGCTGGCGGACCACAATACTGGAATAGGCAGATGGAGTTGAGAGTGGGTGGTTTTTATACCTTCTTTAGGCTTTGTATCTGAGCTTCCTGTTCCTGTGCAAGAGCATGTCCTTTAATATTTTATTGGCTGTTGTCAGATTCCTTTGGGTTATATAGGGGTCATAGCTGACTCTCTAGGCAAAAGAGGAAATGCAAATCCTAGGTGCTTGTCTGAGTCAATCTGGTCAACCTTTGGCTTGAACTTTGGACTGCTCGGGGCTGGTGCAATGAAGGGGCTTGTTGTTGTGTCTCGTTCGCTTCCCTCGCAGCCGGGCCCGTCTTATCTGCTTCCGAACGCTGAGGAATGTCCTAGCATGCCTCCCGGCCCCAGCCCTGGCTCCATGCCCAGACAGGCCGAGGAAGAAGAAGTGCCTCCAGCCCCCAGCCCTGGCTCCATGCCCAGGCAAACGGAGCAACTAGACCCCTCCCCCTCCCCCACAGCATGTGAGCCTGAGGAAGGTCAATTACCAACAGCTGGAGACTGGAGTGACCCTCGCTTCAGGAGAATTGATAGGCGGCGTCAACAGAAGGAAGGGAGGGGCAGGCCTGGATAAGTGCTGAGTCATGGAGCCACACCCCATGGCCTATATAAAGGATCTGCTTTCTGGCATTCTCTGAGTCAGGCAAAGTCTACCTTATCTCACTGAAGTCACTTCCTGGTCTCCTGCCTGCCTTGAGAACTTTGCTAGGACTTTGGCAGAGCTGCAGAGGCACGCCTGATTCGGATTTCCCTGACCCGTCCGTCAGCGGAGGAGTAGGAACGACACTTGTCTTCTGAAAGGGTGTTGGGCAATTCCTATTGTGGCTCAGTGGTTTTCGTCCTGTTTTGGACCCTGACTGAGGGGCTGCTTCAAATCCTACCATTCTGCCTTTGTTTCAAAATATCCTGCCTTGAATGGATTACCAAAGCTGCATTTCTAAAAGCTGGCCTCCTCAGTTTCTGCTTGGAGGGCAGGGAGACGGAGGCTGCTTCCTGCCTCTAAAAACACACACGCACACATTTCTCCATTTCTCATTTAGGGAAATATAGTATTCTGCCTTTTTAAATATTCCTCGAAATATTTCATGAAAAAACAATGGCTACCAACCTGCCTTCCATTGAGGACCTGAATACTGCACGAGTCAAAAAAGAGTGATGTGAAAACATTTACCGACCCCTCGCATCCTGGACATAAACTGTTTCAACTCCTACCCTCAAAACGACGCTACAGAGCACTGCACATCAAAACAACTAGACACAAAAACCGTTTTTTCCCAAATGCCATCACTCTGCTTAACAACTACTGTAATTCCCACAACACTGTCAAATAATTTATTAAGACTGTATTACTATTATTCTTCTCATCGTTCCCAGCACGCATCTCCTTCCACTTATCAACTTTGTTGCTTGTATCCTTAACAATTTTTATTGATATTGATTGTTTCTTGATTGCTTATTTGTACCCTTTGACTATCATAAAGTGTTGTCTCTTAGGATTCTTGATGATCTTTTCTTTTATGTACATTGAGAGCATATGCACCAAGACAAATTCCTTGTGTGTCCAATCACACTTGGCCAATAAAAAAATTCTATTCTATTCTATTCTATTCTATTCTATTCTATTCTATTCTATTCTATTCTATTCTATTCTATTCTATTCTATTCTACTCTACTCTTCTGGGGGATAGGCGCTGACTTTCTACAAGTCAATTGCAAAGGGCAGTCTTGCTTGGAACAGCTTTGTTGTGCCTCGCCTGCCCTCTTCTCCTCAGCCAGGCCCCTCCCATCTCCTGCTATCTGAGCCAGAGACTGATAGTGAAGAAGAATGGCCTGGCATGCCTCCAGCCCCCAGCCCTGGCACCATGCCCGGATAGAATGAGCAAACAAACCTCCCTCCTACAGCGTGTGAGCATGAAGCCAGCCACGAGCTAGAATTGCCGGCAGCAGAGCAGGAGGACGAAAAGACACAGTGGACAGATCCCCGCTTCCAGAGAATGGAGAGACGATGTCAGCAAAAGGAAGGGAGGGGCAGGCCTGGATAAGTGCTGAGTCATGGAGCCACACCCCATGGCCTATATAAAGGATCTGCTTTCTGGCATTCCTTGAGTCAAGCAAAGTCTCATCTGGTTGCTGAAGTCACACTTTGGATTCCTGCCTGCCCTGAGAACTCTGACGGGAATTTGGCAAAGCTGCAGAGGCTTCGTGGCCACGCTTGATACAGACTTCCCAGACCCGGCCATCAGAGGAGGAGTGGGACACGACAAGCTTACATCCTGTGACAATTCATTTACCCCCATTAAACAGCAACGTCTGCCTATCCCAGGTTCTTGAGGAGGGCTCAATCAGTGGGCAAAAATCTAAATAATAGATTATTTACCGTATTATAATAATAATAATAGAGGGGAAAGAAGAAGGTTGAATCATTTGTCGCCACCTGCAGAGGTTGCTGCTATGGACTACATCTCAGAAAGGAGCCCGAGCTAAACTTAAATTTCATTTTAGTTTTACATAGTACCGTATTTACATTAATCGATGACCAACGTTACAATTACCTCCATATGCTGAGCATTTTTGCAATTCGGCTCATGGGTGGGTGGGTGAGAACTCTTAGAAGGAGAGATTTTGTTGGTAAGGGGCTATGTCTGACCCTTCATTGATTCCCTTGGAAATGTTAAAAGGGTATTTTTCTTTATCCATTAGCCTTGCCAATTTGGAAAGACAGATTCACGACGAGCCTGACATATTCCTGTCCTTTTTCTCTCACAGCAATCACTCAGTAGGAGAAGCCGCTCTGAGAGGAGTACAATTATATCATGTCCATAGCTCTAGATCTCCCTGCAATAAAAGTCCATTTGAAAAAATGATATGCATTTGGCCAAAGGTCTCTAAAACTGGTCCTTCTCCGTATTTGACGTTTCGGTTCTCTGTTCAAACAGACCTTCTAATTTTGAGTTAGGCCACCTGATTCCCTCCAGATACTACCAGCCAGTGGTTTCAGGGAGAAAAAAAATGCCCATCTACAGCTTCGTCAAGTTTCAACCAATCTTGTAACTCCCTTTGCTAGGGCACTCATTTGCTTGGCAGCGCTTAGTCAATGATGCTTTTCAGTGCCATGGCACCAATGGTCTCACCTGTTGGTTTTTGCAACTTGGCCAGGTTCTAAGAAAAGAGGAAGCCTTTTTAGGCTAGCCTTGATAGTGCTGTCTGCAATATTAACAGAATAACAGAGTTGGGAGGTACCTTAGAGGTCTTCTAGTCGAACTCCCTGCTTAGGCAGGGAACCCTACACCACTTCAGACAAATGGTTATCCAACATTTTCTTAAAAATTTCCAGTGTTGGAGCATCCACAGCTTCTGGAGGCAAGTTGTTCCACTGATTAATTGTTCTAACTGTCAGGAAATTTCTCCTTAGTTCTAAGTTGCTTCTTTCTTTGATCAGTTTCCACCCATTGCTTCTTGTTCTACCCTCAGGTGCTTTGGAGAACAGCCCGACTCCCTCTTCTTTGTGGCAACCCCTGAGATATTGGAACACTGCTATCATGTCTCCCCTAGTCCTTCTTTTTGTTAAACTAGACATACCCAGTTCCTGCAACTGTTCTTCATATGTTTTAGCCTCCAGTCCCCTAATCATCTTCGTTGCTCTTCTCTGCACTCTTTCTAGAGTCTCAACATCTTTTTTACATCATGGCAACCAAAACTGAATATAGTATTCCAAGTGTGGCCTTACCAAGGCATTATAAAGTGGTATTAACACTTTATATGTTAATGGCTGTGTGAAACCATTTCTCTGTCTGGCTTGGTTATTCTCCAGGTACAGGGTTAGGATTAGGGTACAGTCCTCAATTTACAACAGTTCACTTAGTGACCGTTTGAAGCTACAATGGCACTGAAAAAAGTAATACAGTTTTATAAAGTTCTGACCATTATAGCATCCTCATGGTCATGTGATCAAAATTCAGATTCTTGGCAACTGACTCATATTTATGACAGCCTCAGGGTCCCGGGGTCCTGTGATCCCCTTTTGTGACCTTCTGAGAAGCAAAGTCAATGGGGAAGCCCGATTCACTTAACAACTGGGTTACTAATTTAACAGCTGCAGTGATTCACTTAACAACTATAACAACAACAACAACAACAACAACAACAACAATAATAATAATAATAATAATATCAGAGTTGGAAGGGACCTTGGAGGTCTTCTAGTCCAACCCCCTGCCCAGGCAGGAAACCCTACACCACTTCAGACAAATGGTTATCCAACATTTTCTTAAAAATTTCCAGTGTTGGAGCATTCACAACTTCTGCAGGCAAGTTGTTCCACTGATTAATTGTTCTATGGGAAATAAGGTCATAAAAGTTGAACAAAATTTACTTAACAACACTTAGCGACAAAAATGTTGGGCTCAATTGTGGTCATAAGTTGAGGACTACCTATATTTCAAGGGAATTTTCCCTTCTGTTGTAATAGTCCAGTTTTGTTTTGATAGATTTTTTTTTTTTGGCCCCAAAATCTGTAATAATCCATTTTTGAATCCAACTTCCACTGACACAGAGAACTTTTCTACATATTTGGAAATTTGCCTGTGATTCTTTATTTTTTAAGCGTCTGTTTTCTTGATGTTATTTTTGTTATGTAAATTTCCTCTGCCCTAGGAACTTTTTCAAAAGAAATAATTTTTTTAGTGCACAGCTGGATAAAAAATGTATTTGGGGAAGACTTATGGAGGTTTTAATTAATTAATTAATTGCCATTATTTATTTATTAAATTTATATACCTCCCGTCTCAGTCCAAACAGGGACCTCTTTCAACTGGGCTTTGGGCTATGAGACTCCTTATGTGATTTATTTATTTTTATCCCAACATTATTATGTTTATAAGTAACTCAAGGCTGGCAAACATACACCATATTGGTTCTTTCTCCTATTTTCTCTGCAACAACAACAACCCTGTGAGGTGAGTTGGGCTGAGAGAGAGTGATTGGCCCAAAGTCACCAAGTGGCTTTCATGCCAAAGTTGGGACTAGAACTCAGAATATCTTGGTTTCTAGCCTGGTTCCATAACCATTAGACCTCAGTCAGTCAGTTAATCTTTCCATTAAAGAAAGATGCATTTTATTTTATTTTTTCAAGCTTTTTTTAATTTTTTACAAACATAACAAATCAATGCGTGCACAGTGTGACACCTGGGTGTCATACACTCTAATACAAATAAAACTAGTAGAATTAATCATAGTTATTACATTCAGTCAACTTATATATTTGTAATAATGATACACATTTATATTAAGTTGCAATCTGTCATTGTTCAACTATTCCATGTTTTCTCTTGTTATTACTTTTATTTTATTATATAAAAGTGTATACACTAATATTCCCCCTTCTCTTATTTCTATCACTTATTCTAACTTTTAATCATGCCACCCTTTATTAAAGGACTTTTTCTTTCCATCCTACTAACTTCTAGTCATGTTGCCTACCTAAAAAAAAAGAAAAGAAAAGGAAGAGAGAGAAAAGGAGAAGCAAATCAGAACAACAAAAAAAGAGAAATCATCTATCCATCGTCTCTTGCCCGCTTCAATACTTTAATTGCTATCCTTTTTCTTTTTTTTGACTTGCCTCCCAAATTCCTCTCTTGGATCTTTATCTCTGTAAGATGGATTTTAGATGCCTGTAGAGATTCTCAGTCATCCAAGTCGTAGTTGTCCCAAAGGTACTTTTTCAGGAGGCAACTGGACTTTCTTGTTTTTTCTTTTGAAGAGGTTTCGCTTCTCATCCAAGAAGCTTCTTCAGCTCTGACAGGATAGTGAGGAATGGAAAGATTTATATTCCTTGCAGACAGCTGGTCATTTCAATCCTTTTAGAGGGTTGTTGAAGCCCGTGGAGGTTTATCTATGACCTCAGGGTCACCGAAGTAGTGTTCCTGTAGTCCAGGGGTCTCCAACCTTGGCAACTTTAAGACTTGTGGACTTCAACTCCCAGAATTCCTCAGCCAGCTTTGCTTTGAGGAATTCTGGGAGTTGAAGTCCACAAGTCTTAAGGTTGCCAAGGTTTGGAGACCCCTGCTATAGTCTGCAATTTTTTTCTGGAAATCCGTTGATACTCCCACACCATTTGAAGGGCATTCATCCCATTCATCCCATTCCCCACCATCCAGTCAGACCTTTGGGACATTTTAGATGCCCCTTTCCTTTGTATTTGTATATTTCTGCCAAATCCAGCCCAATAGAAAACACCAGTTTATTTCTTTGACATCTTTACCATTCCATATGTGATTTATTTATTTTATTTATTAATTTAATTTATATACTGCCCTTCTCCCGAAGGACTCAGGGCGGTTTACAGCCAAATAAAACAGAGTTACAAAAATTAAAAACATTTTAAAAATCTAAATTCAAATTAGGCCGAAACGAATAAAACAGTGATAAAACTATAATAAAACCCACATTTAAAATACATTAGGCCAGCCCTGTATGATAAAACAAGAAGGTCTTTAGCTCGCGTCGAAAGGTCCGGAGGTCGGGGTGTTGACGTATCCCCGGAGGCAGCTCATTCCAGAGGGCAGGAGCCCCCACGGAGAAGGCCCTCCCCCTGGGCGTCGCCAATCGACATTGTTTGATTGACGGTACCCTGAGGAGGCCCTCCCTATGGGAGCGCACAGGTCGCTGGGAGGCTATTGGTGGCAGCAGGCGGTCCCGTAAATAACCCGGTCCTATGCCATGGAGCGCTTTAAAGATGGTAACCAACACCTTGAATTGCACCCGGAAGACCACCGGAAGCCAGTGCAGCTTGCGCAGGAGAGGTGTTACATGGGAGCTTCGAGTCACTCCCTCTATTACCTGCGCAGCCGCATTCTGGACCAATTGGAGCCTCTGAGTGCTCTTCAAGGGGAGCCTCATGTAGAGAGTGTTACAGTAGTCCAGGCGGGAAGTGACGAGGGTGTGAGTGACTGTGCATAGGGAATCCTGGTCTAGGAAGGGACGCATGATGATGTAGTAGCACATCCATAGCGTATATATTTCCTGAAGAAAGCATCAGTGGACATGAGGACTTCTCATTTCATACTGCAGTTGAGTTTTCCAGGTGGCACCACCAGTTCTGATGATAACATGCAGGTGCAACCATCAAGGAAGGCTACAGAGGGGTCAGACTAATAATACCGAAGTTGTGATGTCACAGCAGAAGCTCATCAGGGAGTTGCAGTTTGGATTGCGGTAAGGGTCATGAAAGCAGGGAGCTCCAACTGATACCTTTGGGGTCCCAGCATTTAAGGTGATAAATGAGATAGACCGTAGCTTGACACAAATAATCTGATTACATACTCCCTGAAGTTTGGAAACATATAGATTTGAGTTTTCTACCCTCACTATCTAGTGGCTGAGTAGAAAATGAATTTTCTGCAGAAATCTGTGAAACCGTTCTAAGACTTTTTTTATGAAGTGCAAATTTGCATGCCAAATTCAAGAAGGAAATGAACATTATTGTTCAAAATCTTGCAGGCTTTCAACTTCTGCAAGTGGCGCCCATAGGGAAAAATGATAGTGACCTGGGTGCTGTGCTCCACAAAATAGTGAATGTGTTATCCACTTTATTTTATTTATTTATTGACTAAGAAAACTTGTATGGCTGCCCAACTCATTCGCGGTGATTCCCTGCTTCTGCCTTTGTGTATCTTCAGCAGGCATTAGCTGCATTGGGTTTTTTGGGGTTATTTTTTTTTTTTTGCAACTAGAATTTCTAGAAATATGAGAGAAAAATAATATTGGGAATTTTAGGAAGTGATCAACATTCATTTTCAAAAAACTATAGAATTTTGATTAATACTCAGTTCTCTCTTTCATTGAGAAAAACCTTTGTCATAAAAAAAATAAATTGGTGGGACTAACTATATTTAAAACTAAAAAAAAACAAAAACCAACCCTCTTGGACTTTGAGAATTTTATAAATCCAGAAATATTTAGCGCCAGAATAATGGCAAGACGGTTGTTTAATGCTGTTGCTTCTGTAGACATAGAAGCCAAAAAATGACAGCTGTCTTTTCCTATCTAACTTGGCTTATTGCCATTCACAAAAGGACCTCAGGTGCTTAGTGCACCCAGATGGAGAATGGCTAATTACTCTGTTTGGACTACCCAGCCAAGAGTGGTTTGTGAATCAGTGGTCAAAAGAATGATGTGTGTGTGTGTGTGTGTGTGTGTGTTTTCAGACATCAATAACTAAACCAGTAAGGAAGGGAGCCAGAAAATCGGGGAGGTTTATATACTCCTAGTCTTGTTTTATCTGCAAAATGGAGAAAATAGTTACGTCCTTCTATTTTATAGACCGAAAACTAATCCAAGGCATAATAATAGCTCTGGGTTTTGGAGTGCCAGTAGCTGTTTCCAGTAGCTGTTGGCACCTGTTGGATCTTCTCTAGATGTTCAAGTTAATCAAGGACAACCTTTGCTAGCAGCTGAATGTTGAAATACTTTGTTAGTGACTGAATGTTAATAGTTGAGACTATCAAGCAATTCCAAGGTAAATAGATAAACCTTGAGATTCCAGAATTATCCCCGAAGTGGGCAGTTGTCTAACTACTTCGATATTGATATAGAGATCAACCTATTCTTCAAAGCACCTGAAGCAAGAGAAGAAATAATGGATGGAAGTTTAACAAAGAGAGATCTAAACTAGAATTAAAGAGAAATGTCCTGTCAGTTTAGAACAATTAACCAGTGAAACTTTCCTCCAGAAGTTGTGGCTGCTCCATCACTGGAGGTTTTTAAGAAGAGATTGGCCAGTCATTTGTCCTGAATGGTAGAGGATCTCCTGCTTGAGCAGGGGATTGGAGTAGAAGACCTCCAAGGTCCCTTCCAGCTCTTTAAATTCGTAATTCTGATATCATGAAAATGATTTAAATACATTTATGAAATCATCAGTAGTTGGCAACAGAAATGATCCAAATCTTAAGGAATTGATTTCTTGAAACACTGGACTTTGGAAAAATGAAACCGAAGGATTCTTAGGTCCATCAAGAATGGCATCTCTGTTAGAAGCCTGGATTTAAATCTCTGGATATTCAGCTAGGTTTGCAGTACAGATTTAACAGATTAACAGAGTTGGAAGGGACCTTATAGGTCATCTAGTCCAACCCCCCCACCCCCGCTCAAGCAGGAGACAGTACACAATTTCTGACAAATGGCAGTCCAGTCTCTTCTTGAAAGCTTCCAGTGATGAAGCTCCCACGACTTCTGAAGGCAACTTCTGTTCTGTTGGTTGATTGTTCTCGCTGTCAGAAAGTTCCTCCTCATTTCTAGGTTGAATCTCTCCTTAGTCGTTTTCCATCCATTGTTCCTTGTCTGGCTTTGGAAAATAGCTTGACTCCCTCCTGTCTGTGGCAGCCCCTTAAATATTGGAAGACTGATATCATGTCTCCCCTGGTCCTTCTCTTCACTAGACTAGCCATGCCCAGTTCCTGCAACCGTTCTTCATATGTTTTAGTCTCCAATCCCCTAATCATACTAGTTGCTCTCCTCTGCATTTTTTCTAGAGTCTCAATATCTTTTTTATAGTGTGGTGACCAAAACTGAATGCAGTAGTCTAGGTGTGGACTTACTAGGGCTTTATAGAGTGCTATTAGTGCAATTGAACTTGATTGTATCCCTCTGTTAATGCAATTTAGGATTGCATTGGCTTTTATGGCTGCCACTGCACACTGCTGGCTCATATTTAGCTGGTTGTCCACTAAGACTCCAAGATCCCTCTCACAGTACTAAATTGTCCATTTTTTTAAATATGGTATCTCAACTTAGAACACCTTCCTAGTAGACAAGCCTGATATGATGCTCTTCCAATATCGCACACATACTTGCTGCACTTAGAAGGACATTTTGTTCCCTTCCTTATTAAACTGATTTAACAATAATATTTGAGCTTTAAGGGGAAAAATATGGGAGACACTGTCGCCGACAAATTTCATAAATCCTCCTGAGATACAATTAGTTTTTCGGGCACTGTTGGAAAAAGCAAATGACGATTGACCCATTCAGGTTGCCACTTTGCTAATCTGCTTTGAGATGTTGTAGGACTTTGAAATCATCTGGGAGAATATGCAAATATTCACCAGTTTCCTAAGAAGCAAAAATTCTTTTTTTCTTTTTCTTTTTTTTTGCCTACAGAAAACAGTGCTATCGTTAGCACTGAGTCCTCACCCCTCAGGTCCATGAACCCAAATTCCAGTAGTGAAACTTTTGGCTCTGCCAATATATATATATATATATATATATTTATATATATATAAATGAGACTAAAATGTTAATTGAAGAGTCATGCTTTCTGCTGTATCCTTTTGCCTCTTTTCTACTCATTAACCAATAGAGTTGACACAAGTGAGATCCTGGGATGTTTGCACGAGAGAAGGAATTTGATCAGTTGCCACTTTGTTCTCCGCGCATGAGAATCTCTACAAGTAGTCCTTGCCATTGTTAAGCAAGATCGTTCTTAAGAGAGTTTTGCACCTTATGATCTCACTTGCCTGAGCTGTTAAGTGAATCACTGCAGCTGTTAAATTAGTAACCCAGTTGTCTGGCTTCCCCATTGACTTTGCTTGTCAGCACTACCAGTCTCTGTGGTCTCATCCCAAAACCCCCAAAACTTGAACCTAAGACTGTCTGCTGTTGACCTCACCCCATTCCTAAGAGGTCTGTAAGGGGGCGTGCCTACCGTCCCTGTCCTAATGTTCCCTTTAATTGTATTCATTTTATGTATTCAACTCATACTTATACTTATATATATTATCTAATATGTACTCGACAAAATAAATAAATAATAAGAATAAATAATAATAAAAAGTCTCAAAAGGGGATCACATCATCCTGGGACACCGCAATGGCCATCAATCTGAACCAGTTGCCAAGTATCTGAATTTGGATCACATGATTGTGGCGATGCTGGAAAATTAATGGGAAATTCAGTGAAGTCACTAGAAGAAGACCTGAATTCAGAGAAGGCTACTTTATCTGCCCTAATACATTTCAAAACATAAGGTAAAGGTAAAGGTTTCCCTCTCGCATACGTGCTAGCCATTCCCAACTCTAGGGGGTGGTGCTCATCTCCGTTTCAAAGCCGAAGAGCCAGCGCTGTCCGAAGACGTCTCCATGGTCATGTGGCTGGCATGACTCAACACCAAAGGCGCACGGAACGCTGTTACCTTCCCACTAAAGGTGGTCCCTTCTACTTGCATTTTTTACATGCTTTCGAACTGCTAGGTTGGCAGAAGCTGGGACAAGTCACGGGAGCTCAGCCCGTTACGCAGCACTAGGGATTCGAACCGCTGAACTGCCAACCTTCCGATCGACAAGCTCAGCATCTTAGCCACTGAGCCACCCTTTTCAAAACATAGAGGCATTTTAAAAGCCAATTCAATGAAGTGATAAAATGAATGGAGGCTTAGCTGACAAAGCTAAGCCAAACCACACAATTGCCGTGTCCATTTAATGGGAGATACCCAAACAAATACAGGTAGCTCTCAGCTTACAACAGTTCACTTAGTGACCGTTCAAAGTTACAACGGCACTGAAAGAAGTATGTCCATTTCAGCATCCCCATTGGTCACGTGATTTACATTCAGATGCTCGACAACTGGTTCACATTTACGACAGTTGCAGTGTCCCGGGGTCACGTGATCCCCTTTTGTGACCTTCTGGCAAGCAAAGTCAAAATCAAACAAGGAATAATGAAAGGAGAGATTCAATCTAGAAATAAAGAGAAATTTTACGACAGTGAGACCAAACAACCAATAGAACAGAAGTTGCCTTCAGAAGTTGTGGGAGCTTCATCATTGGAAGCTTTCAAGAAGAGTTTCCTGCTTGGGTGCGGGGGTGGGGTGGGGGTTGGACTAGATGACCTACAAGGTCCCTTCCAACTCTGTTAATCTATTAATCTGACTGGGGCCATAAAACTGGGTCGTAATGCAACTCACTTCACAACCAAGTTACTTAGCGGTGGAAATTCTCGTCTGGATTGTGGTCATAAATCAAGGACCAATTGTATTCTGACAATGGAGGACGCTGAGACAGGAATCTGTGGTTCCCAGGCTAGATGGAGCCATTATATTTGACCCTTTCCAAAGCTATCAACAACAATACCACACACACACCAAGTGTTCATTAATTCAGAAGACCAGGAGAAAGAAGCAGACATATACAAAGTCGCTGCAATTCTTGCATTGCAGCGGGCCCTCGTTTGTTGTGCTGGAGGCTTTGTTTTTGTCGGCAATTAAAATTTTAATCAAGCCTAGATATATGGGTGCCTTCTGCCAAGTTTAGCTGGGAGCGTAAGGGTCTG
This sequence comes from Ahaetulla prasina, assembly GCF_028640845.1. NCBI lineage: Eukaryota > Metazoa > Chordata > Lepidosauria > Squamata > Colubridae > Ahaetulla > Ahaetulla prasina. Next base: position 90,479,879 of record NC_080545.1, read on the forward strand.
GAGAGCTAGGACTTTCTGCCAAATTCAGACAGGGACCAGACAATGTAAGTGAAACTCATTGGGAGTAGGGTATCAACCATTCCTAAGATTGAAGTTTGAGTCAATCCTCATTGAATACAGAACATACAGAATAACCGAGTGGGAAGGGATCTCTTGGAGGTCTTCTAGCCCAACCCCTTGCTCGAGCAAGAGATCCTATACCATTTCAGACGAAAGGCTGTCCAATCTCTTCTTAAAAGCCTCCGGCGATGGAGCACCCACAACTTCTGAAGGCAAGGCGTTCCACTAGTTAATTGCATTCCCCCATTCTTTGATTGGTGACTCAGTGGCTAAGACGCTGATCTTGTCGATCGAAATCTAGCTTCTGCCAACCTAGCAGTTCGAAAGCAAGTAAAAATGGGCCTCTGGTGGCTCAACAGACTAATGCAGTCTGTTATTAACAGCAGCTGCTTGCAATTACTGCAGGTTCAAGTCCCACCAGGCCCAAGGTTGACTCAGCCTTCCATCCTTTATAAGGTAGGTAAAATGAGGACTCAGATTGTTGGGGGCAATAAGTTGACTTTGTATATAATATACAAATGGATGAAGACTATTGCTTGACATAGTGTAAGCCGCCCTGAGTCTTCGGAGAAGGGCGGGATATAAATGCAAATTAAAAAAAAATGCAAGTAGAACAATAGGGACCACCTTTGGCGGGAAGGTAACAGTGGTCTGTGCGTCTTTGGTGTTTAGTAATGCCGGCCACATAACCATAAAGACATCTTTGGACAACACTGGCTCTTCGGCTTTGAAACGGAGATGAGCACTGCCCCCTAGAGTCAGGAATGACTAGCACATCTGTGCGAGGGGAACTTTACCTTCATTCTTTGATCAAATCTCCAGTGCTTTGTTTCGGTATCTAGATCTAGGGATGACCCAAACAGACCGGTTTGTTGAACCAGTTAGCCCAGCAGGCAATATAGATTTACTGGTGTGGCTTGTACTGTAGTCCTAGCCTTCAGAAATTATGGGTGCTCCGTCACTGGAGGTTTTGAAGAAGAGACTGGACAGCCACTTGTCTCACATTATATAGGGTCTCCTGCTTGAGCAGGGGGTTGGACTTGAAGATCTCCAAGGTCCCTTCCAGCTCTACTCTGATTGATTGATATCTCAAGACTCTGGAACTGTTGGTATAAGCTACACTGCTCTGGCACCCAGAACCAGCCTCCTTGACTGACCAATATCATGAGAATCCAAGCAAATTTACTGCTTTCACTTCTCAGTGTGAATTAACCACTTCCTTGATACCAGCTGACTTCCAGCAACCCAACCTACCGGCGATTTATAATTTAGGGAGCTAGAAAATGGGAATCCCCACCCCCCCTTCTGATTCAGAACTGCCCAGAGTTAGACAACTATGCAAATTTTGTGGCAGGCCTGAGAGCTAATTTTGAGAATCTTGTCAAGCAACTGACTACCAACTGCGAAATCTATTCCTAGGACGGGCATTTAGAGTAATATTGCTCAACCTTGGCAACTTCGAGATGCGTGGACTTCAAGTCCAGCTGGGGAATTCTGGGAATTGATGTTCACGCACCTTAGAGTTGCTAAGGTTGAGAAATAGGGGTAGTCCTCAGTTTGCAACAATTTGAATGACCGTTTGAAGTTAGAACGGCACTGAAAAAAGTGACTGATGACCGTTTTTCACACTTACGACCGCTGCAACTTCCCCATGGTCATGTGATCAAAATTCAGAGGCTTGGCAACTGACTCATCTTTATGACGGTTGCAATGTTCCGGGGTCATGTGATCAATTTTCACGCACTTCTGACAAGCAAAGTCAACAGGGAAGCCAAATTCACTTAACAGTAGTGTTAGCAACTCCAGTGATTCCCTTAACAAGTGTGGCAAGAATGGTTGTAAAATGGGGCAAAGTATACCTAATAAATGCCTTGCTTAGCAACAGAAATTTGGGGCTTAATTGTGGTCGTAGGTTGAGAAATACCTGTATTGATTTAGAGCCTTACTTGACCAATCCAAAGAGGAAATATGAGATGAAATATTCATCAAGGTTCCCCAGAGATTTTAACAATGTTAATCCAGCTCTGCTAAGACATTGAAATAAATTATGGCAGAGTAACATTCGGAAATGAAAGGACAATTACTTCCTTTCTTTTCATTTGCCTCCCTTACCCACATCTCTGATTTTATACAGCTAGTCCTTGAGTTATGACCACAACGGAGCCTTCCCATTACAGCTGTAAGCTGTGACTCTGATTAATCAGGTCACCCATGTGACTGACCCTTATTTATGACATTTTTTTTGGAGTGGTACTTGAGCAAACGCTGCAGCTCTTCAGTGAACCGATAGTTTGTTATGCAATGGTTTTGTCAAAAACGGGAATAGAATAGAACAGAACAGAACAGAACAGAACAGAACAGAACAGAATAGAATAGAATAGAATAGAATAGCATTGACCTCACCCCATTCCTAAGAGGTCTGTAAGGGGCATGCATAAGAGCACAATTGTGCCTACCGTTCCTGTCCTATTGTTTCCTTTTGTTATATCCAATTAATATAGTTATTACATACTCATACTCATATATATGCTTATATATTGTATAATTATTTCATGCTGTGTATGAAATGTATACTGTGTGACAAAATAAATAAATAAATAAGTAAATAAGTAAATAAAAAAATAAAAAAGAATAGAATAGAATCAAAATATGGAATAGAATAGAAAATATGGGATGAATGGAATGGAATAGAATAGAAAAGAAGAGGAGAGGAGAGGAGAGGAGAGGAAAGGAAAGGAAAGGAAAGGAAAGGAAAGGGAAAAGAAAAAAGAAAAGAAAAGAAAAGAAAAGAAAAAAGAAAAAATATGGAATGGAATGGAATAGAATAGAAAATACAATGGAATGGAATGGAATAGGATAGGATAGGATAGGATAGGATAGGATAGGATAGGATAGGATAGAAAGAATGGAATGGAATGGAATGAAATAGAATAGAATAGAATAGAATAGAATAGAATAGAAAATATGGAATAGAATGGAATGGAATGGAAAATAAGGAATAGAATAGAATGGAAGGGGGGGAGGGGAGAGAAGAGGAGAGGAGAGGAGAGGAGAGGAGAGTTTATTGGCCAGGTGTGATTGGACATGTAAGGAACTTGTCTCTGGTGCATAATATTTCATTGTACATACAATCAACAAGTGAATCATAAGATACAGCACTCAGTGATTGTCATAAGATACATAAATAAAAACAATCAGCATAAATCATAAGCCACAAACAACAGAGCGGTAGTCACGAGATGCTAAAGGAAATAAAAGATTCTAAATAGGATGCTGGTTTTCAGCAAAACCGATGTAAAATAGAGTCACGTGATGCCACAAATAGTTATATATGTTGGCTGGTTGCCGGGAGGGCCTGAAGTGAGGTCATGTGCTTGTTTGGAATCGACTTGTTATAAACTCACAAACCTCGTATTCATAAGGATCAGAGTGACCTCGGCTTTGATTCCCCAAAGGTTTTTTGGACCCCTTATTAAATGCTGCCATTTACCTGAAATGTAAATTGCGCTGATGTATTTGGAAAGGCGGAAATAGACCTGCCCCCCCCCACCTCACTGATGTGACTGCACAATCAATCTTATGCCTAGATTCCTGTAAAACACAATTATCCAATGTCACGCGTAGAGATAGCCTGTCTGAAGGAATTAATTAATTAGACCTCATCGAAAAGCTTTGTTTGACCCTCCTTCCTCTGCGTTCTTCTGTTTCTTTTGTCAAGAGGAAGGACATGATATCCCCAATCAATTCCGTGGCCTTTGACCTCTAGCTTCCATCGCACTGAAATTACAGATTTGGGGCATTTCAATTCCTTTCCTTATGAAGATCCTTAAGTGAAGGTTTCCACTATTCCACCACCACCCCGACCCCCGGTTTTAGAAACCTCCTTCCTTTGCTCCTGGCATACAGATACTCCTTGATATACGACCATAATTGAGCCCAAAACGTCCATTGCTAAGCGAGACAGTTATTAAGTGAGTTTTGCCCAATTTTACAACCTTTCTTGCCACAGTTATTAAGAGAATCCCTTGCAGTTATTAAGTTACGAATCCAGTTGACTTTGCTTGTCAGAAAGTCGCAGAAGGCGACCATGTAACCCCGGGACCACTGTCGTAAATATGAGCCGGTTGCCAAGCGCCTGAATTTTGATCATGTGACCATGGGGATGCTGTAAACCAGTGGTTCTCAACCTTTATAGTGCTGCGACCCCTTTAATACAATTCCCCACGATATGGCGACCCCAACCGTAAAATTATTTTCGTTTTGAATTTGAAGCCGTATTGGCTAGCGATCTGAACTGCTTGCGATTGCCTTGAGGACAGAGGCATTAAAGCGGAGACTCCTCCCCTATTAAGTTTATGGCGCCTGAAGCCAGATTAGGCTAGCGATTGGGAGTGATTGCAGCTGGCTTGAGAGGGAGACATCAGAGGAAAGATTTCTCTCTTTTTTAATTCATCGCGCCTGAAGCCGAATTTGGCTAGCGATTTGAAGAGCCTGCAGCTGGCTTGTGGAGTCAACCATTGGAGCGCGATTCTTCGACTCGCAAGTATACTTCCCATATTTCCGATGGTCTTAGGCGACCCCTGGCAAATTGTCATTTGACCCCCAACGGGGTCCCGACCCACAGGTTGAGAACCGCTGCTGTAAACGATCATGGGAAAAACAATCATAAGTCCCTTTTTTCAGTGCTGTTGTACCTCCGAACGGTCACTAAGTGAACTGTTTTAAGTTGATGTCTACCTGTACTTATGTATCAATATTGGTGGATGGGAGGAAGAATTTGAGATGAAACACATATTGGACCCTTGGTGTAGACCAGGGGTGTCAAACTCGATTTCATTGGGGGCCGCATCAGGGTTGTGTTTGATCGGGGGGGTGGCAGGTGGGTGTGGCCAGGGTGGGCATGGCGGGCTCAATGTCAGTTGTGTCAGTTCGACGTCACTCATTTTCAGCCGTGACGGCCAGGGGTGAAATCTACTTACCTTCCCTAGCGGTTTGGAAGTGCATGCGCTGCATGTGCGCGTGCTTGCTCTGCTCGCCCGTGCACACATCACATGCGTAATTGGACCCTCTGTGCATGCGCAAACTCTTCTGTGCATGTGGAGAGGGTAAAAAACAGGTTATTTGCTGATTTTAATGGTGTCAGGGTGGTTGGGCGGAGGTTCATGCTGCCGCTGCTACCAGATCTCCGAACCACCTGCTGTTACCGTTTCGCCTGAAGCAGTGCGAACCGGTAGCATTTCACCCCTGGCAACGGCCACCTGCAGGTCTTTGCCAGCGAAAACAGAGCTCTCAGGGGCTGCATGCAAGCTCCATTTTCGCTGGCAGAGGGCTGAAGAGGCCATCGCAGCCGAAAACGGAGCCGGGGAGGGCTGCATGCATGTTTTCTCTGGCAGAGGCAACACGGACTGGTCCTTTGCTGTTTCCAGGACAACCCCGTGGGCCAGATCTAAGCACCCTTTATGCGGCCCACGGGCCTTGTGTTTGTCACCCCTGGTGTAGACAAGGCAGATTTGACTCATCATAAGGGCTACCCAACTGATGGTTTTTAAGAGGGGAGCGATACATTCACCATCACTTCTCCTTCATCAGTTCTATATGCAGTACCTCACAACCCCAGATTACCCGATTGGTCAAGTCAACAAGTTTCCCAGTCTTCTAAGTCTGATCGGGCAATTGTATGTTGAGCGGGAATCTGTGCTTGCCCCACCTAAATGTGATCGAGGAAGACCTGGAATGGGATGCTCCTGATGAAGAAAGCATTCAAAAGACTTCTTTTCCTGCTTTCCCAGATCAGGAAGAGGGAGAGGCGGAGAAGCTTGAAAATGGACGAGCTCTCACAAGCCCCATCAGAGAAAATGAAGATGAAAGAAAAAACTTTTTTTTTTAAATTCAATGAATGCTTCAAAGCACCTGAAGGCAGGACAAGAACTAACAGGGGGAAGATCATTAACGACAGATCCAACCTAGAACTAAGGAGAAATTTCCTGATAGTAAGAACAAATAATTGGTGGAACAGCTTGCCTCCAGAAGTTGTGGGTGCTCCATTACTGGAGATTTTCAAGAAGAGGTTGAACTGCAATTTGTCTGGAATGGTATGGGTTCTACTGCCATGAGCAGGGGATAGAATAGAATAGAATAGAATTCTTTATTGGCCAAGTGTGATTGGACACACAAGGAATTTGTCTTTGTTGTATATGCTCTCAGTGTACATAAGGAGAATAAAATACATTCATCAAGAATAAAAAGATACAATACTTAGTGATAGTCAAGGTTACTAATAAGCTATCAAATCGTACTAGGAAATAAATAAAAACAATATAAATTGAAAGATACAAGCAACATGGTTATAGTAATAAGTGGGAAGAGATAGATACTAGTAAGGAAGAGAATAATAATAGTAATAACAGTCTTAGTAAATTATTTGACAGTGTTGTGGGAATTAGTTGTTTAGCAGAGTGATGGCATTTGGCGAAAAAACTGTTCTTGTGTCTAGTTGTTCTGGTGTGCAGTGCTCTATAGCATTGTTCTGAGAGTAGGAGTTAAAACAATTTATGTCCAGGATGCGAGGGGTCTGTAAATATTTTCCCAGGCCTCTTTTTGACTTCTGCAGTATACAGGTCCTCAATGGAAGGCAGGTTGGTAGCCATTGTTTTTTCTGCAGTTCTAATTATCTATTGAAGTCTGCGTCTGTCTTGTTGGGTTGAATTAGAAGACCTTCAAGGTCCCTTCCAGCCCTATTATTATTGCGTTCTATATTCTACATCAGGGGTCTCCAACCTTGGCAACCTTAAGACTTGTGGACTGGCTGAGGAACTCTGGGAGTTGAAGTCCACAAGTCTTAAAGTTGCCAAGGTTGGAGACCTCTGTTCTACATGATTCTCTTCAGCTGCCCTTGAAGAGAATGAGGGAAGATAGTTTCTAGACTCAGGTCGGAAGGAGGGAAGAGAAAAAGGGTGCTGTAAAGACTAAGGCTGGTTGGCAGGTGGAAACCAGACCTTTCCAGATTAGAGAGAGCCATTAGACAAGCATATCTGAATGGTAATCCAGGCCACCAATGACTGCCAAGTTATTGGTTAATTTGAAAGGGCTGAGAGAAGTCTAGAATTTTAATCCTGAAGATAGGTAGATATAGTGCCTGATCAGGGGTAGGCTTCAGATCCTTTAGCAACGGGTTCGCTGCCCTGTTGTTGGGTGGGCGTGGCCATGGTGGCCATGGCCTAATTGGCCACCTGCACCATGGCGGGGGAGGGGGCAGATTTTTCCCTCCCCAGGCTCCGGAGGCTTTCCTTGAGTCTCCGGGAGGGCAAAAGCAGCTTCCCCAGGATCTGGAGGCCCTCCAGAGGCCAGAAACAGGCCTGTTTCCGGACTTCCGGAACCTCTGGTAGGCCCATTTTATGCCCTCCCAGACCTTCCGCGCAGCCCCTGCACTTATCTGGAATGATGAACGGGCCGCGTGGAGACTTCTGGGAGGGGTGGGATGGGAGGGGTTGGGCGGGCTTGGCGTGGCCAGCCAAGGGTGGCATTTGGGAGTTTGCCGAACCCTGGCGATCCTTGGCTAGAGGATTTCCTGAATCCTGCCAAACCCCCAGGAGCCCACCCTTCTGTCTGATCTCTGTGGAACACAGTGAACAGTCTGCTGTGTTTTTTGAGGATTTATTCTTGTTGGCAAATCATTTTGGGCTCTAATTGAGATGCTCAGCAGTCTTGCCTAGTCGACTAGGCAAGAACTGAACTTAGGGGTCTGGAGAGCTGTGACGTAGCCCAGGTGTGAAAGGCTGAGAACATTGGCTTGGTCCGTGGGCCCGGTTCACACAACATGCGAAGACTGAGATTCCCATGACACAATGAACCACAGACTCTCCAAATAAAGTCAGGCTACTCCAGCCTGCTCTGCGAACATGGCCCTTGTGTCATCTAGCAATTTGCCAATTTAGATATCTGGCTCCAAGTGTTTAGCAGCGGTAAATCACTTGGCGATCCCCATGTCTAAGATAGATTAAAGTATGCATTTATTCCCAATGTCACAGATATGTTGAGACCAGTTTTTGGTTTGAGAACGATCTTTTGTGTTGTTAGCAGCATTTTTTCCCTCCGCAGGAATGCAGCTTATCGTGAACTCTTTATCTCGGATGTACAAACATTTTTTAACTGCTGAATTTCATAATCAGCATAATATTGCTGTGCTAAATCCCTTCTAGACTGTCTGGACATTTCTTACTGTTGATCCTCCTTTGGGTTGAAGCCTGATATTATCCATAACGGGCTCCATCTGGAGCTATCTAGATTCTTCAAATACCTTGGAAGGATAGTTCTATTATTTAGATTAGGAAAGTAGTCCAAAAATTAGCGATCCAGGTAGTTCTTGATTTACAGCAGTTCATTTAGTGAACTGAAGTTACAAGCTTCAGTGTAAGATAGAGATACTTAGAAGTAGAATCTGTATATAGAAGTTAAATAGGATAGAGATACTGATGTAGAAAAAGCTGTTATGAGTATTGTAATTTCGATGTGTTTGTTTTATATTTTTTGCTTTTGTGTATTGGTTTTTTTTTGTATTGTGTATTTTAATTTTTGGAAATCTAATAAATATTATTTTTTTAAAACAGAAGTTACAACAGCACTGAAAAAGCGACTTATGACTGTTTTTCACATTTGTGACAGTTGTAGCATTCCCCAAATCATTTGCTTAAAATACAGAGGCTTGACAACTGATTCATTCATATTTATGACAGTTGCAGTATGAGGGGGTCATGTGATCCCCTTTTGTGACCTTCTGACAAACAGATTCAATGGGGAAGCCAGAGTCATTTAACAATCATATTACCTAATAGAATAGAATTTTTAGAATAGAATAGAATTTTATTTGCCAAGTGTGATTGGACACACAAGGAATTTGTCTTGGTGCATATGCTCTCAGTGTACATAAAAGAAAAGATACGTTCATCAAGGTACAACATTTACAACACAATTGATGGTCAATATATCAATATAAATCATAAGGATTGCCAGCAACAAGTTATAGTCATACAGTCATAAGTGGAAAGAGATTGGTGATGGGAACTATGAAACGATTAATAGTAGTGCAGATTCAGTAAATAGTCTGACAGTGTTGAGGGAATTATTTGTTTAGCAGAGTGATGGCCTTCGGGGAAAAACTGTTCTTGTGTCTAGTTGTTCTGGTGTGCAGTGCTCTATAGCGTCGTTTTGAGGGTAGGAGTTGAAACAGTTTATGTCCAGGATGCGAGGGATCTGCAAATATTTTCACGGCCCTCTTCTTGATTCGTGCAGTATACAGGTCTTCAATGGAAGGCAGGTTGGTAGCAATTATTTTTTCTGCAGTTCTAATTATCCTCTGAAGTCTGTGTTTTTCTTGTTGGGTTGCAGAACCGAACCAGACAGTTATAGAGGTGCAAATGACAGACTCAATAATTCCTCTGTAGAATTGGATCAGCAGCTCCTTGGGCAGTTTGAGCTTTCTGAGTTGGCGCAGAAAGAACATTCTTTGTTGTCCTTTTTTAATGATGTTTTTGATGTTAGCCGTCCATTTGAGATCTTGCGATATGATAGAACCTAGAAATTTGAAGGTTTCTACTGTTGATAGAAATACTGTTATTAATTACTGTTAATATAAATTACTTTATATTTAACAGTTATTATAAGTTAATATAAATTACTTTATAATAACAGTTATTATAAATTACTGTTGATAGAAATACTGTTGATTTAACAGCTGCAGTGATTCACTTAACAACTGTGGCAAGAGAGGTCATAAAATGGGGCAAAATTCACTTAACGAGTGTTTTCACTTAGGAACAGAAATTTTGGGCTCAATTGTTGTTGTAAGTCAAAGATTACCTGTATTCTCATCTAGCATTTGCGGATAGATAAATCACATTTTATGACCAAAGCTGGTACAAAGGCGTCCTCAACTTACCACAGTTCAATTAGTGACCGTTTGAAGTTACAACGGCGCTGAAAAAAAGTGACTAAGGACCATTTTTCACACTTACGAGCTTTGTAGCATCCCCATGGTCACGTGATCAAAATTCAGACACTTGGCAACTGGTTCATACTTATGACCATTGCTGTGTCCTCAAGTCACCTGACTCCCTTTTGCCACCTTTTTGGCAAGCAAAATCAACCACGAAGCCCGAGTCACTTAACAACCGTGTGACTAATTTGCAACTGCAATGGTTCACTTAACAACTGAGGCAAGAAGGGTTGTAAAATGGGGCAAAGGTCACGTAACAAATGTCTCCCTTAACAGCAGAAATTTCGGGCTCGATTGTGGCCGTACGTCGAGGACTATGTACAGGTAGTCCTTGATTTACAACCATTTGTTTTATGTCACTGAAAAAAGGGACTTACCACTGGTATGACCCTCGCAGTATCCTCACAGTCACATGATCAAAATTTGGGGATTCAGTAACCGGTCTGTGTTTATGATCGTTGCAGCATCCCAGGGTCGAGTGATCTCCATTTGAGATCTTCCCAGCTGGTTTTGACAAGCAAAGACAATGGGATTCACTTAATGACTACATAATTCACTTAACAACTGCAGTGATTTGCTTAACAACCAAGGCAAAAAAAATATCTCACGAACTCAAGCACAATTCATTTAACGATTGGCTTGCTTAATAATGGGAATTCTGATCCCAATAATAGCAATATCACTTATATACCACTTCACTGTGCTTTACAGCCCTCTCTAAGCAGTTTTACAGAGTCAGCCTATCGCCCCCAACAATCTGGGTCCTCATTTGACCCACCTCGGAAGATGGGAGGGCTGAGTCAACCTTGAGCCTTGTGAGATTCGAGCTGCCAAATTGCAGGCCACCGGCAGTCAGCAGAAGTAGCCTGCAGTACTGCACTCTAACCACTGCGCCACCACAGCCATAAGTTGAGAATTGTATGGAGTCCAAAAGGATTCTGGGACTTCTAAGATGGGAGGATCATCGCTACGATTCAGGATTGCTGTTGTCATCCATTTCAGTGGTCACCAACCAGTGGTCCACTGGTGGTCCATGAGAAAATTTTGGTGGTCCGCAGAAAAATTATTTGCATTTTTTATATTGCACTAAATAATATTTATCTTTTTAAAAAATCATATTAGTGGTCCTCGGGATTTAAAATTATGAATTTAGCGGTCCCTGAGGTCCAAAAGGTTGGTGACCCCTGATCTATTTGGTGGTCTTGGAGGGGGGCGCGTGACCCGTTAGAACAAGATATTGTGACGTGGCTACAGCCACAACATGGGCAGCTAGTGAAATCATCCCTTCTAGTAACCTTTCTCTGAGAACGCTCATAGACCAGTCTCACTATACAATATAGAGGGTTTGTAAGAAACTAGCTTTAAATAAAGATAATGGCTGAAATAGAACAGACATAGTGAAAACTCTCAAGGATCTGATGTTCTTTTTAAAGTAAGTTTCATTAAAAGTTTCACAAAGAACATAAAAAGAGGCCCGAAGTACTAAAGAGTAAAGGAAGCAAGGAAAGAAAAAGTGCAGAAAGAAAGAATAGAAAGAAAAAGTTTTTGATTTTCTTTGCAGGAAGTCCAAGTACAATTACTATTGTACAATTGTGGCTATTAAAAAAGCTCAATTTTTTTTCCATTATCCAGTTTTCCCCCCCTAATCATCCAAACCACAAGCCATAATTACTTTTTTTTTTGTCTGTTGCTTCATGCAAAAAAAATCTACAAGGGGTTTCCAGTCAGCCATAAATGTGAATATTTTTTTTCTCTGAACAAAAAGTTATTTTATCCATCTTCAGAAGCTCCAACGTGGTCAACAACCATTCCTGCATTCTGGGTAAGGAGGTGATATTCTCACTTGAATGTTCACCAGAACAAACACTGGGAATACAAGGACTCCTGTACTTACAACCATTCGCTTAGTGATTGATTGAAGTTACAATGGCACTAAAAAAGGTGACTTGTGACCTTTTTTTTCACACTTAATGACGATTGCAGCATTCCCATGGTCACGTGATTTAAATCTGAACCAGTTGCCAAGTATCTGAATTTGGATCACATGATTGTGGGGGGATGCTGGAAAATTAATGGGCAATTCAGTGAAGTCACTAGAACAGGGGTCTGCAAACCTGGCTCTTTTAAGACTTGTGGACTTCAACTCCCAGAGCTCTGGGAGTTGAAGTCCACAAGACTTAAAAGAGCCAAGTTTGCAGACCCCTGCACTAGAAGAAGGCCCGAATTCAGAGAGGGCTACTTGATCTGCCCTAATACATTTCAAAACAAAAGGTAAAGGTTCCCCTTACAAATATGTGCTAGTTGTTCCCAACTCTAGGGGGCGGTGCTCATCTCCATTTCAAAGCCAAAGAGCCAACACTGTCCGAAGATGACTCCGTGGTCATGTGGCCGGCATGACTCAACGCTAAAGGTGCACAGAACATTGTTCCCTTCCAACCAAAGGTGGTCTCTATTTTTCTACTTGCATTTTTTACCTGCTTTCGAACTGCTAGGTTAGCAGAAGCTGGGACAAGTAACGGGAGCTCACCCCGTTACGCAGCCCTAGGGATTCGAACCGCTGAGCTGCCGACCTTTCGATCGACAAGCTCAGTGTCTTAGCCCTTGAGCCAGCTCGTCCCTCTTAAGATAGGTTAAGCCCTCTTTATTCCTTTCTCTCTAGTTTCCATGTGTTTCTTGCCTCAGATCAGCTACTGTTGTTGTCAGTCCACAGCTGTGGTCAGAGAAGGCTGTAGGAACAACGAAGAACAGTTATGGAGGTTGAAGATTGGGAACAAGTATATAAGGGGCGTGCATAAGAACACCAGCATGCCTATCGTCTTTGTCCTAATGTTCCCTGTAATAGAATAGAATAGAATAGAATTTTTTATTGGCCAAGTGTGATTGGACACACAAGGAATTTGTCTTGGTGCATCTGCTCTCAGTGTACATAAAAGAAAAGATATGTTCATCAAGGTACAACATTTACAACACAAATGATGGTCAATATATCAATATAAATCATAAGGATTGCCAGCAACAAAGATGCAGTCATACAGTCATAAGTGGAAAGATGGGAACAATGAGAAGATTAATAGTAGTGCAGATTTAGTAAATAGTTTGACAGTGTTGAGGGAATTATTTGTTTCGCAGAGTGATGGCCTTCGGGAAAAAACTGTTCTTGTGTCTAGTTGTTCTGGTGTGCAGTGCTCTATAGTGTCGTTTTGAGGGTAGGAGTTGAAACAGTTTATGTCCAGGATGCAAGGGGTCTGTAAATATTTTCACGGCCCTCTTCTTGATTCGTGCAGTATACAGGTCCACAATGGAAGGCAGGTTGGTAGCAATTATTTTTTCTGCAGTTCTAATTATTGTATTCATTTTATGTATTCAGTTCATGCTTATACTTATATATATTATCTAATACGTACCTGACAAATAAATAAATAAATAATAAAATAAATAAGAGATTGGACAAAAAAAAAGTCAGTTAGATTTGGCATGTTAAGTTGAGCACTTTGGCCATTGTTTTCTTAGGGCAGGGATCTCCAAACTTGACAACTTTAAGCCTTGTGGACTTCAACCCCTAAACTTTAAGCCTTGTGGATTTCAACTCCCCAAATTCCCCAGCCCGCAACTTTGGGAGTTGAAATCCACAAGTCTTAAAGTTGCCCAGTTTGAACACCCCTCTCGTAGTGGAAATAGTTTTGGGCAGGTGCCTTGAGTGCAATGGTGGCTCTGGTTTGTTTTTTTTTATTGTAGTGTGAATTTGAGGGTTGGCATTGAGTCGGCACAGTGCTTTGGAGAAGTTGGCTTCCCCATTGCCTGATCCTAGAAGCTCAGAGAACTCTAGGGTTGAGGGCGGGGGAGCTGGTGCACCACACGTATCTTGGTCCCATGCCATGAATGGCTTCAGAGGTAATAACCAACACCTTGAATTGGAGCTGAATTGAAAGCAAACCGGCGCCTATTTCTCTTATTGACACATTATTCAAAGATTCGTGGCGGTTATATAGGTATTCTTAGAATTTCTAACCAGCATGAGGCTGTCTTGTAGGGGGGGGGGTTCCCCCCCAAACTGGGTTTCCTGGCTTGTGTGAAGTTGGTCGTGTGTGTGAGGAAAAAGGAAGGAAGGAAGGAAGGAAGGAGGGAGGAGGAGGAGGAAGGGGGAGGGAGGGAAGGAAAGGAAATAGGGAAGGAAAGGAAGAAAAGAGAGGAAAGGAAAGAGAGGAGAGAAGGGGAGAGGAGAGGAGAGGAAAGGAAAGGAAATGGGGAAGGAAAGGAAGAAAGGAGAGGAAAGGAAAGAGAGAAGGAGAGGAGGGGAGAGGAAAGGAAAGGAAATAGGGAAGGAAAGGAAAGGAAATAGGGAAGGAAAGGAAGAAAGGAGAGGAAAGAGAGACGGAGAGGAGGGGAGAGGAGAGGAAAGGAAAGGAAAGGAAAAGAAAGGAAAGGAAAGGAAAGCAAAGGTCTTGTTTATTTTTCCGTGCAGGACTGGCATAGAATTTTAGATTTTATTATTGGGTTTTTAATTTTTAATTGGGTTTTATGGTTTTAAATGTATTTTAAATTGGGGCCAAATTCGAATAAGTTTTTTAATTATTCTTTTATTTGTATTGTGCTATTGATTGTTGTTTTACCTGGCTGTAAACCGCCCTGAGTCCTTCGGGAGAAGGGCGGTATACAAATTAAATTATTATTATTGTTGTTGTTGTTGTTGTTGTTCCTTTGTAAATTGAAAATGAAGATCTAAAGAAAGATTCTAAGCATAAAGAGCTCAGTGTGGTGAAAAGCCTACGTAGAGCCCAGCTTTGTTGATCCAATATGGTCTTTTTTTCTTTACTTCTTTATGGCTGTTGTGTTGCATTGTTCTCTGAAATGCAGAGATTTGGGGAGCAAGGAAAAAGAGTTTCTCTCTCTCCCTCCCTCCCTCCCTCCCTCCCTCCCTCCCTCCCTCTCTCTTTTTAATGATGAGAGAAAAGAAATCTGGCTTGTTGAGTCACCACACCAGGCATTAAACAAAGCTAATTTTAAACAGGTCAGAGTTCACCCATTCCCTCTGGAATTTAGGAGTCTCATGCGTTAAGAGAAAAGGGTCAGAGTTGATGGCCTGCTACAATTTTTTGCATGCTTTCCCTCAAGAACCACCACCCAGTATAGGATTAGCATGAGGTCGACGAGGCTGGCACTTCGGTGTCTGGGTTAAAAATGTTTTGAAGCAGCAAATATACACTCGGTATGGAAACGAGAATCCCTGGGAGCTTTCGTATTCAAAAATGTGCGAGCTCCGAGCAGGCACGGCGATGTAATTTAGGGCAATGCATGCTTCATAGCTTTGGAGAATATTGCTTCCTGTAAATGTTACTTCGGCGGAGGGGAGCAATTTGAGGAAAGATGGCATTCTTGTTTTACATTTGGAAAACTTAAGAATAAATAAACGGAGGCAACGGTCGGAGTGGGGAGCAGGAAGGAAGAGAACACCAGAAAAGTGCAGGCAGACCTGACTCCTGAAGAGCGCCGGACGGCCTGCAGGTGATGGGAAGGAGCACCACTGGTGGACAAAAGGCAAAGCAAGTGGAAGGGAAGAGAAAGGACCACGGTAGGTGGGTATGCTGGCCATGGATATTTTTCGCCTTCACCTGTTTTGGATTTGCTGTGGGGGAACCAGTTGACTGCCAATGGCAAAATGCAATTGAAGTGATGGAAAAGAGGGCAGGAAAACAGAGTTGTCCCAAACGGTGTAATTGCAATGTGGGTTGTTGTTTTTTTGTTTTAACCAGAACCCAGGTTTTGAAATATATCCAAGACAATGTAGCTTTTTTGGTCTGGTCTAGCTAGGGATGTGGAATTGTGGAATTAATATCTACAAGTGTATTGTGTGTTGATCTTAGGGAGTGCGACTAAAATGTCTTTCTTTCTTTCTTCCTTCCTTCCTTCCTTCCTTCCTTCCCTCTTTTTCTTTCTTTTTCTCCTCTGTCTGTCCCTTCCTTCCTTCCTTCCTTCCTTCCTTCCTTCCTTCCTTCCTTCCTTCCTTCCTTCCTTCCTTTCTCTCTCTCTTTCTTTCCTCCTTTCCTCTTTCTCTTTCTTTCTTCCTCCCTTTCTTTCTTTTTTCCTTCCTTCCTTCCTTCCTCCCTTTCTTTCTTCCTTCCTTCCCTCTTTCTCTTTCTTTGTCTCCTCTGTCTGTCCCTTCCTTTCTCTCTCTCTCTTCCTTCCTTTCCTCTTTCTCTTTCTCTCTTTCTTCCTTCCTCCCTTCCTCCCTTTCTTTTTTCTTTCTTTCTTTCTTTCTTCCTTCCCTCTTTCTCTTTCTTTCTCTCCTCTGTCTGTCCCTCCCTCCCTCCCTTCCGTCCTTCCTTCCCAGTGCTAGAAAGAGAAAAGTGCATTAAATGCAAAGAGCACAGTTCCCTTGTTTCTAATAATAACATGGAAATTATGTTAATATACCACTCCGTTCCCTTTCACGGATACGTTATAAGTTGCATCAACAAACAGATAATTTTGAAAGACTGAAGAGGAAAAGCTAAACCTTTCCTTGAGAGGTTTTAAGGCTGGTTTATGTTTAACCCGATGCCGTCCTTTAAGTGCATTATACACTCTATTGTATTGCTTTCATGTCTCGTCTGCTTAAAACCCTCTTCTGTTAAGGATAGGAAAGTTGCAAAACCAACGAACCTGATGTATTGTTTTACTCAAGAGCTGCGGAAATTAGGCATGCCGTTTGCATTTTAAAAAATTAAATAATGGATAGAAAAAGCGTGACGACATCTAATCAATGATGACCTTCTGTGCCCTCCTGGGCAACTTCAAAGTATTGGTGAATCTTTCCTAGAGCTAAATGTAGATCTGACTTGTCGTTTACTTGAGAGCCTCCTTTTCACGAACAGTTCTGGTCAAATGGAGAGATAGCAATCTGAAAACTTGGGAATGTTGCAAATTTTTACGGTGATGGATGAAACAGTGTCTGTGCCTCAAGCCTTTCAAAATATTCAGAAAAGGCCCTTGAGAAGCAGCTGACCTTTTTGCTGGTAGATCTAAACAAATCTGCAACCCTTAACAGTCGGCATTTGTTTCCATTTTGCCAAGTCGTCTAAAAACACCTCTTGGATTGCATCTTAGCTGCTCATTTCACTTTAAAATATTGTTATTTTGACGTGTACGGGGTTGGTGGGTATATGGGTATATTTAAATTTTAATTTGGATTTATGCACTTTGCATAGTTGTTTCTGAACGTAGGGGTGACGATAGGAAAAATACTGTAAAATAACTTGAGTTTGTAACATTTCAATTAAGCGAGTGGAGTACAGAAAACGAAAAACGGAATGATTTATTTGATGCAGAGTTTTGATTTTGAATTAAAATTCATTCTGCACGTAAGAGAAAATTTCTCTTTCCCAACCTGTCAAGCCACTTCCAGCCCTACCTTCTCAAATCACAACCCACTCAACTGACCTCACTTCCAAGTATGCCCACTTTCATCTGCAGCCGATTCACGGCAACTGCTGGAAAGGTTTCTGTTCTTTATGTGCACTCACTTATCAGGAGGGAATCTCACTAACTGGATTAATATGTTATGTTAACAATGTACAATTTATTCTAATAACAGCTTGTTAAATAAGCCACAGCATCTGGATTCATGTATTATACTAA
Source organism: Ahaetulla prasina (assembly GCF_028640845.1). Lineage (NCBI taxonomy): Eukaryota > Metazoa > Chordata > Lepidosauria > Squamata > Colubridae > Ahaetulla > Ahaetulla prasina. The sequence goes on from NC_080545.1 coordinate 90,497,544, forward strand.
ACCGTATAGGGTCTCCTGCAGGCGGTTGGACTAGCTAGACCTCCTCCAAGGTCCCCTCCAACTGTATTATTCTGTTATAAAACTATGAAACTAGTTAATACACGAATAGAGCATTCTACTAAAGAATTGTGTTCTAGATAATAATTGTAGCTTTGATATAAATGTAATACAATACATGCACACACAATGTAGATAGATAGATAGATAGATAGATAGATAGATAGATAGATAGATAGATAGATAGATAGATAGATAGAACAGAACAGAACAGAACAGAACAGAACAGAACAGAATAACAGGGTTGGAAGGGACCTTGGAGGTCTTCTATCCAACCCCCTGCTTAGGCAGGAAACTCTACACCACTTCAGACAAATGGTTATCCAACATTTTCTTAAAAATTTCCAGTGTTGGAGCATTCACAACTTCTGCAGGTAAGTTGTTCTACTGATTAATTGTTCTGTCAGGAAATTTCTCCTTGGTTCTAAGTGGCTTCTCTTCTTGATTAGTTTCCGTCTGTTGCGCTCTCTCTCTCTCTCTGTGTGTGTGTGTGTGTGTGTGTGTATATGTGTGTCTACGCATACATACACGCACACACTCACATATATATATATACACATAGTGTCTGTCTCTGTCTCTGTCTCTGTCTCTGTCTCCGTCTTTCCCTATCTATCTATCTATCTATCTAATCATCTATCTATCTATCTATCTATCCTCTCTCTCTCTCTCATCTATCTATCTATCTATCTATCTATCTATCTATCTATCTATCTATCTATCTATCTATCTATCTATCTATCTATCATCTCTCTCTCTCATCTATCTATCTATCTATCTATCTATCTATCTATCTATCTATCTATCTATCATCTCTCTCTCTCTCATCTATCTATCTATCTATCTATCTATCTATCTATCTATCATCTCTCTCTCTCTCATCTATCTATCTATCTATCTATCTATCTATCTATCTATCTATCTATCTATCTATCTATCTATCTATCTATCTATCTATCTATCTACCTGTTTCCCCGAAAATAAGTTCCTGTCTTATATTTTTTTGAATCCCGAAAATAAGCTCTTGGCCTTATTTTTGGGGAGGTCTTATTATTTTGGCGCACGTGGAGCAAGATGGGGCTCTTCTTGCCGTCTTACCTGATTTCCAGCTCTGTGTTTAAATATTTTCAGGGAGGGCTTATTTTTTGCGGGAAGGGGGGAGGCTTATTTTAGCGCATGTGCTCAAAAGCCCGATTGGGCTTATGGTCAAGGATGTCTTATTTTCGGGGAAACAGAGTACATCTATCTTTACAGTTGGTGCAAAATAACAGTCAGTCAATTTCTCCGTTGCACAGCAAAAATGAAACTCTGGTGATGCATCATTCCACAGACATATGCCGATATATACGGTAAAAGGCACCAACCTTCAAACCACATTTAATCAGGACTTTTATGCTGCTTAGAACAGCCACTGTTTCTTTAGGGAGAGATTGATTAACCTCCCCCCCTTTTTTTTTAAAGGGCAGTAAGATGGACGAGGATAGTTTCTTGTAGCCTTGTTGGAAGTGGGTTGGGGTGGGGTGGCAGAATAGAATAGAATAGAATAGAATAGAAATTTTTATTGGCCAAGTGTCATTGGACACACAAGGAATTTGTCTTGGTGCACACCCTCTCAATGTACATAAAAGAAAAGATACGTTCATCAAGAATTCTAAGGTACAACAATTAATGATAGTCATAGGGTACAAATAAGCAATCCGGAAACAATCAATATCAATTTAAATTGTAAGGATACAAGCAACAAAGTTACTTGTACATACAGTCGTAAGTGGAAGGAGATGGGTGATGGGAACGATGAGAAGATTAATAGTAGTACAGATTTAGTAAATAGTTCGACAGCGTTGAGGGAATTATTTGTTTAGCAGAGTGATGGAGTTCGGGAAAAAACTATTCTTGTGTCTAGTTATTCTGGTGTGCAGTGCACTATAGCTTCGTTTTGAGGGTAGGAGTTGAAACAGTTTATGTCCAGGATGTGAGGGATCTGTAAATATTATGATCAGGATTATGGATTGCTGGAATACTGCAAAGTATTAGGAGGGAGAGGCCTACCCCAAGGAATATACAAATGAAAAATGGTCCCAGAAAAAAAAAAGGAGGATAATAGATTTCTTTGAGATTTAGGGAAAGCAATAGGGAATATGGCTTGGGAACAGGTTTTCTTTTTTGGAATTTATCTATTTGTATCCTGCCGTTATTATTATTTTTTTTTTTATAAAAAGTTTTATTTTTACAATCATATCAAATAATTCATCCAATGTACAGTTATATACAATTAGTCAGGCTTGCCCAGTCACCACCACCCTTTTTAACACTCTTCCCTCTTCTACCTTCTTTTACTTTCCAAACCTTCCTCTCCTTCTCTTATCTACATCCACTCCTCCCTCCACCCTACACCTTCCTTCTTCCTCTACTATCCCTCTTCCTTCCTCTTCTCCTCTTTCCTACCTCCTACTCTCTCTTTTCTCCCTCCCCACCGTTCTAAAATGGTAACTATGCAGACCCGACCCTACATTAATTATATTTCTTCAATAATCCCTGTACATTAACCATCACTCCATCTCTACCAAACCCCCCACCCCCTCCCCCACCCCCCACCCCCCACCCCGACTTCCCAGAACAAAATGCAGGGTATCAAAACTAACAATCATAATCCAAAATAATTCCTAAATTATAATCTTTAGTCACACCACACTTAGTCACACTCTCAATTCCCCTCTCCTTCAAAAATATATCTAATACAAAATATTTCCTAAATTTACTCATATGCTATTCGATATTTTTTTTTTATCTGATACTTATTTTAAATATAATCAATCCACATTTTCCATTCTAAAATATATTTTTCTAGTATATAGTCTTTCAAGTAAGCGGAGATTTTTGTCATCTCTGCCAGATTTGATACTTTGAGTGTCCATTTGTTGTTTTGTTTTGTCCATTCTTCTTGTAGGTAATTCTTCTTTCTTCCAATACTGAGCAATCAAAAGTCTTGCGACTGTTATTAAGTTCAAAATCAATTTAGTCTCTATAGCTGTATAGTCCATAATTATTCCTAGTAGAAAGAACTGCGAAGTAAACTTAATCTTCTTTTTCAAAATATTCTGCATGATCCACCAGCCTTTAATCCAAAATACTTTAACTTTTTTACAAGTCCACCATATATGGTAATAAGTAGCATCTTCACAATCGCATCTCCAACATTTAGCAAGATCTAATATGTGTTTCTTGTAAACAGGTAATGTCATTTTTAAATTATTTCAAATAATGAAATACTTTCCTTCTCTTCTGCGGTGAATTCAGGCCATTAACATTCCAAGATAATAGTTTAATTGCCATTATCGGCCAAAGGAAACTTTTGGAACACCAGCCGCAGATCACATTTTACTTTAGGCCTTGCTCCTCCCACTGTTTCCATTGTAGTAGTTGCCAGTTGTTGTTGTGCCTTCATCTCTTGTTCCTTGCGTTTAGCAACAGCTCTAGTCAGCCTTTGTTCTTTTGAATCTAAACCCGTCGTATGTATTTCCAACACTTGTAATAAATCTTCTTCCATCACAATCTGTTCTTGTACCTGCTTCACTTCTCTTTCCTTCACTTCAGCCTCCCTTCTTCTAACTTCCAATGGGGGAAGACTTCCAACTTTTAATACCTCAACATAAAATTCTCTTGCTTTTCCAACCGTATTGAAACGATGTACTTTCCCTGCATAATATACTATTATACCAGTTGGAATATCCCATCTATATTCAATCTGATGTTCCTGCCGTTATTATTTTTACAATAACTCAAAGCAGAAAACATATCCAACATACCTTCCTCCTCCTATTTCCCCCATAACAACAACCCTGTGAGGTGAGTTTGGCAGAGAGCGAGTGACTGACCCTAAATCACGGAGTTGGCTTTCATGGCTAGGACAGAACTAGAACTCACAGCCTCCTGCTTTCTAGCCTGGTGCCTTAACCACTAGACTAAACTGGCTCCCTATAGTGCAGTAATGTAATACAGGAATATGTGCTTTTGAGGATTTATTTGCAGATTGCATTTTTAAAGAGTGCACATTTAAGGGCCAAGCTATCCATGATTCATTTTTCTTGCTTTTTCATGCTTGCATCAAAGATTTATTTTTTTTCTGGAAGAAAATGTCAAAAGACTCAGGCGGATGGTGTACTGATGCCATTGTCTCGCACCAGAGGAAAATACAACTTTCCATGATATTGGAAATGCATTTAAAAAGGTGGCATTTGATGCCTGGAAACAATCCTAACTAAAGTAGAGCGCCTTTCCTGTTCCTGGGCAGGTTTTGGATTAGTTATAATCTGAGATTTGCAGATTTACTGCTGTCCTTCTCTGGGAGGAGAGAGAGAAAAAAGCAATTTTCATTTCAGTTTAAGGTAGACAGAGCTATTCAGCTTTGGCAGCTTTGAGATATACAGTATGGACTTCAACTCCCAGAATTCCATAATGCTGAGGAATTCTGGGAATTGGCTGGGGAATTCCGGGAGTTGAAGTGCACAGATCGTTTTCACTTTTTTAAAAAAATTAAAGGTTTTCTTCAATCGTTCATAAAAATCATCAAAAAAGGAATTTACACATCTTAAAATGCATAAGGTTAAGAAACCCTGTTCTAAGGGAACTGGGTTGATTAGCAGTTGCCTTTTCTGTTGTGTTCATGTCAAACTATTTACTAAGTCTGCACTGCTATTAATCTCCTCGTTCCTATCACCCATCTCCTCCCACTTATGACTGTATGACTATAACTTTGTTGCTTGTATCCTTATGATTTATATTGATATTGATTGTTTCTTGATTGCTTATTTGTACCCTACGACTATCGTTAAGTGTTGCACCTTAGAATTCTTGATGAACATATCTTTTCTTTTATGTACACTGAGAGTTCAGTTTCCATTTCAGTTTATTACAGCCATAGGCCAGAACAAATAAAAAACACTCAGTAAATATACAAGTAAAAATTCAAGAATAAAATAATACATATCAGATAAAATCTATGATAAAAACCAGTTATCTGTTATGAAACTTAAAATTAAAATACTACTGACATCAATCGTGTATAATACCATTCCTATAATTAAAATACATGATCTCAACTAATAGGGTCATTGTACACTGAGAATGTATGCACCAAGACAAATTCCTTGTGTGTCCAATCACACTTGGCAAAAAAAAAAATCAATTCAGTTCTACTCTACTCTACTCTACTCTACTCTACTCTACTCTACTCTACTCTACTCTACTCTACTCTACTCTACTCTGTTCTATTCTATTCTATTCTATTCTATTCTATTCTATTCTATTCTATTCTATTCTATTCTATTCTATTCTGTCATCTTTGCAACATCCCCAGATGTTGGCTTTCTGTGTGACATTGTTTTTCATTGTTTTTCACTCTAGGCCAGGGGCCTGCAAACTTGCTGGCTGAGGAACTCTGGGAGTTGAAGTCCACCAGTCTTAAAAGAGCCAAGTTTGCAAACCCCTGCCCTAGGCCATTTAAACATGTGTGGTCTTCCCCAGTGAGTATGGATGGCTGTGGAAACCTGAGAGTTGAAGTTCACTCATCTTAAAATGGTTTAAGGTTGAGCAACACTGTTGTTTCTCAACTAATTTTGCCATTGAGCTTGGCTACCTGGGCTTGTGGTGTAGTCTGTACAGCAGCCATGTTGATTGTTGTTGGCAGTTCTTACTACATCTAGGTTACTGTTTATGTTGACCTACACCTATATCTCTTCCTGTGGGATGTGTTTCGCCTTTTGTTTGTTTCGTATAGAAATTGCTGTGAGCTGCCCAGGGTCATGCTTTTGAAGTGGTTGACGATATAAATTGAATGAACGAACAAATGAATAAATGAGTGAATAAATGAATGAATGAGTGAGTGAATGAAAGAACTTCTTTGATGTCCTTCAAAGCCAATACAATGCAAAGAGAGGGAAAAAGATGTACAACAGGATAGTTAATATAGAGAAGGAGAGAAGCAAAATCAAGGACAGAACCAACTTAGAACTAAGGAGAAATTTCCTAACAGTTAGAACAATTAATAAGTGGAACAACTTGCCTGCAGAAGTTATAAATGCTCCAACACTGGAAATTTTTAAGAAGATGTTGGATAACCATTTGTCTGAAGTGGTGTAGGGTTTCCTGCCTGGGCAGGAGGTTGGACTAGAAGACCTCCAAAGTCCCTTCCAACTCTGTTTTCTATTCTATTCTATTCTATTCTATTCTATTCTATTCTATTCTATTCTATTCTATTCTATTCTATTCTATATAATGTGCGCGTGTGAGTATAGAGATCTATAGATCTACAGGTCTTTCTGTCTGTCTGTCTGTCTGTCTATCTGTCTGTTTGTCAAGGCAGGGCTACCAGGTCTGAACTATAAAATATGTTCATGTAGTATATATCGGAGGTGGTCATCCTTTAAGAGCTATATGCAACAAAATTTCATTTTAATGTATGCCGATTAGTGTACATTCAAGGTGACAATAAAGTTATTCTAACCTGTAAGACCACGGGATGATAGCAAAGAAATATATTTTATAACTCCTTATTACTAACTAAAGATTGCGTGGGATTTTGATAGCTAGATCTGGTAGCTCTATTCCCTGAAAACTTTATATAAATAGATAATTGCAACTTGGCTTGTTCTGTTAGTAGAAGACAGTTTAGTCCGGAGGAGCCAGAGTGAGCTCCCTTGCCTGATCTATCGCTAAGAGGATTTACGGCTGATTGATCTATAAAGCATTTATGGCTGATTTGTCTACGCAGCATAACATGGATCCCCTCCCTGACATTCTGGTTCTCTGCATCTTAATGAGAGGAAGGCATAGATGTATATTTATACTTAAAACTCACAACTTCTGGAATGACGGCTTTGGAAACTAAGATTGCTTGAAGTCTGCGATGCTGAGGCATGAAAGTTGCGATATCACCAGAGACCTCTTCAAGAGAAGTGATTCATAACTTGCAAATTACTAGTTTATTTATAGCTCCGAACAGGTTTGTCATGTTCAAGGAGCGGCGGAAAGGGAGGAAGACTTCGATTCTAATCGGCTTGGTTGAGTTTGTGTTGTGGTGAGGGCAGGAGTGGGCTTCAAAAATTTTAGCAAGCGGTTCTCTGCCCAGTTGCTGGGTGGGTGTGGCCATGGTGGGCGTGGTCTAGCCGGCCTCCTGCACCACGGTAGCGGTGGGGGGTTTGCCCTCCTCAGGCTCCGGAGGCTTTTTTTGAGCCTCCGGGTGGGTGAAAATGGCCTTCCCAGGCTCAGGAGGCCCTCTGGAGGCTGGAAATGGGCCCGTTTCTGACCTTCCCGAACTTCCGGTAGGCCCGTTTTGTTTTTGTTTTTTTTTGTTTACATTTATACCCCGCCCTTCTCCGAAGACTCAGGGCGGCTTACAATGTATAAGGCAATAGTTTTTCACCCTCCCCAAGCCTCCATGTACACCCTGCACTTATCTGCATCCAAAAAGGGCCGCATGGGGACTCCTGGGAGGGGCAGGGTGAGGTGGGCAGGGCCAGCCAGGAGTTGGATTTGGGGGGTTCTCCGAACTGCCAGAATCTTAGCTAGAGGTTCTCCCAAACCCCTGCGAAGCCCCAGCAGCCTACCCCTGGGTGAGGGGTTTGTGTAGCTAAACACCAGGAAGTTGGTTTTTTTATGGTTTGCTTGTTTGTTTGTTGTTTTGATAGTATATATCTTTGGCCGGGCTGCTTGTCTAGTTTTTCTAGTTTTCTAAGTAATAAAACTATCCAGACATCTTGAAAAAGAATCTGTGGAAAAGAATATCGGCAATAGATTTATTGCCTCTCTTGCTTCCTTTGTCTCTGTTTCCTGTAATTCCCCTACTTCTGGCCAAGGCAGTGGGTAACACAATCTAAATGACCATATATGCCTTGAGATTTCACATTGGATGGCGTTGGAATAAGAAGGAAAAATGTACTTGAATACCAGCGCAACTGTGGGTAGCTGAAGATATTTTCCCCTTCGAGCAGGAGTGAAATCCAGCAGGATCTGATGGGTTCTGGAAAACAGGTAGCGGAAATTTTGAGCAGTTCGGAGAACCGACAAATACCACCTCTGGTTGGCCCCAGAGTGGGGTGGGAATGGAGATTTTGCAATATCCTTCCCCCAGGAATGGTGGAGGAATGGAGATTTTGCAGTAACCTTCCCCTGCCATGCCCACCAAGCCACACCACACCTTCCAAGCCACACCCACAGAACCGGTAGTAAAAAAATTTGGATTTCACCACTGCCTTCGAGGGAATCTTTGTCTCTGTGATTAAATGCAAAAGGGAAAGGCCATAACTGAACATTTCTACATTTTACCAATCAGCAATAAATACAGGTAGTCCTCGACTTACAACAGTTCATTTAGTGACCGTTCGAAGTTGTAACGGCACTGAAAAATGTGACTTGTGACCATGTTTCACAGTTATAACCTTTGCAGGATCCTCATGATCATGTGATCAAAATTAAGATGCTTGGCAGCTGGTTCCTACTTATGACCGTCGTCGTGTCTCCAGATCACGTGATCGTCTTTCATGACCGTCTGACAAGCAAAGTCAAAGGGGAACCCCCAATTCACTTAACAACTGGGTTACTAACTTATCAACTGAAGTGATTCATTTAACAACTGTGGCAAGAAAGGTCGTAAAACAGGGCAAAACTCACTTAACAAATGTCTCACTTAACCACAGAAATTTTGGGCTCAATTGTGATCGTAAGTCGAGGACTACCTATATAGCAGCTGAGCCCTGCTATCTTCAAGAAACATATATTTATTTGTTCATTTGTTCATTGGTGGTTCATGCAACATGCAAAGATAAAGATTGGGTCACCCACAGCACACACTGCAGTACAAATAGCCCGATGACATTTTAGCCTACCGTATTTTTCGAAGTCTTTCCCCCCAGAAAAAGAGGGTGAAAATCTGGGTGTGTCTTATACTCCCAATGTAGCCCTGTCCAGCTTCTCAAATGAAGATTTCAGAGGCTAAAGAAAGCATCAGAAACGGACCCTCAGAAAAAAAAACCCAAACAGAACTTCAGAAAAGAGCCCCCAAACAGAGCTTCAGAGGCTTTTTTTTTGAAGCTCTGTTTTAGAGGCTTTCAGAGGCAGAAAAAGGTTTTTCTGAAATACAGTTTCAGAGGCAGAAAAAAAAAGCAAAAAAAAAAAAGCAAGGCACAGAGCTCACAACCAAGAAACCTGTTGCTAAAATTCACCTCTGGGAACAGCTGATTGGGGGTATTCCGGGAGCCGATCCACCTGCCAATCAGCTTTTTTCTTATTTTCCTCCCCAAAAACTAAGGTGCCTCTTATACTCCGGTGTGTCTTATACTCCAAAAAATATGGTAGTTTGTTGTGTTGCATAGACCCAGGCCTGGAATTGCAGTCAATGAACCAGAGGGATCCCAAGGCAGGCTTTGTGGGAAAGGGCAGTTTCTGGGGGTCTTGTTGAAGGCACCATGGGCCAAATGAACTGAGATAGAGAGCCAGATGAGGTCTCCCAATTGGCGATACAAAACACTTGCTCTTTTTTGTTTCATCCTATTGTCTGTATAACTTAGTGGTGGAATGCATGTAGAAGACCTTGGTTTAGATGCTGCCAAGGCAGTTAGAAGAGTTATATGGCACCCAAATGGGCATTGTACAAAACCTTTGCTAGACCAATTCTCGAATACAGCTCATTTGCCTGGAATCCGCACTGCATGTCAGACATTAATACAATTGAGTGAGTCCAGAGATGTTTCATGAGAAGAGTCCTCCACTCCTCAGCTTACAACAAAATACCTTATGCCACCAGGCTTGAAATTTTGGGCTTGGACAACCTAGAACTAAGCTGCCTACGGTCTGACCTAAGTGTAGTACACAAAATTATCTGCTACAATGCCCTACCTGTCAATGACTACTTCAGCTTCAACTGCAATAATACACGAACACACAATAGATAGAAACTCAAGGTAAGCCGCTCCAAACTCGATTGCAGAAAATACGACTTCAGCAACAGAGTAGTCAATGCCTGGAATGCATTACCTGACTCTGTGGTTTCTTCCCCAAACCCCCAAAACTCTAACCTTAGGCTGTTTACTGTTGATCTCACCCCATTCCTAAGAGGTCTGTAAGGGGGGTGTATAAGTGCACCAACATGCCTACCATCCGTGTCCTACTGTCCCCATTTATATATTCCCCATGTATTCATATCCATGTTTTATACTTATTCCTGTTATCTTGTACATGTTTGACAAACCAAATAAATAAATTGTATGGCTTTCCATCTTGTGCCATCCTCAGAGAAGACTACTTAAGATAGGGCTAAATGAGAAAAGATTAATTAAAGTTATATAGAGTCAGTTTGGTGTAGAGGTTAAGGCACTGGGCTAGAAACCTGGTGAGACTGGGTTCACAGAGACTGTGAGTTCTAGTCTTGCTTTAGGCATGAAAGGTGGCTGGGTGTCTTTGGCCCAATCACCAGGAGACTGGGAGTTCTAGTTCCACCATAGGCAGGAAAGCTGGATGGATGGTTTTTGGCTCTGTTGCTCTCTCTCAACCCAACCCACCTCATTGAGCTGTTGTTGTGAGGAAAATAGGAGGAGGAAGGAGCATTGTATATGTTCACCACAATGGCGAAATATAAAATTTGTTACTACCAGTTCTGTGGGTGTAGCTTGGTGTGTGTGTGTGGGGGGTAATGTGAATGGGTGGGCATGGCCAACTTTTTTTTTTTACTTTTAAAAGCATTTTTTTCTACGACCTCTTTGGCCGAAGAGGTTGTAAAAAAATGCTTTTAAAGGGTTCTGACGATCCCAGCTGAGTTGCCTGATCGTCAGAACCCTTTAAAAGCATTTTTTACAACCTCTTCAGCTGAAGAGGTTGTAGACAAAATGCTTTTAAAAGGTTCTGATGATCCCAGCTGAGCCGCACGATCATCAGAGGCTTTTTTTTTAATTTTTAAAAGTATTTTTTCGGCCGAAGAAAAAATGCTTTTAAAAGTAAAAACAAACAAACAACTCTGATGATTGCGTGGCTCAGCTGGGTGGGTGGGTGGGTTTGCTACCGGTTCTCCGAACCACCCGCCGCCATTGCTACCAGATCGGGTGATCCGGTCCGAACCGGGAGCATTTCACCCCTGGTTCACCACCTTAAGCTACGTATAAAGTAATAAAGGCAGGGGGAAAAAATCAGATAAATAAAATGGCGGGTGTGTGAATGAATTTTAAAAGCATATGTTACAAAGAGAGGTCTTGAAACAAGAGTAGGTAAGGATATGTTTAAATTGCCGCATCTTGTTTTCATCTCAATCCTCTCTATGCAAATACGGAGTGGGTAGGAGAAAAACCACACAACCTGGGGTGACCGCAGAGAAGGGGGAACATCCACCCGAAGCTTTGCAATTGAAATTCATCTGGTTTGTGCATGTTTATTGCTTGATTTCTAAAAGATTCGCAGCTGTTAAGGCCGATTCTTTATTTTCCAATTTTCTGAAAGTTTTGTTTCTGAGGGAAAAAGTCTCCACCTACTTTACATTTCTTTTCAAATATATTTTAGCACCGGTTGTTGCACTTTATGGTTGGAAGAGAGTAACTTAGGTAAGATACAAGAAACACCCAGATTTCTTTATCACGTAGGAGCGCGTTTCTCAACCTCCGCCATTTTAAGAGGCGTGGACTTCAACTCCCAGAATTCCCCAGCCAGCATAGAATTCTGGGAATTGAAGTCCACGCCTCTTTAAATGGCCGTGGTTGAAAAACACGGGTATTGGATGATGTAAAAATCAGACAGTGGGACAGGGAAGGAGGAGCGAGACGAAAGAGGACGGCTTGTTGTTGACTCCACAAAGTTTTAAGTTTAAGGGAAAGCGCCGATATTTACATTAATGCATTCTCTTTGCTGCTGCGAATGTCTCAGGTGGCACCTTGTGTTGCCGTGGTAGGAAACGTTGCCTGAGGCAATTCACAATGAAACGGTGATAACTACTGAAGTGTCATTTGTTCCTTATGATACACAATACCAAGAACAACAAAGTTAGAAATATATACCTTAATAAAAGAATCAAAGCCCAGGCCTAAAGAAATACATGCAGGAGGGTCCGCAACAAATTTCCAAAAAAAAGCCTAACAGCCTTTACGGGAAAACAGCCATGACTGAGTGATCAAAATGCCCATTTTTTTTTTAATGTGCAGCAAAATTCATGAGGCGTTTTGATGACACCACTGTGGCTGCCATGTTGGTTTCTTTGATTATGGCTTGCAGACACCCAGTTTGGTTTTGAGAAGTCATGCAGGATGAATTTGTGGCTTTTGAACTGGCTGCGGACTGCAAAGACGCTGGATTAGGCCTTCAGACTTTTTTGGAGGGGCTATCCTCTGATGCCCTGTGTGCCTGTCTGTTGCTTTGGGTCAAAACCACAACTATTCCTACTAATGGCAATGTTGTTGTTCAGTTGTTAAGCTGTGTCCATCTCTTGGCAACCCCACGGACCGTAACATGCCAGGCCCCTAGTCCTCTGCTAAATACCACTTATTGGTATCCTTATTATGATTATTATTATTCTGTTGCTTCGCATGTAGAGAGCGCTTTTTCACTGGAGACAAATTCCTTGTGTGTCTAATCACACTCGGCCAATAAAGTAGTCTATTTTATTTTGCCCAAATTCATGTTCATTGCATGGATGACACTGTCTAACCATCTCATTCTCTACCTCCCTGTGCCTTTCATCTTTCCCAACATCAGGGCATTTTCCAAGGAGTTCTCCAGTGGTAGGATTCACATTGTATTACTACTGGTTCACCGCGCGCCTGCCTTCCACGCGCCTGCCTTCAGCGCATGCACTTGGCCTTCCGTGCATGCGCTTTGCTCATACGCGTGCCTTCCGTGCATGCGCCAGGCCTTAAAAACGTGCTTAAATAGGATGGCATAGAGGCGGGATGGGTGGATGGATGGGCGGGTAGGCGGGACCACTCATGATTTCCGCTACCGGTTCGGATGAACCGGTCCGAACCAGCTGAATATCACCTCTGGAGTTCTCTGTTCCCATTTTTTGACCAAAGTATTTGAGCTTCAGCTTCAGGATCTGTCCTTCCAAAGAATAGTCAGGGTTGATTTCTTTGAAGCTTGACAATGGTAAGGATGATATGATAATGAATCACCGAGAAGAAATCTTGTTTCCTTGCTTTTGCTTCTTAGCAGATCTTCCGGGCACCACCCATGCCGATAGGGTCCAGTTGGCAAGTCTGCAAATGATGGTATAATTTGTGTAAATTATCTAGTACAGATACATCTCAAGCACTCTACACAATGTGCCTCTGAGTCAGTTTTTGACTCTTGCCGATGGCTTGAATTAGTCCCTGCACTTTTCTGGGCAAGGTTTTGTGGAAGTTTTCTTCTTTTTCTTCCTAAGGCTGAGATTGTGAGAGAAGCCCAAGGTCGCCCAACTGGCTCTGGGTCTAAGGTAGGACTAGAACTCCCAGTCTCCTGATTTCTAACCCGATGCCTTAACCGTTACACCAAGCTGACTTAATTTATTAATTTAATTTATTTAACATACATATTTCCATCAAAATTCAGATTTTTCTTCCCTCCCCACTCCCTAAAAACCAGCACAACTACTGTTGTTTTGACTACCTGGCTGACTCTAATGTGATTTGTTTGGTTTTTGGCTCAGTGGGTTTTTCTAAATGCATTTGTTAGTGTTTGTAAACCCTGGTTTGTGATTTTGCACTATGTCCAAACCCAGTTCCTTTGGAGATTATTGAATAAGCCTGCTTAACTAAAGTATGAATTAATGTGAAGTTCTACCCATGTTACTATGGCTTGGAGGTTGAATTTGTATTAATGCAATCCAAAAAGTTGTAATTGTTTGGATCAGCTTGTGTGTTTACTTTCAAGTTTGAGATGGGGTAACATCTGGAGATTCTTTTATTCACTTCTTCACTTCTTATATCCCAGACTGTACTTCTCAAAATTTCCTAAATCTGATCTAAAATTTTGCATTAAATTTTATGATTTTCAGTGCACCAGTTTTGGGTCTTAGATATACATTTTTTTGGGGGGGGGAGTTCCTAAATGGCCAATGTTTTGATGGATTGACATGAAATTGGGAAATTCAGCCAAAGCAAAATAGCCAACAAGGTAAGGATAAAATCCTGTATTAACTTGGAGCTGAGCTCAAGAACTTCTATAATTTCAAGGCTCTCTTTGTTTTTTGTCGCTTTTGTGTTGTTGTTCTCCAAGGATGGAAATTGGTGTAGAAATGAGTGAGTCTTTTATTCAGATTTTTGTAGCTTCCTGACTTTTGTAAATTCTAAAGGGGTCAAATGAAACCTCTCAAAGATTTATGCAACCTTGAGATTGCTTAGTTCTGGCAAAGAATTAACCTGAGTATAAGACTTCCGGGAAGATGGCCGACTATATTACATACCTGGAGCGAGATCTGTGAAGGATTTTTCCCTGGGGTGTAGCTCTTCTGCCTTTTAACTGAAGGACTGACATCCCTTCAGTTTTTATGACCCACCCAGCGAGGGTGTGTCGATGAATTTACCCTTGGAACCCTCTGCCTTTTGTAAATTAGAATAGAACAGAGTTGGAAGGGACCTTGGAGGTCTTCTAGTCCAACCCCCTGCTTAGGCAGGAAACTTTACATCGTATCAGACAAATGGTTGTCCAATCTCTTCTTAAAAACTTCCAGTGTTGGAGCATTCACAGCCTCTGGAGGCAAGTTGTTCCATTGATTAATTGTTCTAACCATCAGGAAATGTCTCCTTAGTTCTAAGTCGCTTCCCTCCTTGATTAGTTTCCACCCATTGCTTCTTGTCCTGCCCTCAGGTGCTTTGGAGGATAGCTTGACTCCCTCTTCTTTGTGGCAACCCCTGAGATATTGGAACACTGCTATCATGTCTCCCCTACTCCTTCTTTTCATTAAACTAGACATGCAACCGTTCTTCATATGTTTTAGGCTCCAGTCCCCTCATCATCTTTGTTGCTCTTCTCTGAAATTCAAAAGGGGAATGGAAACCTCTCAAGGATTTGTGCAACCTTGAGATTGCTTAGTTCTTGCAAAGAATTAACATGAGTATAACACCAATGCATGTTTGGATAATTATGTATGGCTAACCCAAGACACTGTTGTGTTGTGGTTCTGATTTCGGCTTGTATCATTCCTAGTTTTGGTTTGAATCTTCTCTTCACAATGAGAGTCCCTTGTGGGGGTTGGGGGGTTGAGGCACATGACGAATACTGTGAAATATAGACTGGAAGTCTTCAACTTAATGACCACAATTGGGACTAGAACTTCTGTGGCTAAGCAAGGCACTTGTTAAGTGAGTCGCGGGTCATTTTACAACTTTTTTTTCTGCTGCCACTGTTAAATGAATCATGAGGTTGTTAAGTGAATCTGCTTCCCACAAAGTCACAAATGGAGATCCCATGAGTTTTTCTTTTGATTTAGAGCCTTTGGCTGTCTCTCTAAATTCTCAGCAGCTGAGAATCTCATTTATACAAGAGCTGATGGAGCAATTGAGAGCCCATGTCTGTTTTGTTTAACTGGCAATGCTCAATTCACTAGAATGAGCCTCTGTCTCTCCCTCCCTCCCTCCCTCCCTCCTTTTCTGTGCGACTTCCATCTAGAAAGGGTTAACATTCCCCTCATAATAATAATAATTTTGTGACACAGAGCTGCACCCAGTAGACAGAGCATTTTCATTTTTATTTGCTTATTTATTTATTTTGATGCATTGGCTCTTTTCCCACTGGCCTAATTTAAGTTTCGTATTAAAATGGATACGCATTTCCTGCTGGGAAGAAAAGTGTGCTCAAGATGTCTAATTCTTTCCTCTTTCTTGTTTTCCTCTATGTGTGTGTGTATCTCTCTCTCTCTCTCTCTCACTATCTATCTCGCTCTCGCTCTCGCTCTTGATCTATCCTGTTTCCCCCAAAATAAGATCCCCTGATAATAAGCCCAACTGGGCTTTTGAGCGCATGGCAATAAGGCCAAGTGCTTATTTCAGGGTTCAAAAAAATATAAGACAGGGTCTTATTTTCAGGAAACAGGGTATATATCTCTACCTCTATATTTCCCCCCCCTCTCTCTCTCATCATCTGTCTATCTCTCAGATGAAAGATCTATCTATCTATCTATCTATCTATCTATCTATCTATCTATCTATCTATCTATCTATCTCATCTCTCTCTCTCTCATCATGTCTGTCTCTCTCCTATCTCTCTCTCTCATCATCCCTCTCTCTCCTATCTATCTATCTATCTATCTATCTATCTATCTATCTATCTATCTATCTATCTATCTATCTATCTATCTCTCTCTCTCTCTCATCTCTCTCTCTCTCATCTCTCTCTCTCATCATGTCTATCTCTCTCCTATCTATCTATCTATCTATCTATCTATCTATCTATCTATCTATCTATCTATCTATCTATCTATCTAATCTCTCTCTCTCTCTCTCTCTCTCTCTCTCTCTCTCACTATCTATCTCAATCTCGCTCTCGCTCTTGATCTATCCTGTTTCCCCCAAAATAAGATCCCCTGGTAATAAGCCCAATTGGGCTTTTGAGCACATGGCAATGAGGCCAAGCGCTTATTTCAGGGTTCAAAAAAATATAAGACAGCGTCTTATTTTCAGGAAACGGGGTATATATCTCTACCTCTATATTTCCCCCCCTCTCTCTCTCTCATCATCTGTCTATCTCTCAGATGAAAGATCTATCTATCTACCTACCTACCTACCTACCTACCTACCTACCTATCTATCTATCTATCTATCTATCTATCTATCTATTTATCTATCTATCATCATCATCTCTCTCTCTCTTCTCTCTCATATCTATCTATATCTATCTATCTATCTATCTATCTATCTCATCTCTCTCTCTCTCTCATCATGTCTATCTCTCTCCTATCTCTCTCTCTCTGTCTATCTCTCTCCTATCTCTCTCTCTCTCTCTCTCTCTCATCATCTCTCTCTCTCCTATCTATCTATCTATCTATCTATCTATCTATCTATCTATCTATCTATCTGTCTCATCTCTCTCTCTCTCTCTCTCTCTCTCTCTCTCATCATGTCTATCTCTCTCCTTCCTATCTATCTATCTATCTATCTATCTATCTATCTATCTATCTATCTATCTCTCTCTCTCTCTCTCTCTCTCTCTCTCTCTCTCTCTCTCTCTCTCTTAAATGGACCCTAAAAGTAGCAAGGACATGGAGGTGGAGGCTTGGGGATGAGGGAAGAATCCAGGAAGGAGCCACTGTGGAGATGACAAAGGAAGGGGGGGAAATTTATTTATGTTTCTCCTTCTTCAGAACTGTTCTCTGCAAGGACTGACCTTCTGCTCCTTTGTACCATAGGGGAAAACGCTGGTTCTCATGTCAAGCATACACATGTCAAGTGCCTTACAAGGGCTGCAGTTCGCAGAGGTCGCAGAAGCCATGCACTTGTAACAAGGAGTAAATGGTTTGAACACCTTGGCAAAGCAGCTCAGGGATCAAGCTGTGGGGCTGAGCAGTCCAGGCCAACTGCTTACACAGGTAGTCCTCGAATTACAAACAGTTCATTTAGAGACCATCTGAAGTTACAACGGCTTATGACCGTTTTTCACACAACCATTGCAGCATCAAAACTCAGATGCTGGCAGTTGGTTTATATTTATGATGGTGGCTGCTGGGGTCATGTGATCCCCTTTTGGGATCTTCTGATAAGCAAAGTCAATGGGAGAGCCAGATTCACTTAACAACCGTGCTTTCTTGGATGACTGCTGGACTATTCCAGGGGTGTCAAACTCGAAGCCCAGGGGTGCTTAGATCTGGACCATGAGGCTGCCTTGGAAACAGTGAAGGACCAGCCCACAATGCCTCTGCCAGCGAAAACAGAGCTTGGGAAGAATGCATGCCTCCTACAACTCTCCCTGGCAGAGGGTTGCAGGAGGTCATTGCAGCCGGAAACGGAGCTTGGGAGCCTGTTTTCGCTGGCAGAGCGCTTGGGCCACCAAAGGCACCCCTGACATGAGTGATGTTGAACTGGCCATTTCCCTCCCACCTCCCCGACATCAGACACAATCCTGATGCAGCCCCCAATGAAATCAAATTTGACAGCCCTGGACTATTGCAAGGAGCAAGTTACAGGTATATTCTGACATTTTCTGATTATTTTAAGGAATCTTCCTTTCTCAGGTTCAACGTTATAACAGCAAAAAGTGACTTATGACCATTTTTCACACTTATACGACTGATGCAGCATCCCCATGGCCATGTGATCAAAATTCAGGTGCTCGAGAACCAGTATGTATTCATACTGGTTCTCACTGCCCTGAGTCCTTTGGGAGAAGGGCGGTATAAAAATCTAATAAATAAATAAATAAATAAATAAATAAATGATAATTCTAATGTCTCGGGGGAGAGTTGTGCGGTCTCCATTTGCGATCTTCTCAGCTGGTTTCCAACGAGCGAAGTCCATAGGGGAGGTTGGATTCATTTAACAACTCTGAGATTCACTTAACCATGGCAGAAAAGGTCATAAAATGGGGCGCGACTCATTTAACCACCGCTTCGCTTAGTAATGGAAGTTCCGGTCCCAATTGTGGCCAAAAGTCGAGGACTTACAAAGGGTGTAAGCACAGAGGTGGTTGCCTGGATTGCAGATACTCTATATCAGGGGTGTCAAACTCAAGGCCCACAGCCTGCATCCGGCCCGGGAGGTGTTTAGATTGGCCTGCAGGGACTACCTGAAAACAACAAATGATCGGCCCTCAGTGCCTCTGCCAGCGAAAATGGAGCTCCTGACAGACAGGAGGCTGTCACGGCCGAAAACAGAGCTGGGACAGCCACACGAGCCCCACACGAGCACCCCCCCCTCCCCCGAGCTCAGTTTTCACTGGCAAAGGGCTGCAGGAGGCTGAAGTGACCGAAAATGGGGCTAGCAAAACATTTTTTTCTGTTTTGAATTTGAGCATGTAAGAAGAAAGGAGAAAGGGAAAGAGGAAAGGCAAAGAAAAAGAACGAAAGATGGGAAGAGAGCAAGGAAGGAAAAATCAGGAAAGAGGGGAAGGAAAAAGAAAGGAGAACGAAGAGGAAAGGAAAAAAAGAAGGAAGGAAGGAAGTAGGTTGGTTATAATGAGAGGGGGAGAAGGTTTCAGGGAAGTCCTGCCTTTGCATTTGGCCACCACAGGTGCCCCTGACACGAATGACGTTGAGCTGGTCACCATCGCCACGCCCACCCCTGGCCACGCCCGCTCATACCTTCCAAGGTCAAACACAACCCCGATGCGGCCCTCAGTGAAATCGAGTTTGACACCCATGCTCTCAACCCATTTAAGGGCTATTAGTTCTACTGAACGCCAACTTTCATGAAACTCCCTTGCAGACTCTTGATGGAAATGCATACATTTCTTCTACGCGAGTTTATCCACGAGTGCTGAGCCTTTTCCTTTTAAGAAAAATGTACGATTTTGATGCAGGAAAGGGGTGACCTGCGGGAGCTCCACCAAGTCGTTCTGAGTTCCAGACACAACTGGATCTCCTGGAATCTCAATGGAATCATTAAGATTTAGCCAAGGGTTCTGCATTATTCATCGCGAGCACTCACAGCATTCACCTTGTCTCCTGCGAAAGCTTAGTCGGAATCATTTACATGCTCTATTATGGATCTATAAAACTCAATACATTTGGGTACATTTTGTGCATTATCTTCCTACAATGTATTTCTAGCCTGCCACAATCCCAGGCAGATGGAAACTGCTTTTAAAACAGTAATGTGCATTTGTAGACCAGAGTTTTGGAAAACTATAAAATGCACAGGAAGAATAAAAACTTTCCAAGTGGGAGGGGTGCAGAGTGGAGAATGGAAGTTTTGTTTAAGGAAGGCCAGATATGAATTGCTGCTTTTTTCTTCTTCTCTTTCTTTTCCTCTGCTTCCTTTTCTGAGATTCACTTTCCTGTATTATTACTGTTGCTTTTCATGTACGCTCTAGAACTTCGGTACTGGAGACAAATTCCTTGTGTGTCTAATCACACTAATCCAAATAAAGTTTTCTTTTCTTTTCTTTTCTTTTCTTTTCTTTTCTTTTCTTTTCTTTTCTTTTCTTTTCTTTTCTATTCTATTCTATTCTATTTGTTTCTGTTTCATTTCTATTCTATTCTATTCTATTCTATTCTATTCCATTCCATTCCATTCCATTCCATTC
This sequence comes from Ahaetulla prasina, assembly GCF_028640845.1. Taxonomy (NCBI): domain Eukaryota; kingdom Metazoa; phylum Chordata; class Lepidosauria; order Squamata; family Colubridae; genus Ahaetulla; species Ahaetulla prasina. The sequence goes on from NC_080545.1 coordinate 90,517,782, forward strand.
CATTCCATTCTATTCTATTCTATATGTTTCTATTCTATTCTATTCTATTCTATTCTATTCTATTCTATTCCATTCCATTCCATTCCATTCCATTCCATTCCATTCTATTCTATATGTTTCTATTCTATTCTATTCTATTCTATTCTATTCTATTCTATTCTTTTTTCTGTTTTAATTCTATTCTATTCTTATTTGTTTCTGTTTTAATGCTCTTCTCTTCTCTTCTCTTCTATGCTATTCTATTCTTATTTTTTTCTGTTTTAATTCTATTCTTATTTGTTTGTTTTAATTTTATTCTATTCTATTCTGTTCTATTCTATTCTATTCTTATTTGTTTCTGTTTTAATTCTATTCCATTCCATTCCATTCCGTTCCGTTCCGTTCTGTTCTATTCTATTCTATTCTATTCTATTTGACAAAACCGGTGCGTAACGAACTATCGGTTCACTGAAGACCTGCAGCATTTGCTCAAGGACCACTCCAAAAAAATGTCCTAAATCAGGGTCAGTCACATGGGTGGGCTGATTAACCAGAGTCACAGCTTACAGCTGTAACGAAAGGCTCCATTGTGGTTTATAACTCAAGGACTACCTGTATAAAATCAGAGATGTGGGTAAGGGAAAGGGAGGCGAATGAAAAGAATTGCAAAATTCGTGCTTAAAAAGAAGGAAAGTGTCGGGTTCCTGGTGCTCTCTGAGCTTGCTTGTTTTTTTGCAGACGTTTCCTTCCCCAAACTAGGCAGCTTCATCCGTGCTCGTAAGGAGTGGGGTTTATATTCTAGTGCAGGGGTCTCTAACCTTGGCAACTTTAAGACTTGTGGACTTCAACTCCCAGAATCCCTCAGCCAGCAAAGCTGGGAATTCTGGGAGTTGAAGTCCACAAGTCTTAAAGTTGCCAAGGTTGGAGACCCCTGTTCTAGTGGCCTGCCGTGTCAGTGTCGGTAGGAGTAGTCTTAGAGGTTCTTTGGTCGGGCTGTTTATTGTTAGCTTGTTTGTCAATTCCTTGATTGGGGTATTGTTTACTTCTTGATCGTTGGTCTGATATTAATCTTGGAGTTAATCTATGCTCCTCTGGTCCAGAATGTGTTAGCAGAGGAAGCAATAGGTAGCCCCTCGTTACCCCAAACGGCTCCCCTGCTCTCTGAACTGGACTGGATATTCTGGTTTCTGGTTGTAACCAGTGGTGGGATTCAGCCAGTTCGCACCTATTCGGGAGAACCGGTTGTTAACTTTCTAAGCAATTCGGAGAACCGGTTTTTGGAAGAAATCTCCTTTTGTTTTTTTCCACTTTACAGGGCTAATCCTGTAAGGAAGGCAGGAAAGAAACATTCTGGTGTTATTTCTAGCCTAATCTTTATTGCCCTGCTTACAGAAAGTACTTCTCTGGTTAACCCGTATTACATTGCAACAGCTAAGCCAAGCGCCCATTGACGTGAGTGACGTTGAGTAGGCCACACCCACATGGTCACATGACCACCAAGCCACATCTACCCAGCTGATCATTAGGGCAGAGAACTGGTTGTTAAATTATTTGAATCCCACCACTGGTTGTAACTGAAGGTCTGGCAATCACCTTTAAAGTTTTTCATATTACACAGCAGTGGTGGAGAACCTTTTACTCACTGAGTGCCGAACAGGTACGCGCTTTGCATGCAAGCGTATTATCCGCACTAATGTATGGCTCCCCATGCGCTGCGCATGGAACCGCATCACCTGCGCATGCACACGGCTTTTGCCTGCGCCCCCTATGTGCTACGTGTGCAACCACACCATCTGCGTATGCGCGGGGCTTTTGCACGGCTCCCCCCATGCGCAGCACGTGCAATTGCACCATTTGTGCATGCGCAGGAGAGCTCCGAAGACCAGCTGCGTCCCCTTATTTGCGCGCATGCGCACTGGAGGACCAAACATCAGCTGGGTCATGCGCGCATGTGCAGCTGCAGGTAAGTTGAGCAACAGCTTGCGTGCCAGGAAAGATGGCTCTGCGTGCTGCCTCGGGCATGCGTGCCATAGGTTCGTCATCATGTATTGTGGTCCTTCAGCAGCCTATGGAGCTGGCAACGGAGTTGGATAGCGATGAGGCTGAGGTGGGGCCAGGGCCATCGGGAAGTGAGGCGCGGACTCCAGAGCCTCCAGAGACTGAAAGTAGTGAGGCATAGGAACAGGAGGAGCCTGTTCCTAATGCACGCATGAGAAGGCAAGAGCAGCACAAGTAAGGAAGACAACTCGGGAGTAGGGCCAAGAGTTGATTGGCTTAAAACAGACCAGCACCGGTGTTTCAGCTTTGCCGGAAAACAACGTTGTAGCTGCATCTTCCGCTTTGCCTTCTGCTTTGTATACATCTTTGTTTTTGTGGCTTCTGGATGTTTGCCAGGAAGAGTCTTTGGCAGTTTCCCTAATTGGACCAAGGTTTGTGAGATAACTGAGGAATTTGTGTTAGGAGGCGTTTGTTTTACTTTGAGTTGAACGATGCTGGGAATGAAGTAATTCCCAGCTGTTCGAATGAAGTTTGTTTTTCCACAGACTAAGTTTATTACTACCTACTTGGGCCTGGGTCACAACATCACGGTTATAGAGCCTGGTTAGGTGAGAAGCAACCTCCAGCCCTTTCTCCGTCTGTTGAGATCAGGCAGAGTGGATGTGCTACCTGCGATTTCTTTTCTTTTTTTTTTCTTTTGTTGTTGTCTTTTAAATCGAAGACCATCTGGAGTTGCATAAATTAAATTAAAACGGTTCCCGTGGCTGCTCAGTTTGAAACCCTGAACCTTCGTACACGAATATGTCGGCGATACACACATAGAAGAGATTGTACACTGCTGTGACTGCCATTTTTTTAAAATGCATACCTCCCAAGCTGTATCTGTTGCCTTTCACCTGGGCAGATGAATGGAAACATTCTTTGGAGCTGGGCTTTTTAAAGCGATCCCTTACTAAAATATTCATTTCCCCCACCCAAACAGAATAAAATATGCAGCTGAAAGAAACATCTTTCACTTTAATCCAGAACGTTCCGCTTTATCCTCTGCCAAGTTCTCTGAACACCCTCTGAACATACCGTGGCATGAAATATGAGGTGAGCAGAGCCCTTATTTTTCGCCGTCTGCAGGACGGAAAGTCATGGGGTCTTTAGTGAAGGAGAGGATACCCTGAACTTCGACTCTTGATCCAGATAAAGTTTATTTATTTATTTTGTTGAAATTATTTGTCAACCTATCTCATAGCAAATGACTCTGGGCGGCTTCCAGCATTAAAACACATGAAATCCCAACACATGGAATCCCAACACATGGAACACACTACCTGACTCTGTGGTCTCTTCTCAGAATCCCCAAAGCTTTAACCAAAAAATATCTACTATTGACCTCACCCCATTCCTAAGAGGTCTGTAAGGGGCGTGCATAAGAGCACAAACGTGCCTACTGTTCCTGTCCTATTGTTTCCTTTCATTATATCCAATTAATATAGTTATTACATACTTATGATTATATATATGCTTATATGTTATATAGTTATTTTCATGCTTATGCTTATATATACTGTTGTGACCCAGATTGTTGGGGGCAATAAAACTTGACTTTGTATATAATATACAAATGGATGAAGACTATTGCTTAACACAGTGTAAGCCGCCCTGAGTCTTCGGAGAAGGCCGGGATATAAATTCAAATAAAAATAAAAAATAAAATAAAATAAAATAAATATCTTTAAAAGAATAAAAGTAGAAAGGTAGGTATCACCAGCTGATATCAGACAATTTTCGTAGTGAATTGAATTGTAGTGAATTGTTGCTTCCTTTAATACACAAGGTGTGGGAGAAATAGTCATTTTTTGTGTGTATTCTATGTGTATTCTAAGAAAACCTTCCAAACTTAGTTTTTTAATTTACTCGGTATGATTGCAACGGTCGTGAATCTTTGTGGCTTTCTGTTGTTGGAAGAAATATCCATCTGGTTCAGTTCCAAGTGAGGAGAAAGACACTGGAAACATGGAGGCTGATTGGAAAGGTGGTTTATTGGTGAACAGGACCACATAGGTTTGAGGTTCTGGACAGCTGACCACATGGAGTGGAGAGTGAGAGGTATTTCTACCTTCTCTTGGGCTTTGAACTTGAGCTTCCTGTTCCTGTGCAAGAATATGTATTCTATTGGCTGTAGTCAGACTCCCATGTGGAGTCATGTTTGTCTGAATCAAGATTGGTTGAACCTTGGGCTGATGTAATGTCTCCAGGTGATTTCACAATTCAGTGAGCCAGCGGTGGGTTACCAATATTCTTACCTGTCAGGCTACCTCCGACTATAATTAGGAAAGAATTCACCTTGACTTCATTTGGAATAAAGAAAAGTACTTTTACTATTTACAGTCTTGATAGCAGCCTAGCTAAGTTGGATCTGAGACAAAATATGGCTAACATATCATATCCCCCCAATTGTCCCTCCTCCTCCAGGAGGTCAGGCTGGTCTGGGCCAATGCCAGCTCCTTCTCGGCCCCTCGTGGTAATCTTCTTCCACAGGTCTCTAGTTGTCAGTCATCTTAGGAATGCAGTGTCTGTTAGAAAAAGCCCGCGCTGATAACACTCAGTCGTTAATCACCCCTCCCCCCACTGTTATGTCAGCCGACACTCTTAATAGGCTCCTTTCCCTTACCCTGTACGGTGGTATGATACATCTCATTTCCTTAATAGTTTTATAATACAGAAATAAACATTTCACAATCTATCTACTGATATAATCATTCAAAAGTATACGAAGATTGGAGTGGAGGCTGACATTACCACCGGTTTGGCGCGCGCATGTTTGCTTTACGTATGTGCCTTCCGTGCATGCACCTGGCCTTCCGTGCATGCACCTGGCCTTCCGTGCGTGCGCCCAGTCTTTTGCACATGCACTTTGCTCGCTTACGTGCCTTCTGCGCATGTGCCCAGCCTTGAAAACATGCCTAAATAGGATGTCATAGAGCCGGGGCAAGTTGGTGGGCCCATTCGCAATCTCCGCTACCAGTTCACCCAAACCAGTACGAACCGGCTGAATACCACCTCTGCAGTGAGCCCTGCTGCTAGATAATCCTATAATGTCCTGGAGAGTCATGTCTTAATTGCATCACCCTGGAGCTAAAGGTCTTTTGTCTTGTGGATAGGCTGGCCCAGTCTTGCTGGGGCTATTAACAAAGGTGGGGGCTGCTTTCCAAGAGCAGTTTTCTCCTTTTAGGGAAATATAATATTCTGCTGTTTTTAATATTTCCCAAAATATTTCATTCTTCTAGGAGGGATGGGTGCTAACTTTCTGCACTGTGCTCTTCTCCGGCAGAGAAAATATAGGAACAAAATTAGAATAGAATAGAATTCTTTATTGGCCAAGTGTGATTGGACTTGGACAAGGAATTTGTCTTTGGTGCATATGCTCTCAGTGCACATAAAAAGACAAGATACATTCGTCAAGAATCATAAGGTACAACACTTAATGATAGTCATAGGGTACAAATAAGCAATCAAATCATATTAGGAAACAATCAATATAAATCGTATGGATACAAGCAACAAAGTTACAGTCATGCAGTCATAAGTGGGAGGAGATGGGTGACAGGGACGAGAATAGAATAGAATAGAATAGAATAGAATAGAATAGAATAGAATAGAATAGAATAGAATAGAATAGAATAGAATAGAATTCTTTATTGGCCAAGTGTGATTGGACACACAAGGAATTTGTCTTGGTACATATGCTCTCAGTGTACATAAAAGAAAAGATACGTTCAAGAATCATAAGGTACAACACTTAATGATAGTTATAGGTTACAAATAAGTAATCAGGAAAAAATAACAATATAAATCGTAAGGATACAAGCAACAAAGTTACAGTCATACAGTCATAAATGGAAGGAGATGGGTGATAGGAACGATGAGAAGATTAATAGTAGTGCAGATTTAATAAATAGTTTGAAAGTGTTGAGGGAATTCTTCGTTTAGCAAAGTGATGGCGTTTGGGAAAAAGCTGTTCTTGTGTCTAGTTGTGTACAGAGTGTGCAGTGCTCTGTAGCTTCGTTTTGAGGGTAGAAGTTGAAACAGTTTATGTCCAGGATGTGAGGGGTCAGTAAATATTTTCACAGCCCTCTTTTTGACTCGGTCAGTATATAGGTCCTCAATGGAAGGCAGGTTGGTAGTCATTGTGTGTTTTTTTTTTTTTCCAATTCTAATGATCCTCTGAAGTTTGTGTCTGTCTTGTTGGGTTGCAGAACCAAGCCAGACAGTTACGGAGGTGCAGATAAGAGCTTCTGTCTTGTCCTGTCATGAGTTTGCCTGTGATTTCTTAGAAAAATTTTGAAATCTCAGTAAAAAGAATTTCGGTGACAAATTTTCACCCATTTTCCACACATTTTGCTTGCTCAATTAGCACCTCCGAGTCGATTGCCAGTTTTAGGTGTGAATTCATTAGCAAAACGTCAGTGAAGAACTACTGTTTGGAAATATGCGTGAAAAATTATGCGTGAAAATGTACAGGACAGAAATCTCAGCCCTCCTTCGTTTGTCAAATACGACTGATTTTCTTCATTCTGTTTGTGTCTCAAATCATAAAAGACCCTCATATATTGTTTATATTGTTCCTTGCAATTTGGTTTCATTTATGCCTCTGTTCTCTTGGTGGAATTAAAGACCAGATTGATCACTCTTAGGTGAGAGAGAAGAAAAGCATTAAAAAGAGGGGAAGGAGTAGAAAAGACTAGAATAGATTAGATTAGACTAGACTAGACTAGACTAGACTAGAATTCAGTATAGGATAAGATAGGATAGGATAATAGGATAGGATAGGATTATAGAATAGAATAATAATAATAGAATAATAATATAGGATAGGATAGAATTATAGAATAGGATAGGATAGGATAGGATAGGATAGGATAGGATAGATAGGATAGGATAGGATAGGATAGGATAGAATTCAGGATAGGATAGGATAATAGGATAGGATAGGATTATAGAATGGAATAATAATAATAGAATAATAATATAGGATAGGTCAGGACAGAAGAGAAGGATAGGATAGGAGAATAGAACAGAACAGAATAGAATAGAATGGAATGGAATGGAATGGAATGGAAACTCCTCTGATCTTGATGTACGTAGTTGCTGAGAAATTTCTGGACACCTGCAAGATAGTCTCTGAGTATATGTAAAGAGGTCTGGGACTTTTCTGTTCATATAGGATGTTGCATCCTTTCTCTGTTAATGTCCTGTGAACTGGAAATGCAGCTAAAGAACATTAAACTCTGCACAGCAAGAGCCAGCATGGTAAATAATGGTGTGAAGAAAAGAAACCCATTTTCCACTTCCTCAAAGTTTTATTTTCTCCTTTTTTTCTATCTCATGTTGAAGGTAGTTTTTTTCAAAAAAAAATCAGTTTCTTCTTGTGATTTTGAGCTTACTTAATTTTTGGAAGAGAATGGAGGATGCCTTTATATATTTTTTTCATATGTGTGTGTATACACATGTATGTCAGGGGTGAAATACTACCGGTTTGCTCAGGTTCGGGCAAATTGGTAGTGATAAAAACTATCGGTTCAGGTGAACTGGTAGTAAAAAAAAGCTACTGGTTCAGTATTTCTGACGATCAGCTATGCCACGCGATTTATATTCGTTAGAAAGCAGGAAATCCAGGTTGTCTATTTCACAGGCTTCCCCACTGCTTCAATTGGAAAAATATCTAAGCAGCATACAATCACATAATGTTAATATTCCTGTTTGGTCTGCTTATTTTTCCTCCTTTCACTGTAGTAAAAATTGCATATTGCTGGCAACTGCTGGAGTTGATCGATAGATCTATCTATCTATCTATCTATCTATCTATCTATCTATCTATCTATCTATCTATCATCTATCTATCTATCTATCTATCTATCTATCTATCTATCTATCTATCATCTATCTATTCATCCATCCATCTATCTTCTATCTATCTGTCTGTCTGTCTGTCTATCATGAATCTATCTATCATCTATCTATCTATCATCTATTATCTATCTATCATCTATCTATCTATCTATCTATCTATCTATCTATCTATCATCTATCTATTCATCCATCCATCTATCTTCTATCTATCTGTCTGTCTGTCTGTCTATCATGAATCTATCTATCATCTATCTATCTATCATCTATTATCTATCTTCTATCATCTATCTATCATCTATCTGTTTTATCACTCTCACCTCTCCTGTCTCTCTCTCTCTCTCTCTCTCATCTATCTATCTATCTATCTATCTATCTATCTATCTATCTATCTATCTATCTATCTATCTATCTTCTATCATCTATCTATCAATCATTATATCCCTCTCACCTCTCTCTCTCTCTCTCATCTGTCTGTCTATATCTACCTACCTATCTACCTTCCTTCCTATCTATCTGTCATCTCTCTCTCACCTCTCTCCAACCTACCTATCTACCATCTAATCTCAACCAGGGACTTTTCTGTCTGTTGGATTTTTCACTCTTAAGTAAAGTCTTCTGAAAAAATGTAATCAGATTTGTAGGATGCCTGCGGGAAGGAAGGCAAGGGCTGCAAATCTATCTGAAACAACGATACAATGAAAAACCGGACACCCGCATCTAGAACTTGATTGTCTAGTCCTGAAGGTAAGCACAAAAAACTGTGTATTTGACCTGTCAGGATTTCACCAGGAGGTTAGTCTTTCTTAGCAAAAAGAAAATTGAAGGAGATGCTGGTTCTTGACAGGCAAGAATTGAGAGTACAGAAACAGTTCAAAACAAGGGCAATGGGAGTGAAGTCCTTGATGGAAATAGGGTGCTCCTTTGCGAGGAGAAATACAGTTAGTCCTTGACTTATAACCATTGATTTAGTGACCGTTCAAAGCTATAACAGCACTGAAAAAAGTGACTTACGATCATTTTTCACACTTACAACCATTGCAACTTCCCTATAGTCATGTGAACAAAATTCAGAAACTGTTGCAGTGTGACTATGACAGTTGCGGTGTCCCGGGGACATGTGATCACCTTTTGCGACCTTCTGACAAACATGGCCAATGGGGAATCCAGATTCACTTAACAACTGTGTCACTAACTTAACCAATGCAGTGATTCACTTAACAGCAGTGGCAAGAAAAGTCGTAAAATGGGGCAAACTCACTTAACAAATGTTTCACTTAGCAACATACATTTGGGGCTCAATCAAGATCCACGGTGGCACAGCGGTTAGAGTGCAGTACTGCAGGTTACTTCTGCTGACTGCCGGCTGCTGGCTGCCTAAAGTTCAAATCTCACCAGGCTCAAGGTTGACTCAGCCTTCCATCCTTCCAAGATGGATAAAACGAGGACCTAGACTGTTGGGGGCAATATGCTGACTCTGTAAAATCATTTAGAGAGGATTGCAAAGCACTGTAAAGCAGTATATAAGTCCAACTGCTATTGCTAAGTGCTAATTGTGGCTGAAACCTTTACTTACGACCACAGTTGGGCCCAGAATTGAGGCCACCCAAAGAAGTTACAGAAGAATTCCAAACTCTCAAAAACGTTATAGGAATACCACTACATCAGGAGAATGACAATTCTCCAGCTGTTCAATAGCTGGAAACATGCTGGGAAAAACCTGCACGCAGGTTTTCCTGCAATTTTGTGTGTTTTCCCTGTATTGTACTGTTCTTTTTATTAAGACTGTTTATTACGGATATGCAGATTTGGCAATCTGCTGGATATTTCACGAGCCGTTAATATCCCTAAGGCATGACTTATTCTTTGGTTCGGCTTTGCCAAGCTTTGGGAAGGCAAGTCTTTTCCCCCACTTTTTTTCTCAATCTCTGCTTGTCTTGGGGTGCTCCCTATATTTGGGCGCATCTCTTTTGTGTTTGCGTGTGCCATTTGCCTGACGGTACCCCCCCCCCCCCCAAAAAAAAAGGAAAATGGAAATAATTCATTTCCCACTGCTTGCCACAATTCCTAGGAAACCCACAGCAACTTTTATTTAACGTTCACAATAGTAGCTGCGGGGTCTCCACCATTCTTAATGTTTTTAAATCGAGGAACAGCTGTTTCAACAGAAGTAAAGACTTGGAAAATAAACATTGTAAATTACAGAGATCTGCCAGTAATTGTGCAGGTAGAAAGTTAGAAGAGAAGGAGAGAGGGAGGGAGGGAGAGAGAGAGAGGGAGAGAGAGAGAGAGAGAGAGAGAGAGATGTAGAATAGAATAGAATAGAATAGAATAGAATAGAATAGAATAGAATAGAATAGAATAGAATAGAATTTTTTTTTGACCAAGTGTGATTGGACACATAAGGAATTTGTCTTTGGTGCATAGGTTCTCAGTGTACATAAAAGAAAAGATATGTTCATCAAGAATCATAAGGTAAAACACTTAATGATAGTCATAGGGTACAAATAAGCAATCAGGAAACAATATCAATATAAATCCTAAGGATACAAGCAACAAAGTTACAGTCATACAGTCATAAGTGGAAGGAGATGGGTGATGGGAACGATGAGAAGATTAATAGTAGTGCAGACTTAGTGAATAGTTTGACAGTGTTGAGGAAATTATTTGTTTAGCAGAGTGATGGTGTTCGGGAAGAAATTGCTTTTGTGTCTAGTTGTTCTGGTGTGCAGTGCTCTGTAGTGTCATTTTGAGGGTAGGAGTTGAAACAGTTTATGTCCAGGATGTGAGGGGTCTGTAAATATTTTCACAGCCCTCTTTTTGACTCGTGCAGTATACAGGTCCTCAATGGAAGGCAGGTTTTTAATCGTAGCTGTAATGTAGAGTGTTGTTCTGTTTTCTGATATTTATTCATACGGCTGTTTCTTAAGTAAATCTTATTTTCAGAGTTCCCTGTTGCGATAGTGTTGAAGAGCAGGGATATCCAACCTCGACAACTTATGGACTTCCCGCATGGCTGGCTGGAGAATTCTGGGAATTGAAGTCCACAAGTTGCCAAGCTTGGACAGCCCTCGATTGACAGTGTCATTTGAGAGTTCTCTCTTGGTTTTGAAGCTGGGGGAATATTTGTTCATTTCATGGCTGCTTTGGCAATCCTCATTACTGCGGTCTTAAAAATGCTCACACAACCAACCCAGAGTGGCTGTGCGCGCAAATGTCAGTTGCACGGATGGGTGGTTTCTGTGCGACTAACGAAGGTTACAAATGGCGGTTACCCTTGATGTTATTTAATCAGCTTTATTGTGTAACTGACTAGAAAAGCGATTGCAGAGTTTAAGACACCTTTATTTCCCCTAACTCCCTGATTCCACCCCCCCCCCCACAAATTATGGCCCCACCCTCTTTTAGAGGGTTGTTTTAGGTCCAATATGCAAATAAAAGAGACATCTTACAGAGATTTTGATTTCTAAATTATGATGACTGGATTGACCCAATTCCCTAAACCAAACCTGTGATGTGAAATGTTTGAATTTAGCCACTGTGCAATCTAACAGCTGAGTGTAGTAAAGAATTGTTATGAAAAAAAATTGTTATGAAAAAAAATCATAATAAAAATAAAATTAAAAAAAAAGAATTGGTTGAGGTGTGTAATTAGCTCTGGTTTTATCTCATTTCAATTACATAACATAACATAACATAACAACAGAGTTGGAAGGGACCTTGGAGGCCTTCTAGTCCAACCCCCTGCCCAGGCAGGAAACCCTACACCATCTCAGTCAGATGGTTATCCAACATTTTCTTAAAAATTTCCAGTGTTGGAGCATTCACAACTTCTGAAGGCAAGTCGTTCCACTTATTAATTGTTCTAACTGTCAGGAAATTTCTCCTTAGTTCTAAGTTGCTTCTTTCTTTGATCAGTTTCCACCCATTGCTTCTTGTTCTACCCTCAGGTGCTTTGGAGAACAGCCCGACTCCCTCTTCTTTGTGGCAACCCCTGAGATATTGGAACACAGCTATCATGTCTCCCCTAGTCCTTCTTTTTGTTAAACTAGACATTACTTGAGTTCTAGCCCCACCTTAGGCATGAAAGCCAGCTGAATGACTTTGGGCCAATCACTAGGAGATCATGAGTTCTAATCCCGCCATACACATAAAAGTCAGCCGGGTGACTTTGGCAAATCAGCAGGAGATTGGGAGTTCTAGTCTTGTTTTAGGCATGGAAGCTGGCTGGGTGACTTTGGGCCAATCACCAGGAGATGGTGAGTTCTAGTCCCGGCTTGGGCGTGAAAGCCGGCTGGGTTATTTTGAGTCAATTATTCTCTCATAGCCCAACCCTCCTCCCAGTGATGTTATTGTGGGGAAAATAGGAGGAAGATGAAGTATTAGCTATTCTCACCAGCTTAAGCTATTTATAAAACCAATAAAGGTGGGAAAGGAAGGGAGGGAGGGAGGGAGGGAGAGAGAGAGAGAAAGAAAGAAAAAGAAAAGAAAAGAAAAGAAAAAAAAGAGAGAAAGAAAGAAAGAAAGAAAGAAAGAGAAAGAAAGAAAATAAGGGTTTAATCTTGGTCCCTCCCATTTCTTTTTCTGTTTCTTGGAGTAGAGTAACTACTGGTGGGGAAGGAAGGAAGGAAGGAAGGAAGGAAGGAAGGAAGGAAGGAAGGAAGGAAGGAAGGAAGGAAGGAAGGAAGGAAGGAAGGAAGGAACAAAGAAAGGGAGGAAGGAAGGAAGGAAGAAAAAGAAAGAAAGAAAGAAAGAAAGAAAGAAAGAAAGAAAATAAATAGGGTTTAATCATGGTCCCTCCCATTTCTTTTTCTGTTTCTTGGAGTAGAGTAACTCATGAACCGGGGGAAAATTCTGTAAATACTGTCCTAAGGGATTTCTAGCCGTGTTTAACCAATCACTGTTGTATCTGATTAAGATATAATACTGGTATTCTCATTCTCTTAGGAGATTTCATTCGCGGCATCTTTGAAACATGCCCTTTATATGTTTTAAAGTATTCTATACTCACCAGAAATGTCTACTTGCATAGGATTTCAGTGTAATTCCACTGAATTCATTCGCGTTTGTTCACAAAGCCCAGGGAATTGCTACGGTAAATAAACTGTGGAGAATTACTGCTTAGACTGCAGCAATCTTGTTTTCCAAATATTAATACTTGTACCACTTTAGAAAGGTAAAACAGTTTAAAGAGAGAACCAGCTGGGGAAAAAAAATGTGTACAGGTGTAAAAGGCAAAACATATGGTGGAAGAATGAGAGTGCCAATGGAGAAGGCAGATGACTCACATTCATTAAACCTTTAAAAAATTTACACCTCGCAGAATCCCAGACAGAGAGCCTTTCCTTGTAAATAACTTGGGGTGTGTGTGTGTGTGTGTGTGTGTGTGTTTCTCTGAGCTGCCTGGTTCAACTTGGATGAAATGATTCAGGGTAGAGGTGGGGGGAGGGGGGCGGGGAGGAGAAGAGGAAGAAAGTTAAGAAGGAGAAAAGGAAGGAGAAAAAAACAGATATTTCTGTGGATGTGGGTGGGGGCGGGGAGAGGAGAAGAAGTGGAAGCAGCAGCCGCTGTGTGGGAAAGAAGAGGAGGAGGAGGAGGAAGATGTAAATTGCTCTAATCTTAATTGTAGGAAATATGACTTCTGCAATAGAGTAGTAAATGTCTGGAACAGTCTACCTGATCCCGTTGTTAGTCTCTCTAATCCCCATACCTTTCACCGTAAACTGTCTACCTTTCATGTTTCTTAAGAGGTCCCTAAGGGGGCATCCATAAGCACACCAGCATGCCTACCGTCCCTGTCCTACTGTTCCCAATTATATGTAATCATTTTATGTGTTTATGGCTAGGTTTTGCCAATTTATATCCTTTTTTGTGCGTGCCAATTTTTTTTATCTGTCCATGTCTATGTCTATGTCTATGTCTGTACTGTTACTTATTTCCTTGTTCTTGTAGATAGATAGATGATAGATAGATAGATAGATAGATAGATAGATAGATAGATAGATAGAGACAGACAGACAGACAGACAGACAACTGACAGACAAGATAGATAGATAGATAGATAGATAGAGACAGACAGACAGACAGACAGACAGACAACAGACAGACTAGATAGATAGATAGATAGATAGATAGATAGATAGATAGATAGATAGATAGATAGATAGATGAGATAGGATAGACAGACAGACAGACAAGATAGATAGATAGAGACAGACAGACAGACAGACAACAGACAGACTAGATAGATAGATAGATAGATAGATAGATAGATAGATAGATAGATGAGATAGGATAGACAGACAGACAGACAAACAGACAAGATAGATAGATAGATAGATAGATAGATAGATAGATAGATAGATAGATAGATAGATAGATGAGATAGGATAGACAGACAGACAGACAAACAGACAAGATAGATAGATAGATAGATAGATAGACAGACAGACAGACAACAGACAGACTAGATAGATAGATAGATAGATAGATAGATAGAGACAGACAGACAGACAGACAGACAGACAGACAACAGACAGACTAGATAGATAGATAGATAGATAAATAGATAGATAGATAGATGAGATAGGATAGATAGATAGATAGATAGATAGATAGATAGATAGATAGATGAGATAGGATAGATAGATAGATGGATAGATAGATAAATAGATAGATAGATAGATAGATAGATAGATAGATAGATAGATAAGATGATGATGAAGAAGAAGAGGCTGACTTTGTGGTTATGTGGGAAAGGGGAGAGGAAGAAAGAAACGAAGAGGAGAAGAGAAGTTTTTTTAAGTTTCTGAGAAAGAGAAGAAGAGGAGTGTTGGAAGAAATATCCATCTGGGTTCAGTTCCAACTGGGGAAAAAGACACTGGAAATATGGAGACTGTTTGGAAAGATGGTTTAATGATGGTGTTGTGGCTCCAGCCACCCCAGGCCTGGCCCCCCGCCAGAAAGTGACTCAGAGAGTGAGGGAGAAAGGCCGTCAGGGCTCCCCTCCGCAGGGCCGGCCTATCTGGCTCAGCTCCAGGAGCCAGAGGCAGGCCAGGTGGAGGAGGTGACGAGGCCTCTGTCTCCTGTATCTCCCCCCAACCAGGCAACACTTCCAGACCCAGCTGTGGACAATCAGTCCTGGTTAGATCCCAGGTTTCGTAGACAAGAGAGGCGGGAACAACAAAAAAGGAGGTGGGGCAGGCCTAGAGAGTGCTGAGTCACGGAGCCACACCCCACAGGGTATAAAAGCAGGAGGAGCTGCTCTATTACTTTGTGACGGACAAAATGAACTGACTGGAGAAAACTTGAGCTGAACTATTTGACTGAGCATTTGGCCTGAATTGCTGTTTGTTCCTGACTTCCTGGTTGCTCCAGTAACGAGCTTCTATGACGCTGGCATCTGGGAAGATAAAGAAAATCTTGGCAGACGATCACTGGTTTGCTGCCAGAGCTGATAGCTGCCGTGGACTACATTGCTGGCTAATTAAGTCAGTTCACGTGTTTCCCGGACTGAGGTGGGGGGGACAGAACAGATGGACAGGGGCATGAGATCTGGGGCAAAAAGCACATGGGGGGAGAGAGAGAAAGAGAGAGAGAGAGAGAGAGAGAGAGAGAAACAAACATATACCCTCTGTTGGGCTTTGAATTTTAGCTTGTATTCTGATTGGTTGCCAGACTCCCATGGGGCCATGCAGGGGTAACTCTGTAGATTGTGGCTTGAGTCCCAAGCTTGGTTGAGCCTTGCTGGGTGATGATGTAATGAAGGGGCTTTGGACAATTCCTACTATGGCTCTGCTTGAAGGAAGTAATCTTTGTTATGTAGAATATACTGGCCCAGGCCTTAATGGCCCATTGAAAAAAGGTGTGTGTGTGGTGGGGGCTGAGTTCCTGCCTCCCTTTTAGGGGAAATATTCTGCCCTTTTAATATTTCCTAAAATATCTCATTTTCCTAGGAGAGGGACAAGTGCTAACTTCCGACAGGAGGAAGAAGAAGCTGTTTCCATAGGTGTGTGGGGAGGAGGAGGAGGAGGTGGAGGAGGAGGAGGAGGAGGAGATTTAAGGGCAGGGCAATGAACTGGGACACCAGTGTATTTGCTGGGAATTTCCAGGGGAGATCAAATGATGAAAACAGCTTCACGTCATTGCAATCCAAGCTGTGCTCTTGTAGCACAGGGATGGTGACATGACAGCTGATATGAAAAGGCTAGGGCTTGCATTGAGACAGAACGACTCTCTTTTCATCATTTTAATGAAAACTTCCAATCCAATCTACAAGTCTGTATTCTCTCCCCCACCCGCCACCCCCTTTGAATTATATGAGACCAGCTTTGGGACATCTGTATTTCTCACCTGCAAGAGGCAAGAAAATTGCGCACCAGTTTTCAGCAACGGCATGCCGATAACAGCTTCAGGGTTGCGAAAAAAAAGAAGAAGAAAAGGGTGGGGAGGGAGGGAGAAAGAATGAAGAAAACTTATGACTTGAAGCATAACCAGTTTTCTGGTTCTATGAGTTTTGTTATTGCAAAGCTCTTTCCATTTGGTGCCGAGTTACACCCTAGCTATGGATTACGTTTCTTTCAGAATTAAGATTGTCCCCCTTTATTCTGTCCGCTGGGCTTTGAAAGCGCCTTTCGGTTTTTCTTTGATTTCAAGTTTTCAAGAAAGTTTTCTGCCGGGGACTGTTTTATTGCTTTGCATCTGTTGCATCGCTCATTTGGTGACTTCTGAGACAAAAGCAAGTCTGAAAATAAAGAGAAAGATTTTGTTGAGTTGTTCCCGATCCTTACAAGCCCGTAATTTTTTCTTAGATTAGATATTCATCACTGATTACCGACAGAGGATAATATTTGTAGTTCAGGGTTGAAATCAGGGGTCCTTCATGCTCTCTGAGCTTGATTGTGCTCTTGCAGATGTTTCATTACCCAAATTAGGTAATATCATCTGTGCTGGGAAAGAGGCAAACCCTACTCCCTACTTGCATGGATGTTGTTACCTAATTTGGTAATGAAACGTCTGCAAGAAAACAACGACGCTCAGGGAGCACCAAGGACCCCTCAGCGCTGTTTAATTTATTTATTTATTATATTTGTATACCGCCCATCTCCCGAAGGACTCAGGGCGGTTCACAGCCAATAAAACAACAGAAAACATATAATACATATAAAACAGCAAAAAGAATAGAAAATGAATCTATAATTAACTGGAATGTAGAATTTATTTTCGTAGGTTTTCACGGGTATAGGTATGTAGGTCTTGTTGTGTCTTGTCCGCTCTCACCGCAGCCGGGGTCTGCTTATCTGCTCCTGAACACGGAGGAATGTATGCCTCCCGGCCCCAGTTCTGGCTCCATGCCCAAGCAGGCTGCAGAGGAGGGAGCATCCCCCGGCCCCAGCCCTGGCTCCATGCCCAGGCAAACGGAGCAGCTAGACCCCTCCCCCTCCTCCACAGCATGTGAGCCTGAGGAAAGTTTACTTCCAACAACAGCTGATTGGAGTGACCCTCGCATCAGAAGATTGGATAGGCGGAGGCAACAGAAGGAAGGGAGGGGCAGGCCTTAATGAGTGCTGAGTCATGGAGCCACACCCCATGGCCTATATAAAGGATCTGCTTTCTGGCAGTCTCTGAGTCAGGCAAAGTCGAACTTATCTTGCTGAAGTCACTTACTGGTCTCCTGCCTGCTCTGAGGACTTTGCTAGGACTTTGGGCAGAGCTGCAGAGGCAAGCCTGATTCGGATTTCCCTGACCCGGCCGTCAGCGGAGGAGTGGGACACGACAGGTCTTGGCGTATTCAGGTCTTTTCCTGTGTAAGGTTGAAAGTATCTAGGCGACGTTTCAACGAGGTCCCACTCGTCATCTTCAGGCTGGTGCTTTCGGCTTCGTGCTTGTGCGAGCAAAGCGTGGTTGGAGCTGCCGTCTCTCTATAAATACTGGTGGGGAGGTGTGGAGTGCTGGCTTTGTTGCTGTGAGCGGGTTGGTTGGCTGTGTTGTAACATCTTGATTGGTTGATGGAGTTGATGTTTGCAGATTGGTCAGCTGTTTCGTAGCATGCTGTGTGGGTGTAGTCCTAGCTGTGTGCCCATTAGTGTTAATGACCTGGGTAATGGTCCTAGCTGTGTGCCCATTAGTCTTAATGACCTGGGTTAACCCATAACCCATTACTGAATATCATGTTATCATTCTAGAGTCCATTTATTCCGGATGTTGGCTGGGGAATTCTGGGAGTTGAAGTCCAGACATCTTCGGAAACTCTGTGCTGGGGGAAGGGAAGATGAGTAGAGTAGAGTAGAGTAGAGTAGAGTAGAGTAGAGTAGAGTAGAGTAGAGTAGAGTAGAGTAGAGTAGAATAATAGAGTTGGAAGGGACCTTGGAGGTCTTCTAGTCCAACCACCTGCTTAGGCAGGAAAACTTATACCATTTCAGACAAATGGTTGTCCAATCTCTTCTTAAAAACTTCCAGTACTGGAGAATTCACAACTTCTGGAGGGAAGTTGTTCCACTGCTTAATTGTTTTAACTGTCAGAAAATTTCTCCTTAGTTCTAAGTTGCTTCTCTCCTTGATTAATTTCCACCCATTGCTTCTTGTCCTGCCCTCAGGTGCTTTGGAGAATAGCTTAACTCCTTCTTCTTTGTGGCAATCTCTGAGATATTGAAACATTGCTGTCATGTCTCCCCTAATCCTTCTATTCATTAAATTAGACAAACCCAGTTCCTGCAACCGTTCTTCATATGTTTTTGCCTCCGGTCCCCTAAACATCTTTGATGATTAGAGAGGAGGGTGAAGCTGTGTTTTAGAGAGAACTGAGTTCCTCTTGAGTTTTGTCACCTAAGATTTGTCACTAATTTCACTGTACATTGGGCCAGTTGACTTACCACTTTTGAAAGCATGTGTTGACACTCTGCTTCAATAACACAGGATCTCTGCCCCAGTGAATGTGAAGCTGGTAAGATAGGTTCTCTCAGGATGGGAGAACATAAAAGAAAGGAGGCATAAGTGAAATAATTCACTTGTTCTGATGTTCTTTTGTAAACACGAATGATAGGAATAGAATGAGCTTTAGTAAACTTCCCCTTTTCTCACGTAACACCCAGGGGATTTTTAAAAAAAAACCAAACAAAAACACCAAACCTAACTAATATCCGAGAAATATGAGAAACCACCATAAGTTTTTCTTTTTTTAAAAAAAACAACAGCATTTGATGCTTGCTTTTGCCGTTTGTTTTCTAAGATAAAGGAAGCAGACGGTACAGGCAGAATTAGAGTAGCCAATTTTGTAGGGGCTGAAATGGTTCCATCTGGTCGTATGGAGTTTCTGGGAAAGTAGAGCCCAATAGTTGTAAATTGAGACATGACACATGACCCTGACCATCGAAAGCCATCTGGGAAGGTTGCGTTGGAAGAAATTATCCTTCTGGGTTCAGTTCCAAATGGGGGAAAAAGACACCGGATTCATGGAAGTTCCTTGGAAAGCAGGTTTATTGATGAGCAGGATCACACGTCTTGGAGATCTCGGGCGAAAAAAAGGGAAGAGATCCTGAGTTTTATACCCTCTCTGGCTGTGAACTTCCTGGGGCACAGGAAGAGTACCCTGATTGGTTGCTGTCAGAGGTCATGGCTAAGCTTTGTAGGTTGTCTGTGTGCTAAGGTTGGTTGAATCTTGTTGGGTGATGCAATGAAGGGCAATTAAATGGCCCTGCCTGAAGGAGGTAGATCTTTGTTATGTAGAATAGACTGGCTCAGCTCTTAATGGCCCATTGACAAAGGTGGGGGGGGCTGAGTTTCTGCCTCCCTTTTAGGGAAAATATTCTGCCCTTTTAATATTTCCTAAAATGTTTCATTTTTCTAGGAAAGGGGTGGGTTTTAAATTCCTACAGTCGCAAATTCTGATGTGACTGCAGGGTGCTGGGACTGTCGCAAATCCATCACGGTTGTCAAGTCCCCGAACTACCATCATGTGACTTTCAGAGATGCTGAGATGGTTGTGCGTCTGAGGACACGTCGTAAAATAATTTTTTCCCCATGTTTGTTTATACATTTAAATGTATAAACATAAGAGAATTTACTATAGAGCAGGGGTCTCCAACCTTGGCAACTTTAAGCCTGGAGGACTTCAACTCCCAGAATTCCCCAGCCAGCAAAGCTGGAAGTTGAAGTCCTCCAGGCTTAAAGTTGCCAAGGTTGGAGACCCCTGCTATAGAGGAATGAAATAGATAATGTGTAATAGATAGCTATAAAGTGTAATGAATATAGAAATTAGCTAGTAACATATAAAAAGTATATGTATATAGTTGGTTAAAAGATAAAATAGATATTACCAAAGATGCCGGTATCAAAAAGCTGTAAAAAATGTAACAATGATTTTAAAGATGTAAATGCTGAATAAAAATTATTTTAAAAAACCAAACAAAAACACCAAACCTAACTAATATCCGAGAAATATGAGAAACCACCATAAGTTTTTCTTTTTTTAAAAAAAACAACAGCATTTGATGCTTGCTTTTGCCGTTTGTTTTCTAAGATAAAGGAAGCAGACGGTACAGGCAGAATTAGAGTAGCCAATTTTGTAGGGGCTGAAATGGTTCCATCTGGTCGTATGGAGTTTCTGGGAAAGTAGAGCCCAATAGTTGTAAATTGAGACATGACACATGACCCTGACCATCGAAAGCCATCTGGGAAGGTTGCGTTGGAAGAAATTATCCTTCTGGGTTCAGTTCCAAATGGGGGAAAAAGACACCGGATTCATGGAAGTTCCTTGGAAAGCAGGTTTATTGATGAGCAGGATCACACGTCTTGGAGATCTCGGGCGAAAAAAAGGGAAGAGATCCTGAGTTTTATACCCTCTCTGGCTGTGAACTTCCTGGGGCACAGGAAGAGTACCCTGATTGGTTGCTGTCAGAGGTCATGGCTAAGCTTTGTAGGTTGTCTGTGTGCTAAGGTTGGTTGAATCTTGTTGGGTGATGCAATGAAGGGCAATTAAATGGCCCTGCCTGAAGGAGGTAGATCTTTGTTATGTAGAATAGACTGGCTCAGCTCTTAATGGCCCATTGACAAAGGTGGGGGGGGCTGAGTTTCTGCCTCCCTTTTAGGGAAAATATTCTGCCCTTTTAATATTTCCTAAAATGTTTCATTTTTCTAGGAAAGGGGTGGGTTTTAAATTCCTACAGTCGCAAATTCTGATGTGACTGCAGGGTGCTGGGACTGTCGCAAATCCATCACGGTTGTCAAGTCCCCGAACTACCATCATGTGACTTTCAGAGATGCTGAGATGGTTGTGCGCCTGAGGACACGTCGTAAAATAATTTTTCTCATGTTTGTTTATACATTTAAATGTATAAACATAAGAGAATTACTATAGAGCAGGGTCTCAACCTTGGCAACTTTAAGCCTGGAGGACTTCAACTCCCAGAATTCCCCAGCCAGCAAAGCTGGAAGTTGAAGTCCTCCAGGCTTAAAGTTGCCAAGGTTGGAGACCCCTGCTATAGAGGAATGAAATAGATAATGTGTAATAGATAGCTATAAAGTGTAATGAATATAGAAATTAGCTAGTAACATATAAAAAGTATATGTATATAGTTGGTTAAAAGATAAAATAGATATTACCAAAGATGCCGGTATCAAAAAGCTGTAAAAAATGTAACAATGATTTTAAAGATGTAAATGCTGAATAAAAATTATTTTAAAAAAATCCTTTTCCCCCAGTACTGTTGTAACTTTGAATGGTCGCTAAATGAATCTTCATTAAGCGAGGACTACCCGAGGTTGGTCAGCCTTCTCACTACACATTGCCTAAAATGAGATGGCCAAACTGGGTGCAAAATAATAGGGCAGGAAGGAAGATACTGAATATTAGATTGAGGTGCCTCTCAGACACATGCTGAGCACAAGAATTGGTTTTCATAGCAGAACCGAAGCTGAAATGCAGATCTCTTTACAAAGAGACGTTTCTCCCAGCTTTTCTCCATTTCTATAGCGTTTGGGGGGTGTGGGGGGAG